>NC_139574.1:33369334-33969334 GCF_946808225.1 Silurus aristotelis
CAGGAGAAACATCACCGATATCACTTGTATCCGAAAGTGAAGATCTTGAGCGGTTTGTAAACTGAGTAGAATGTCATAAAATACTTTGCGGTTAATGTATTAGTAATTCTAAATGTTTATCTGTTGCCGGCACCAGCAGGTTTCAGTTCGGTTAATGCATACTCACAGCACAGCACGCGCGCGCGCGCGCGAAGGTCGCGTTTGGTGAGCTGAGTCATTCCTGTCAGAGCTATCATACTGTCGGAAAAGAAGGAAAATAAAATAAAATACGCAAACAAACAAACAAAAAAACTTCGCCTTGGTCACTAAGGAATATTTCAAAATGCGTTTAACAGCACGTTCACAGCGCGCGCTTCCTACAGCGACTCTCTCATTCCATATATGGATTCCTTAAGACCCGCGGTATATTGTCTTTAAACGTTATTGCGATTGTGCGCAAAACCACGTGTTCATCTGTCTAGCAAAGAAAATGATTTATTTAATGTGAAAGTGTTTGAAATACAAAATACACAAAACACTTTTCTAAACAATAGCAATATTTTTGTTTTAGCTTCCTGGTTCCTGCTTGCCTGTTTGAATCATGTCCTTTTATCTGCACAGAAAACAGAGGGCAAATATTTTTTAAAAAGCCCTTTGTGTCATTTCAGTTGTGCAAATGGTGACTATATTATATGCCAGTAAAGTATAAAAACAGAAAGTGTGTGTTAAGCTGAGGATAGAAATGAGATATTGCTGTTATTATACCATAGACTTGACAAGAGCCAAATTGTGATGGATAGAATACGGGGTCAGAGCATCTCCAAAACTGCAGCTCCTATGGGATGGACTACAGTGGTCTATATCTAATAGCCTAAATTGCTAAAGAAGTAAATGCTGTTAATGCTCAATGGGTCAGTACTGTTTTTTTTTTTGCAGCAAAAGGGGGAAAGTTATGCCTGTTTGCTGTAAATCACGTCTTTTATAACAACAGCAAGAGAGTGACAACCTGGAAAACCCCCCTCTCATGTTTCTCTGTTAAATTCAGCTAGGATCAATAGTTCAGTGTTCAGTGGGCAGAGAGCAGAAAGATGTTTTTTTCCATGGGTGAGATGACATTTGACAAGTGCTGCCCCATTTTGTGTTGTACTTGTTTAAAGAATTGTCAATAATGGTGCTTTTGCATTAGTAGAAATATAAAGCTGGGGTGCGATAGGGTAGCCTTGCAGGTCTTTCAAAGGAATAATTGCACAATAATAATAATAATAATTGCATGATTGCACACAGGGCCATGGCACGTTGTTCACACACCTCTCTCTTGTTCTAATGACTTTATCAAAATCAATTGAAATAAACTGAATTTATTGCACTGTCTTTGTGTCTATAATATCGAGTGGCTAGAAGTCTAGATCTAAAAGCCCATTATGTAAAATAACTACCAAAACTGAACAGTTATACATTTCTATCCAGATTTGCAGTACAGACATCAGTAGCAGCATTTACTTGTCAGTGTTGGTATGTGATTATGGCATAAGCAAGATCTATGACTAAGTGTGGATTACACTTACTTACAGGTTATTCAAATCCGTGTTGTGGATTAAAATATAGTAATACATGCACAGCCGTGGATTATCCTGCTTACACCAATAGAGTATAAACAAGCAAACAACTTACAGAAAAGTGCAGACTGTCTTTAAGAAACATTTAGGAATGATTAGTGTTTTCTAAAGTTTATTTTGACTCAACCAAACCAGCAATAAATATCTGATACCCCAGTGCCAGACCACTCTTAACACACAACTGGTTTCACATCATAATAGCTGTGAAAATTGGCTGAACTCACTGATTCATAGCTGACAGTGGGCTATTGCCTATGCAAGATAAAATCATGTCATTTGCATGATTTTCAGTGAAGTAAGCAATTACATTAGAGCAGTTTTGACATTTAGTAATGCCTTCATGCAAATCATTACTGCAAAAAAATCGGAAGGATGGACATGATGCGAAAAGTTTCAGTTCAATTCCGTTTTTATTTTTGTAGCATTAAACAGTGGACATTGTTCCAAAGCAGCTTTTATGAAATAAACAGATTACAAATCTAAATGTGAAAGTTTGTGACGTAGTCTTCCTAGTAAACCAGTATCTAATAATAGATCTAATAATCTAGTGGGTGGTGAGAGCAGAGAAAAATAATTCCCTGAGATGGTATGTCCTTAAAAGGAACAGTTGTGCTGTGTCAGCATGATTGGGTTTTCTCACTCTCACAGTCAAACATACATAGAAAATGTGAACTGCCTTAAATACCTCCAGGAAAAGGGTAATTCCCTTTTGACAAATTCATCTCGGAGAAATTTCATCATACTGGAAGTACAAAATGTGTGTTCATCACAATAGTGTGAGTGATCCATCAGAATCATAAGTATAATTTTTTTTTTTTTTTTTTACACATGCATTATGTAAAAATAGTAAATAATCAAAAATAAATAAACAAATTTTGGTAGACTGTATATGTGCATGTGTATATGTGCATGACCTCTTACCTCATCTTAAACAAACACAGATGATAAGAAGTCATTAACATCTACATACCTACAAAGACCAGTCATGTGATTTTTTTTTCTGTTTTTTATAGATATAACCTCCGTTACATAGCTTGCACAGATTTGCACATACTAATGTTTCAATCACTTACACACAATGTATTATGCATTATTAATATATAAACTTGTCCAATAAAATTTTTGACGGCTGGCATGATATATGTAAATTTACAGGTTGATAAAAAATTACACTTTTGATCACACTGAATGTTTTTAACCATGCTTAAAATATTTGCTTTGGCACTTAGGAAAACCAGTTTAGTGTACCAGTAGAAGCGTGAAAATGTTTAGGAGAGATGGCAGTGGAGTTTTTTAACTAGATTCTTCAACAAAAGTTTGGAAGGTGAGAGGATGGAATGGAGAAGGAGTGTGCTGGTACTGATTTTTAGGAATGAGGGGGATTTGCAGACCTGCAGTAACTACAGGGGAACTAAGTTGATCGGTCACACCATGAAGTTATGGAAAAGAGTAGTGAAAGCCACGCTGAGAGAAGAGGTGACCATCTGTGAGCAACAGTTTGTTTTCATTCTGAGAAAGAGCAGTACAGATGCAATATTTGCTTTGACGATGTTGATGGAGAAGTATAGAGAAGGGTGGCAAGAGTAAAGCTTAAAGTTTATAGGACTGTGGTGAGACCTGTGATGTTGTATGGTTTAGAGACAGTGGCATTGAGTAAAAGACAGGAGGTGCAGCTGGAGGTAGCAGAGCTGAAGATGTTGAGGTTTTCGTTGGGAGTGACGAGGACGAAGGACGGTTCATAACCATTTTTTTTTACAGCTCAGAACTGTTTATGTTGTTAAATCCTATATTTCATAAAGCAGATATGAAACTTTTTAAACTAAAGAAAAAAAACAGATGACATGATATATGTAAATTTACAGGTTGATAAAAAATTACACTTTTGATTACACTGAATGTTTTTGCGCATGCTTAAATTTTTTTGCTATTTAAACTATTTTTTATTATAAATACCCACAGTGAATTCAAAGCATCATTTAATCACAGTAGCTGGGAGCTAAAAGAGATTACAGAGAAGTTACAGAAGTTACATTGCTAAACATTCAGATTTGATCTTTAAGAATCTGTTAACAGTACTTTCATTCTAAGTGATAAACACAAACCTAAATCATATCGTCAAAGCCTATCAAAATCTATTAATAGACTTGGACATCAGTGTGGTCCCATGTATTTTTTAATAAAGACTGGCAAGCATTTAAAACAACATTACTGTATTTTTCTGTTCTTGTGTTTTAACAGAAGTATACAGTGGTTTAAGATCAGATTAAGATCAGTCAGTGAAGACTATTCATTTAAAATTTAGACTCAGAATTTAAAACATTTCTGCTACCTAACTGCCACTTTAAACTGAGCTTAGGAAGATACAGTAGGTAACGGTTCAGATAAACATTTACAGTAAGAACTACTAAAGCAGAAAAAGGCACAAGTGCTTACAGAGTATAGTATATTGTTACCACTATACATGAGGTTACAACTCAAGTCATTAACATTTCAATGTTTATAAAGTTTAAACTTGGAAACCATTTGCAGGCCACCTATACCAAGTCTCTCACCACTCATGACCAGAAAGGTCAGAGATTAGCAAGTTAATTGTATATTTACATATATGACTATCATACACATAGCAGTTTATTTAGTACTGCCCTGAAAAATCACACATAATACATCACATCACAGATTTCTACATATTCTACAACACAGATTACTAACTCCATTAAATAAAATACCTGGTTGAAAGGTTTAGAAACCCCAAATGCTTAATACTGTCTGATGTTACCTGAAAGATCAACATTCTGTTGTTCATTAGTCTCATTTGATTTGAGACATTAAACAAAATCCACCAGGTCCGGAACATGCTTTGAATTTTCAGCATCCAAATACCCGACCATGACCCTCATCTTTTAACACGAAGGACAATAATAAGACTCATACACAACTATTACCAGAGTCTCTCACATTATTTAAAAACAAATCTCATAATGATACAGTCAGTGGAAGAAAGGGGCTAAATATGCAGAACATGTCAAAAAGCAAATAACAAGCTGGGTACATTTTTATAAGTTTTAAGTTTCAGATTAAAAAAGACACTTGTGAACAATGATCACAAAACACAAAAATGTTTACAATTTATGTAATATTATACAGTATGTAGTATGTAGTCTTCTAGCATCAGGTCTGTTTTTTTGTTGATATCTTTTCGTTGACTGTAGTATGTAGACTTCATGAGAACCTTCACTTCCTCTTCAGTCCGGTCAGATGTTTGTGACAGACTCCTCATCTTCTCTTTTTCAATTGCTGAAACTCAGCCCAATTAATGCAGCCGTATGCATCCTGGACTGCAGCTCGTTTCTCAAGTGTAACTTCCTTAGTGCCACATTCCTCTGTATCATGAATGCGCTTTTTTTTTTTTTTTTTTTTTTTAAGCTGTGCTGGTCCTTTTTGCATTTTTGACACTAATATTGTTTGTGTGTTTGTTAGTGGCTTAAAATTGTTTGACCAATGAGTAATTAGGACCAGTCACACTTTCTTCAGAATCAGAATCAAAATCAGCATCAGAATTTATTATCAGGTTTATTGGCCAAGTGTGTTGACACACACAAGGAATTTGGTTCCAGCCATTAGTGACTCTTAAAAGTACAGACATAAATAACACAACACATTTAGCTTGGACTATACAAGACAAAACAGGCTATACAAGACAATATAGACAATATGAGACAATATAGATCAGGGGTCACGAACATGAATTACAGGTTGCCCTCAAGGACCACATGAGTTGCCCGCAGGCCTTTTCTAAAAATAGCTCACAATAGCGCCACTTACCAGTAAGCTGCATCTAATTTTTTTTTTGCACTTTCATTGGTGTGACTTTGAAAATGACAATAATAAAATATAGATGACTAGATATAGATGAATATAATTAATTATTAATAATAACATATAATTAAAGGTAAATTAAGCAAATTTGTTATTTCAGAAGTGTGTATCAAACTGGTAGCCCTTCACATTAATCTGAACCCAAGAAGTAGCTCTCAGTTTCAAAAAGGTTGGTCACCCCTGATATAGACAATACAAGTATTAAATAGGGATACAGAGTCCCAAGATTACAAGATGACACATCAGTAATGTACATAAAGTGTGAGAGTGCATGGTGGTGTAAATAACAGTATTGTGCATCAGGTATGATAGTTACTTTAAAACTTTGGACAATATACAGCAGCAATAGTGTGTGTAACATATACGGATGATGACTGACGGTTCTGATAATGCAGTAGTTACAGATATGAAGCAGTGAATATATTTATGGTGAGTTGTTAATGAGGGTGATTGCTTGGGGAATGAAGTTTTGGCAGTTTTGGTAAACAGAGTTCTGGAGCCCCTGCCAGAAGGGAGGAGCTGAAAGAAGTTGTGTCCAGGGTCCGAAGGGTCAATAGTAATTTTTCCTGCCTGGTTTCTGGTTCTTGAATGATACAAGTCCTGGAGTGTGGCCAGGGGAGCACCAATTATTTCTTTCTGCAGTTTTAACTGTGTGTTGCAGTCTATTCCTGTCCTGTTTTGTTGCTGATCCAAAACAGATGGTGATAGATGTGCACAGGACAGATTCAATGACTGCAGTGTAGAACTGCATCAACAGCTCCTTTGTCAGACTCCTTTGCCAGACTCTTCTGGGCCCTTTTGAGAATGGAGTTTAGGTTGGACTCCCATTTCAGGTTGATGTATATTTCGGGTTGTGCAGGAGTGTAGCTGTTGCATGGAAGAAATCTCTGTAGACACCGACTTTCTTGCAAACCAGGTTTATTCACAGAAGGTTCAGCATCTTGATACGAGCATCCAGGATTTGCTCGGAGGGGTTCAGAGCCAAACGAACCGTCCTCCCGATCTAACGTCCTGTCTCGTCTATATATATCTAAACCGTTGCTATTGACCGCATCTCAAAACATGCAAGATGTAAGTGAGCTCATTTCTCCAGAATGTTTAGCATAAGGAACATCACCACATATGGACAGTTGCTATTGTCCGCATCTCAAAACATGCAAGATGTAAGTGAGCTAATTTCTCCAGAATGTTTAGCATAAGGAACATCACCACATATGGACACGCAAGCATGTCTTGTTGTACAGTCGACTCGTAGGGGATTTCAGAAGCTGCACGTACACCCTTCAACATAAACATTTGGCCCAGACTCTGCTATAAACACTATGGTCTTTCAACATCGTCTTGTAGGGAAAAGATCTGGCCTGCATTCCCGCAATACAGAATAAAGTCGAATAAAGGTACTACATATTTCAGATATTACATATTTCAGATACTACATATTTCCCCCTTAGAGGGCTCTAAAGCCCTCTACAAACAAAAGAATATAACATACAACATGTTCATCATTGTTTACAGAGATAATAATAATACTTCCTATCACATAACCTTACCAATATAATGAATTTATGGAGTGTGAGAGTGAAAAAACCTGTCAGGCAGTCGTTTCTCCTTAAATATCCTTCAAACAATCAAGACAGGAAAACTGCTCTCACGGCCCCTCTGCCCCAGGTGGCCACAAATTGTACTCCAGCCCAATCAAAACTTTAAGAATACATATGCATTTGTTATGCAACAGAAGAAACTTAAAAACTATCATGACTTACTTATGATTACTATTAGTGTACAAACATTTTCTATCAATGTCACTGGATATACTGCAACACATAAAATCCAATAATAAACATATATATGTATGTATGGGGTAAATGTCCATCCGCGGCTGCGTTGATTCTCAGTATGGGGTCGCTGATGTGTAGAATCACAGCATTCCTTGTTCTGAGCCTTCCGATCTCAGATTGTTGTCCATGCTGGAACGTATGTATCTCCCCCAATATTGTTTCTTCGGAGAGAAGAAAAGAAAAAAAAACAAAACAACCAGTCTCGTCTTCTCAGGCAACAAATGAATCATAATATCACATTCCATTCCCCCCTTTCATCCTAACTCAGTATAGGAGGAAACTACTAAAAAGTAAGCTATATTCAAAATATATGAAAAATTATAATATGAACTAATATCAAAATGGATACTTCTCCAACAGTTCACCTTCTAATTCCACTTCATCTATATCAGTTGTTTGCAATAGTGGCATCTGGGTTCGAACCCCAGGCATCACAACTCCAACCCATCGCAATATCATTGCCTTCGCAAAGGTCAACAACAGCGTACAGAAACAAAACATCACACACAACGATAAGATAACTGGCACAAAATTTGTATCAGGACTGCACCTACAGGTCCTAATTTGTCCTGCAGCCAAGAATTTGCAGACCATCCAGCTCCTTCTGATGGACCAAACGCATCTCGTATGTTTCGCAATGCCTCTATAACACTGGTCATATTATTAGAAGAATCGGGGATCAAGGTGTAACAGGCATCACCAGTTAAGTTCAAAGCCACACATAGGCCACCTTGCTTGGCCAATATATAATCTAAAGCCATGTCATGCTTTAGCAATGTCAATCTATGACTCCTTTGAGTATTTGACAGAAAATCAAACCCCCTTATTGTCTCATTGGCAAAACCCTGTAACGTATAAGTGATGTTATCAATATGATCAGCTAAAAATGTCACGCCGTACCAAAGGAACAGTCCTATACCCCACTTTTCTCCTAGACTTATCCTCCAATGATAGGACTCCAAATTATGGAACTGTGCCAATGCTCTTTTCATTATATTTGTAGAAACAACATTCGACTGATTTCTATCAGGTCCTTCTCCCTTCCATACAGCAAAAACCTCATATGGAAGTTTCAGCCTTGCCATGTAACAACATCCTATCCATCCATAAGGCAGAAATATATATATGCCTTATCACCACAAACCCAGCAAATATCTCTAAAATTCCCTAGTGTCACATTTCCAGGCAAGTCTTGATTCCTTACCATCAAAGTTTTACTATATTTCTGATGTGGCGCATGAAACTTCACTTCATACAACTTACTAATATTTTTATTATCATGTTGGCCCAAATTCATCAAATAGCTGTCACAATCAGATACTCCCATAAACATCCCCGACCCAGTATACGTTTCATTTGAACAGAAACAACTAGCAGCTTTCACAGGTGTCACTTCCATCGACTCAGGGACTGCTGTTATTATATTTTCATGTTGATCTAGCAAATTCACATAAGGTAATTCTTCCAACCATGAACAATCATATTTAGGCCTAAACAGACTACTTGACAAAGCCATTATTATATCCGTCGATGCCTGCTGCTGAAACAACAACCACGATAATGCATAGGACTGACACCTAATAGTTAGTGGTTCTGGCACCGTTTCTAAAATTGAAGGCCATGTGCCTGGTGATGAAACTTTCACCACACATGGACAATTTAAATTTCTAACTGATCTAACAGAATGAGTTATCTGCTGGAACCATAAGTTCCGACTTGCCCATGGGTCAGCAATCTGTAACACTGATGAATCAAATCCATATGCTTTCCAGTCACTGTTTCTCTTTTGTAAGGCATGATTTTGAGTAGAATCAAAATACTCACTCTTTGTATCTAGTACTTTTTCCTGAGCTGTCTCAGCTGGTTCTACAGCATGCTCTTCCATCATCTGTTCCCCAGCTTCAAAGGTCTCCTCACTACCATTTACTTTAGGCTCAGTTTTCAACATAGGCTTCTGAGTTACATTTACCACCTCTTTTGACTTTAAGGTCACTATATCAGGTGCCTGTGTTACGTTTACAAATTTCACAGACATCAAAGGCGTCGTCACTGTTGTATCATTATTCTCCTTCACAGTCCTAGATAAAGTAGTAGTAGTCTGGGTTGATGTATTAACATTCTTAGTTGTATCCAGAGCTACAGTAACAAGCTCCATTCGAGTATTATTCATCCTTGGAGTAGTTATTGTAATAGGTTGATCTTGAACCTCTTTAGTATCCGTGACACTCCCACTTGGTTCCAAATCTTTTATCACAAGTGTCACTTTACGCGTTACATAATCATCCACCCAATAATTAAGAATTGGTACAAATTTAAATGCTGGTTCTAAATAAGTACACACATATTCACCTTCATCTTCCCATGTAGCATTACGCAAGACTAGTGAACAATCTGTCTGTATCTTCACCAACTTCATGTCATTATACAAAAAATACTTTCTTTGATCGCGAGGCACACTTTCAAATTCAGGTCCTGTCAACAACAGATCTTCACCACGATTATTCCTTCACTTAGGAGGATCAGTACTACCAACATTCCATCTTCCACATCGACAAGGAAGAACAGTCGCTTTCCCTAACTTAACTCTAATAAAACCTTCGGAGGAGAGGGCGTTGTAGCAATCTGCTGAGGAACTATAGTTGCATGGGCTCTAGTTCTCGTACCGTTTTGGTCTAAACCTTTTCCGAGCTGGTCTTGGACTCCTTCTTTCCACTGTCTCCCTTTATTTTCCTGCAGTTGAGTCACAGTCCTTCTTAACCTGTGACGCTTGTCTCTCGACTGCCACAGGCTCTGCTGTTTCAGGAACCTGCTGGAAATCAATGTCCCCAAATGTTCTTCCCTGTCCGTTAACTGTAATGTCATTTCTGGCATTATCAAAAATGTACACAGAATCATCATCATTGTCCATATCACGGACAATCTCCCCTTCTGGGTTTTGACTCTGGTAATCTCAGGCCGGTGTTTATGCCATTTTACAATGCCTTTGATTAGAGGATTGTTCTTTTGTCTTACTTTCTGTATTCTTGTACGCATAAATTAAAACTAGCTACTAAAATTAAAGATTACTTGAAAATGACTTCAGCAAAACCCATAAACAAATTGTAAAACTTGCATCAACAACTTGTAACCGAGTTCAAATCAAACGATTGTACCTCATTAACTAGTTAAATACCATGACTGGTCAGTCAGTTGCCAAGTGTCCTTTAAACTGCATAACACAAAGGTCACACACAAAATGTAATTCACTGCATTACTTCTTAAGCTGAGAGATCAAACGGCACAGTAAAAATTTATATTTGGATATGCACACACATGTTCAAATACACATCTAAGCATTTAAAATTTTTTATTTTATTTTATTTATTTATTTATTTATTTATTTATTTATTTATTTATTTTATTTTATTTTATTTTTTGGATAAAACAGCACTGGCCTTCAATCAAACAGAAGCTATGTTTGACCATGTTGCTCCGTCAGCATGCTTCAATCCGTGTGACGTTCTGAGCAGCTGTTTTAGCAACGCGCACGCACCAAAGATTCAACAAGAGAGGCAGACAGGACCTTAGATCCTTTTTTAGTTCTCTACAGATAACACCACATACTTCACACACACAACGTCCATCAGCATTCAGAGTTTTATGCTCTACAGATTGCTATCTCCTTTTAAACTCTAAACATCATATTGCATGAACTTCCATTTGCTTTACTTTAATAATCACCCCAACTCTTTTATCAATCAGTATTACTCACAAACAATACATATACATATACAATAATCACTTATTATATTAGTTGCTCATACACGCACACACTCACCACCCTCATTAACTTCTCTACTTGAAAATGTCCTTTCTGGGAATTATATTATTCAGGGGAGTGTTTGTCTCACTGTGGGGTATCTTTCAGTGTTTAAGGTATTTTTATTCATTTAGTGTCCAGGGTGTTTTGACTTTGCTGTCGGGTTCTCTTCAGAGGCTCATAAGTTTATTTGGCTGCAGCCTTACACACAAAAATTCAGACACAGAGCGGGAGGGGAGGGGAGGGGGTCCCTTTTAGCGAAACGCACATACACACACTCAGAGAGAAAGAGAGAGGGGGGGGGGGGTTTCCCGCCCACAGCGGAGCGCAGAGGGACTTCACCCGCAGCTGAGCGCACACGCGCAAACACAGAGGGGGGGGGGGGGGGAGGTGTCTTTACCCACAGCTAAGCGCACATGGAACACACACACTTAGTTCCGCGCGCACAGAGAGGAGAGACTCCCTCTTTTTTTTTTTTTTTTTATTTAAAACGCACACACTTTTTCCTCAAACACACACACACACACACACACACACACACACACACACACACACACACACACACACACACACACACACACACACAAATCTCTCTTAAATCAAAAAACTTGCAGTAAATACATACACAACATTTATATTCCACATACACTATAGTCGACTCAGTCATACAAACTTCTAGCATGCTATTTTGCCGCACCTTTTTCCTATTTATATTCTCTTTATTATATTCCTTCCTTTATTACATTTATGCTACCTCTTTGATATGCAGAAATTCAAATGAGGCTGCTTCATTACATAGTTCGTCAACTAATGTCCGAGTGGGAACTTGAATTGAATTTTAATTCTGCATCATCCAGTTTGTTAAAACTGGCCTGAAATTCACTTCCCTGATGGTTTTCATTCAAATCTTGCGGCTCCTTTTCTTTAAACCTTATTCTTCCTTCAACTATTTTACCATATTTCTTTTGTTTCTCAAAAGCATTCACCTTTATACTTTTTCTCTTCAGCTTCAACTCTTATTTTCTTCACTTCTCTTTTTATTCCTGTTCCTTTTATCTCTTAAACTTTTTTACTTTACTTCTTTTCTATTGTGTTTCAACGTTTTATTTTCCTTAAAACATTATTACAGTCAAATCCCCCCTTTTGCGCTGCCCAGCAGTGCAAAAAAAATTTAGAACGAAGAAACTCCCAGAAACAGCCACAACACACGCACAAAATCCACACACACAGGCCCTTTAAACGGTGCGACCCAGCCACAGAAAAACAGAACCACCCCAGGGGGCGAAAGCTCACCGTTTCAGCCCGCCCGGACAGATTCGGGAGCAGACGATGGAGCAGATCCGCAAAGCTGAAGGCCACAACACGCCCAGGATTCGTGACGCCAGGAAATGATGTATATTTCGGGTTGTGCAGGAGTGTAGCTGTTGCTTGGAAGAAATCTCTGTAGACACCGACTTTCTTGCAAACCAGGTTTATTCACAGAAGTTTCAGCATCTTGATACGAGCATCCAGGATTTGCTCGGAGGGGTTCAGAGCCAAACGAACCGTCCTCCCGATCTAACGTCCTGTCTCATCTATATATATCTGAGCCGTTGCTATTGACCGCATCTCAAAACATGCAAGATGTAATTGAGCTCATTTCTCCAGAATGTTTAGCATAAGGAACATCACCACATATGGACAGTTGCTATTGTCCGCATCTCAAAACATGCAAGATGTAAGTGAGCTCATTTCTCCAGAATGTTTAGCATAAAGAACATCACCACATATGGACAGTTGCTATTGTCCGCATCTCAAAACATGCAAGATGTAAGTGAGCTCATTTCTCCAGAATGTTTAGCATAAAGAACATCACCACATATGGACAGTTGCTATTGTCCGCATCTCAAAACATGCAAGATGTAAGTGAGCTCATTTCTCCAGAATGTTTAGCATAAGGAATATCACCCCATATGGACATGCAAGCATGTCTTGTTGTACAGTCGACTCGTAGGGGATTTCAGAAGCTGCACGTACACCCTTCAACATAAACATTTGGCCCAGACTCTGCTATAAACACTATGGTCTTTCAACATCGTCTTGTAGGGAAAAGATCTGGCCTGCATTATCGCAATACAGAATAAAGTCGAATAAAGGTACTACATATTTCAGATATTACATATTTCAGATACTAAAAGGTCTTGGGAAATGGTAGTACACAGAAACTTGAAGGTCTCCACAGATGACACAGAGCTGTTGGATATTGTGAAGGCGAGTAGTGTTGAGGAGTGTTTCCTGAAGTCCACTATCATCTCCATAGTTTTGAGTGTGATTAGCTGTAGGCTGTTCTGACTGCACCATAGCACAGTCACTTCACCTCCTGCTGATATGCAGACTTTTTACCATCTTGGATGAGTCTTCGATGACCGTCGTAACTTCTGCAAATTTTAGGAGTTTAACAGTTGGGTCACTTGATGTGCAGTCATTAGTGTAGAAGGAGAATAACAGTGGGGAGAGGACACATCCCTTAGGAGTGCCAGTGCTGACTGTCTGAATACTGGAGGTAATACCTCCCAGTCTCACCTGTTGTTTTCTGCCTGCCAGGAAGCTGGTGATCCATTGACAGGTGGGAGGGGGTATAGTGAATTTTAGTAGCTTGGAGTGGAGAATTTCCAGAATAACTGTATTAAAAGCCGAACTGAAGTTGACAAACAGAATCTGGGCATATGTCCCTGGGAAGTCAAGGTGTTGCAGAATGTAGTGCAGCCCCATGTTGACTGCATCATCCACCGCTGTTCTGTTACAGACTTTAGGTGGGCCAATACCATCTGCTCAAAGGTCTTCATGCCAGACGAAGGTCAGAGTGACAGGTCTGTAGTCATTCAGTCCAGTGATGGAGGGTTTCTTGGGGACCGGGATGATTGTGGAGAGTTTAAAGCAGGAGGGGACCTTACACAGCTCCAGTGATCTGTTGAAGATATGGGTGAAGATAGGAGCCAGGATCCTTACCATTTCCCTACACAACCGAGGAATTGGTCTTTTCTGTCTCTCAAGTGCTTGAATTAATTCCTCAGGAAACTTATTCCATGGGTCTTCAAAGCTGTCCCCCCAGATTTAAAAAAATAAAAACAAAGTCACATGTACGTACTTAGTTGGACATGTAGTAGTTTAACCAAAATGAAAACCATCATCATGGTTTATTGCCCTATTGTTATTCCAAACCGGGCACTAATTTAAAATGACAAGATTGTAAGTAGATTACAGACAAACTGGTCTTTACAGTTGAACAGTTACTTTAACATTCACAATAATTTGTTTGCCTCACTGTTACTGTATAATAAACAGAAAATATTGTGTATTAAATAGTACAAATAACAAAAAGTAATAAATAATAAAAGTAATTGTTACTTTTAATAACAACTATCTTCCTTTGTGTTTAGCAGAACAAAGAAATGTATACAGATTTAAAAACAACCTGAGGGTGAGTAAATAATGACATTATTTTCATTTTGGGGTCAACTATCCCGTTAAGATTTTTGTACCTTTGTATGGACAAAAGTACTGAGACACCTGACTATTTCTTCAACAAAGACTGGAATTCAATAAAATTTTATTTGTATACTGTAGCAAAACAAACAATAGACATTGTGCCAAAGAAGCTTTGGATAAATAGATGACATTGCATTTTTAGTACATAGATATTAATATGAAGCTGGTCCCACCTTTGTTGCTATAAATGCTTTTTGGAGTATTTCTCAGGAAAATCTTGCCCATTCATGCAGTAGAGCATTTGCAACATTGATTCAATTGTTGTTGGACAAAAAGGCCTGGCTTGCAATTACCGTTCCAGTTCATGACAAGGTGTTTGGTGGGGTTTAGGAAAGAAATTGCATTGATTGCATGACTTACAAAGATGTCATCCTATCACAGGACCAGGCTTGAATTCACTGAGCTCTTCAGAACACCCTATTTTTATTTATATGTTTGTAAATGAAGACTGCATGGTTTTGCGCTTGAATGTATACACATGTGGCAATGAGTCTGATTGAAACACCTGAATTAAAAAAAATTATAGGTGTGTCCCAAAATTGTTGCTCATACAGTGTATTATGAAACTCTTGCAGTAGAATTATTTAATAAAAGAAGCATAACATAATCCATGTAACAGCAAACAGGAAGAAAACCTGACAGATACTTTGGTTAGTTTTTTTCATGGTTATAACATTCTTTTGAAAAATATATTACACATGATGGATTATTTTCGCATATATACACTCACTGAGTACTTTATTATCATATATACCCACACATTTATGCAGTTATGTAATTAGCCTAGTGTATTTAAACAGTGCAATGTGTAAAATACATTTACAATTATATTAGCGACATTTAGCAGTGAAGGGAGCGTAGCAGTGGAGTGGTGTGTGAGAACTTGAGCAGGTTGAACACAAGCTGTGCACCTGGATCATTTGCAGTGGACAAAAACAGCGTTCAGGGGAAGATCTGCCAGCAGAGAGTTGGAGTAGTCCAGTCTCGAAATGACAAGACACTGAACAAGCACGTAAGAAGCCTGTGTGGACAGAAATGAGTAAATCCTTCGGATATTGCAGAGCAGGAATCGTCAAGAACGAGCCACATTAGTAACACGTGTGGAGAAAGACAGTTGATTGTTCATAGCTACCCCAAGGTTGCAAGCAGTGGCTAAAGGAGAAAGCAGAACGTTATGAAGAATTATTCTGAGTTCCTGACCTGGAGATTAATCACCTGGGATGACCAGCAGTTCGGTTTTACTGGGGTTGAGTTTTAGTAGTCATCCACGAAGATATATCCACCAAGCGCGATCCGGGCGGAAAGTGTGGTATCTGAGGGAGGAAAGGAGAAGATGAGTTTAGTGTCATCAGCATAGCAGTGGTAAGATAATGCAGATATAGACCAGCAATTTCAGGCAATATACACATCAAACATCAGAAAATGGAGATCTCTGAGACTTTGGCAATAGTGTTGGTTCTAGAAAGATTTTACCTGTTTCGAAACATGTTCAGGGAAGTTTGGTCTAGCCACATAAGCATTTATCAGTCATTGATGCTGGGTGTTCAGTGTGACTGAGACCATAAACAACAAACTCACATTCTGCACAGGGTCACTGTTATGCTAAAACAGGTTTTGCCCATTTAAAAAATTTTACAAAATACAACAAAATCCAGTCCAATTGTGTGACTACAACATTATGGTTCAAGGCCCACATATCAGTGTGATGGATGATCAGGTGTCAACTAACTTTTGGCTACACAGTATGATATATATTAGATATACAGTATATTATGAAATCTGATTTCATAAGCTTATTTGTAATGAATCAGCACAAGTCAGCAAAGATTTTGGAACTTTCCTTTCCCAAGACTAACCTATTAATAAGCAGAAAAGCAACGAAAAAAATTGAGCTATAATGGACAACAGCTGACATGCATACTTGCGTTGTATTGCCAGTTGTATTGCAGTATTGAGTTGTATTGTTGTATTGTACACCACACAGGTGTCTTTGTATAGCAGTCACTGCCTTCCCCCAGGGAAAAATAAACATGACAAATAAGAAGATCACTGTGTATGAAAACATGATTTGACTATTAGTCTACTATAGGCAAGACTAGGTGATTCTAAAGTAACTACGAAAAAGTACAATCTTTTTTGGAATTAAGTACCATAAGGTTATATGACTAAACTATGATTGACTGCTTGTACCCTAAGTTTTAAATTCAAAGAAGTGGACACATGCAGAACACTTGCACATGTAAAGGTCCAGTGTCCTGGCGTACCTGAGAAATAATGTTAATTGACAGACTTAACAGACATACATACTACATGTAGTTCTTATTGTGTCTGAATATTAAAAAATTCAGATGAGGAAAACAAAACCAATTCTGTGAACAGTTAACCAAGTAACCATGGAAACCATTTGAACTGAGCTATTTAACAAAAACACAAAACTATTTACATGCTATTTTTTTTTATCTAATTAAACATATTTTTTCCCCTTTTTTTTTTTTTTTTTTAGCTTTCGGGAATGTAGAAATGCTAATATATATATATTTCCTAATTATTTATATTTAATTAATTTTAATTAAAAGATTCTGATAAGCAATCAGTTGACAATTTAAGACTATTATATGATTTTTTTATAGAAGTTTAAATAGACTTCTATGTTTTTAACTGGGTGGATTTTGTGTTGGAGCACAGCCCAGCATTTACAGTGAGGCAGCAGTGTCAGCTTTACCTAATTCACAAAGAAATAACTTGGGTCAAACTAAAAAAACTGTGTTGAATTGTCGTTAGTTATTTTTTATACAAAAAAAAAGGAAAAAAAAGAATACAAAATATTGTTCAAATTACTTTAGAAAACCAGATCAGATTTAAACAGATTAGCCCTAAAGTGTCATGACCTAAGCTGAGTATTCCACTTTTTACACTTAGTGAGTTTTACTTTTCATTCAAAACCAACAAGTGAAGGTAAAACCCGAGACTGCTGCTATTTTTTACTTATGAGATGAGTGCAAAACGTGATAACGTGGTAATATTTCTGCATTAAAGTGCATTATCTGGTTTAGACATCTGGGGTGTGTGTGTGTGTGTGTGTGTGTGTGTGTGTGTGTGTGTGTGTGTGTGTGTGTGTGTGTTCAAAAGGTGTAAAGAAATGTTGTAAAGTAAAAATCATTTTTAAAATATATACTTGAGTTTAGTTTATGCCTATCATTTTAAATAATAAAATATAAAATAAGCAAAGAGAAGAAATACATAAATCAAATTAATATTTGGTGTGACTACCCTTTGCCTTTTAATTCTTATGCTTGCACACTTTGTACACTTGCCACTTTTACTCAAAGTCGGGGATTTTGTAGAATCAAAGTCAAGTGAATGAATAACCAGTTTTACCAAGCAGATGATAATGATCATCATTTCCATTTGTCGTTTGAAACACAGTCATGTGTACAGTCATATAACAAATAAAAAATAAAACAACTGCTGTGTATGAGTGTCAGGAATTCCCCTGCCACCGCCCCTTCGGCGGCTGTCAAACTTCGGCACCTCGCTCCTTCTCTCGTGCGTGCCCCTTCCGCCCGGAGCTGCTCGCAATCGCGCTTCATTAGGCACACCTGTGGCTCATTTCACGCGCTCTTTCCCAGCTCCTATAAACTTTATTTCTTGCTCTGTGTTGTGTTATGTAGCTTTATGTTGTGATGTAGCGTTTTATGTAGCACCAGGATTCTGGAAGAACGCCGTCTCATTTCACTGTGTACTGCGTCCTCTATATATGGTAGAAATTACAATAAAAGTTTCTTGACTTGACTTGGAAGACAGTTTCATGTAAAATATTACATCATACTGCATCAGCCTGGTCTCTGCACAAAAAACATGCAATGTTACGCACTGTAACTGGACAATTACCCCAAACATACATTAAGAACTTCATAGCTTCAGTATATAGAAGAACAAGGAGTCCTGGAAGTGATGGTTCAGAACCCTTAACTCAACGTCATCGAGTCTGTCTGGATTTACATTATAAGAACAGAAGGGTTTAAGGCAGCCTACATCTACAGAAGATCTATAGTTAGTTCTCCAAGGTGTTTGGAACAACCTACCTGCTGAGTTCCTTCAAAAACTGTGTGCCTGGCTTACACTCAAATATACACAATATTTTACAACTTGTAGTTTGATTTGATTTTTTTTTTTTTATTGTTACATGTTTAAAAATGAACAAGAGAAACATTTACACAATGGGCAGGCAGAATCCACAAAATAGCTGCCATAAGTTGGTTTCACACTATAAAAAAATATATAATTTTGAATAGTATATTTACTATAGCATCCCATGCAAGAGTTACCCCAGGCAAAAACATATCTGGTGTCATTTGTCATTAACTTGCCAACGAAGCAAAATAAGGTTAATTTGTTACAGTAATTAAAGCATTTGTCTTTTGGATCAGTATAAACAAAGACTATATCCAGTTAACAAAATGTGTTACATGTGATCAGAACATTTACTGGTACACTTTTGACTTCTTTGAAGTTTCAAATAAACCAGGAAACCTTTTGGCTGATTTTTTTTTCAGACAGTCTTTTTTGCTTAGCACGAATGAGTCGTCATCTTGGGTGTTGCACAGTGACATTACTTTTAATGTGCAATGTAGTGTTGCTGTGATACAGTAGATAACAAGGAAGGAAAATAAAATTTCACTAGATTTTTTGTTACAGTGGTGTCATATTTCACCACTTCGGTAAAATTGAAAGTAAAAGTGTGTTGGACAGTCTTTCTAGTAATAAATATTAAATATCAGAGCAGAACCCAGTGCAGTACACATTCTTAAAAAAGCTAACCTGAAATTCCTGATAACAGTTCATGGTGTAATATTAGCTGCAGATTATTTTTCGCCCCTTGATGACCATCCTACAGTAAAACTCTGGATCTAGATTTAAAAGTTGTTTTCCTAACTGTGTCCAAGTGAACAAAAGGCTACCACAGGAAGTGGCGTGCCAGCGGCAGGTTTTGCAGTGTATCAAGGGCTTCTTGCTTATAAAATCAAAATTAGCATGCTTGCAAAAGCACTTAAAAGTATGGTTTTGCAATGTAAATACAAAGTTAACCAGTAATAACCTCTATGCCTGGTAACTCTCATATCCTGGGTGTCCTTGACTAAGGATTTACATAGTCGAATCAGAATTGTAAAATCTTGCCTATAGTCGACATTAATATTGAAATAATGTGTTTGTTGGTGTGTACAGGATCTGGACGACAATGAAGACACTAGGTATTGGTCAAGCGATTACCTTTTAAACCCACTATGTACAGAACATCAAACAAAGATATAGAAGAAAATTTATAAAAAAATTTTTGATGAATAAACCTAAAAAATTATAAATAACTGCAGAAAGGCAACACTGCAGATAGAATTTGCATGACACACATCAGCAAATAAAATGAAATCGGCTAAATTGCCCAAAGTACAGCGCGACTTTGATACACCAAAAAACAATCAAAGATTTATTTACAGAATTACATTAAAACAGAATATACCTATTCAGAACATTACAGACATAGTTAAATATTTAAATTCCTGCCGCCAAGATTCTCCAGTGCCAGGCACAAGTGAAAATTTAATCTGTCACAGGGGAGGTTGGATTTATTCAAACATGTTAATAATATTTAATAAACTCTTCTTTCTTTTGACATTTTTATTTACAACATTATGATCATGGGCTGTACGTTACCGTAATTTCCGGACTATAAAGCGCACCCAAATATAAGGCGCACGCACTTTTATTTAGACTTTTATTTTGAACGTAAATACGCCGCACCTGTCTATAATCCGCAGGTGCCTACATTGAAACTAATGAACTTTACACAGGCGTTAACGAGAGACAGTGCCTGTTACACGGCTTGTATCTAAACGGTAGCCTACCAAGAAAGTCATTGTTCACTGTCTTCCTCCTTCCTTTCACAAGGAAGGGAGTTTTTCTTTTGGCATCGTCGTGCGTTTAAAAATCACCATCGGTGAATCTTTTCTCCCGATGCCGTGCAGCTCAGAACACAGGTGAAGTGCGTTTTTTCCCGGTTGTTTTCAGCGTGATGAATGATTCGTATTTCCTGTAGACAGTCCGAGTGAGCGGCAGGTCAAACGTCAGAGGAACATCATCCATATTTATGATGTGGTCGGCCCGATTCAGTGGGAGCGCATCTGATTTAATATAAAGAGTTTCATTGGTTAACCTTAACCCGTTCGGCAATTTCATTGGTCTAATGTTATGGGGTTCAGTTTTTTGGCTTGAAGCTTGTGAAACCGGGAAAAACCCAGGAAAAATCCAGAAATTAGCCGCTTCGTTGTTTAAGCCGCGGGGTTCAAAACGTGTGAAAAAAGTAGCGGCTTATAGTCCGAAAAATACGGTTATTTATAGAAAACCGTACATTCTATGTGAAATCAGAAATTGAGCACCCCTATATAACCAAAATGACATGGTCCTTGTTTCATAGCACCGAAGATTCGACTGGGAGACTGGTAGTTGAAATCAGGCTCCTCCTATAAATACATCAAATCTTAGCCTGTTTAGGGACAGCACTATCTTGAACCCATCTGTAAGTAGAGAAGGAGACATAAAAATATGTTAGAATTATTATTATTATTATTATCATCATCAAAAAAAAAAACCTCAATAAAATCATGACCAAATTTCAATTGAACTATGAATAGATAATGTTAGCTTTAGTGTTTGTTTCTGTGAGTAGGCACAGTCCCCACCACAAATGCTGAAAAAGCATAGGCATTATTTGTAGCTGAGATTTGGGTTTGAGGTAAAGAAATGAATAGAAGATAAGATATCATTATGCCCTAATATTTACATGTAAATGTTTTTACATGCAGCTATTTTTAGTTGAAATGGTACAAAGAATGGTGTACTAACAACCAGGTAAAGAGTTCAACAGTAGTTAATAAGGGAAGCATTGTAAGAATTGTAAATAAAACCTATACAATAAATAACCTATACAGTAAATAAACAACAATCATTCACATCAGCAGCAAACTCTAGGCAGGGCTGAAGGTACAATACTCTACAATTTAAAAATAAATACAAATAAATGAATAAATATTCTACATTCTAATTCTATTCTAATTCTACCAGATGCACTCTACTCATAAGCAGAAAGAATCTGAAGGACAAATTGGAATTCACAAAACAATTCAGAGAAGAGCAACAAATGATTTCAAAGTGATTTAAAGGAAGCTTATGATCCCATTGCAACATAGATGTCATAGTGGAGGTTGTATTTTATGATGGTAGCAGCAAATTGAAAAAAATGTCTACAAAATATACAGAGAAATCAAATCAAATGAGGAGAAACAGAGGAACTTAATCAGGGGAAAAAGTGACTGTTTTGACTTTACTGTACATGTCTTGAAGTGTGTGCCTCTTTTTTTACTTCAACATTTCAAGGGCAGCAGAAGCAACAGCAGCAAAAGAATGGTCCCCCTACACCACCAATCACATGTCCAGTGTTCTTGGCTGAGAACAGGATTACAAGATTACATTTACTTAAATCAATTTGAATAAATAAATAGTTAAAGTGTGTATGTGTGGGTCGGGTCTAATAATAGAGCTGTTCGTGTTAACCTTTTGTATTATTTTTCTGGTATACATACATACATACACTATATTGCCAAAAAGTATTGGGTCACCTGGTCATAAGTTTGGTATGTGATTTTTGAGCATTACTTTTCACATTTAGTCCCAATTTGCTCTTCCCTAAAATCTAGTGGAAGATGTCCCATTAGATTTTGGAGTGTGCTTATGAATTTTTGTCAGCCACAAGGGTATTATGAAAGGCAGGTACTGATGTGGGTGAGGAGATCTGGGGTGCAGTCAGTGTTCACATTCATCCCAAAGGTGATCAGTAGGGATGAGATCAGGGCTTTATAGCAGACCACTCTAGATCTTCCTTTTCAAAGCATGTAAACCAGATTTTCAAGGAGCTCACTTTGTGCACAGGGGCATTGCCATGCTGGAACAGGTTTGAGTTTCCAAGTTCAAGTGAATGTAATATCCATCCATCTAAAGAGGTCCAGTAGAATTGATTGCCTCAAGCTTTGTGGTAACAGTTTGGAAAAGAACCACATACAGCAGGAAAGGTCAGGTGACTCAATACTTTTGGCAATATAGTGTATATATATTCATTCATTCATCTTCTCCCGCTTATCCGTAATTCGGGTCGCGGGGGCAGCAGTCTAAGCAGATTCCCCAGACACTTCTCCGTGTCCAGGGATCGGGCTGTCAAGCCTTTGACTGCTGCCCATTCCTCTCAGCACCGGTCCCTTACAGTCCCTCCTGCAGGTGGTGAGCCCACGGGAAGTAGTGTATATATAGTGCATTCTAAAGTATTTAGACCCCATTTGCGTTTTTCAATTTTGTTACATTGCAACCTGATATTACAGAATTACTAATAATATACTACTAATACAGAATTCTGTAAATGTAAAAAAAAAAAGAACAACAACTAAAATATCACGTACATAAGTATTCAATCCCTTTGCAACAACACTTAGTTTAGGTGCTTCACAATTCTCCTGATTGTTGCTGAGATGCACACCATGACTTGAGTCTACTTGTGAAAAGGTGTATTGAGTAAACATATTTTGGAAAAGCTTCACAATCAAAGAAATGACCTCATGGCTTGGTTTTTGCTCTGAAATGCATTGTCAGCTGTGAAGCTTTTCCAGTAATTTTTGTCACAGGTTAGATAAGATAATATAAATAGAGGACTCTCAGACTGTGTGAAACAAGATTCCCTGCTCTGATAAAACTAAGATTGAACTGTTTGGCCTCAATTCTAAAGGTTGTGTCAAAAGGAAATCAGGCCATTAACTGCAAAGCCAAAAGTGACGCATGATGGTGGTGTCATCATGATGTGTGGGTGTTTGTCTGCAGCAGGGACTTGGCAATTGATCAGCGTTAAGGAAATGTGGAATAGGGAAAAGATCATCGATATAAACCTGTTCCACAGTGCTCAGGACCTCGGTCTGGGCCAAGACAACACGGAAGTGAACGATTCTGAAATGCGATCTAATCAATAGTCCTACTCACCTGGTATATTAGGGTCAATCTGTGCTTTGTTTTCACCAGTGATTTTCAAAACTGCAGGACGTCAGTGAAAGAAAAGCAGAAAAAATATGGATTAAATGGTGTTACAAACAAACAAACAAAAACAAACAATTATAAGGATTAAAAGTAGATGAGCACTCACGCTTGTAGCAAGCCAGATCCTCAGTCTGAAAAAAAAAACCAATAACCTGAAAGTTATTTAATTGGTAGAAATGAAGAATAAATCTAAATGATGCATTCGATTTAGTAAATGAATGTATCACACTGTTAAACACTCTACCTTAGGGCTGATGCAGTGCACCTTCAAAATGATTTCAGGTAAACCGCATTGGACTGTTACGTTCGGAAATGGTGTCAATAGCTTATGATTGATGGCATTCTGCAAGTGAAAAGAAAAGCAGTATGGAATAGTAAACATGTGCATCTACTCACACTTCTAACAACCTTCAAAAATCCAAAAGAATCAAGCGTTTGTATTTACCTGGTCCCTCAAACTCCATTCACAGTCTGTATACTTCTTGTAAAATCCAGTAGTGTCCAGTGTGGCATTGCCACCATCACAGGTGCTTTTATAGTGAACAGAGCACTCTAAAACTAAAATAATACATACAATAAATGAGTGCTTTTTGTTACATCAACAAATGTTAATCTTATTTCAGTTTATGTCATTTGTGCTTTTACTATTTTCATTGTCTTGCATGCTAATAATTCTGCCCCTAAGAAATTTCTATTTGTTTACAAATACAAACACGATTCCAAAAAAAGCTGGGACACGGTACAAATTGTGAATAAAAACAAAATGGAATGATGTGGATGTTTCAATATTTTATTCAGAATACAACATAAATGACATATCAAATGTTTAAACTGAGAAAATTTATAATTTTACGGGAAAAATAAGTTGATTTTTAATTTAAACACATCTCAAAAAGTTGGGACAAGGCCATGTTTACCACTGTGTGGCATCCCCTCTTTTTTTAATAACAGTCTGCAAACGTCTGGGGACTGAGGAGACAAGTTGCTCAAGTTTAGGAATAGGAATGTTGTCCCATTCTTGTCTAAAACAGGCTTCTAGTTGCTCAACTGTCTCGGGTCTCCTTTGTCGCATCTTCCTCTTTATGATGCGCCAAATGTTTTCTATGGGTGAAAGATCTGGACTGCAAGCTGGCCTTTTCAGTACCCGAATCCTTCTTCTACGCAGCCATGATGTTGTAACAGAGATTGTTCCTTCAAACTTCAAACTTTTTGCAAATTTTCTTTGAGAAACTCCTTTCTGATATTTCTCCACTATTCGCTGCAGCATTGGGGGAATTGGTGATCCTCTGCCCACCCTGACTTCTGAGAGACACTGTCACTCTGAGAGGCTCTTTTTATACTCAATCATGTTGCCAACTGACCTAATAAGTTGCAAATTGGTCCTCCAGCTGGTCCTTATATGTAACTTTTCCAGCCTCTTATTGCTACCTGTCCCAACTTTTTTGGAATGTGTAACATTTGATATGTTATCTATAATCTATTGTGAATAAATCAGTCCTTTTTTTATTCACAATTTGTACAGTTTCCCAGCTTTTTTGGATTCGGGTTTGTAGATTTAAATGCACGCTGTGCTAGAATAGTGTAATAACGTAAAATCGATCTACAGCAATTCTCAGTAGGGTCAGTAAAGATGATTACATATCCTGGGAGATTATGACAGGCTATGCAAATTTTTCCGAGACAAAAAAAATAATCATCCGGGGATAAAACGCCCCGACCCTGTCTGGATGCCGCGCCATTTGATTGTGATGAAAGTAAACATACGGCAAAATTCAGTTCTCTGTGAAAAGAAATACGTAGATCGCGTAGCTGCGAGGCTGTAATACACGAACACGGAGAGAGAAGCCGCCAGGACAAGCATTCTGACGCAATATGGGTAAACAGATCACCGTCTCTCGCCCCCGTCTTTGATTTTCAAAGTGAAACACATGGAAAAAAGCCGTGGTCTAAAAACGGAAACATTACGAATAAACAATACCACATTGAAAAACACGCATTATTCATCCATTCATCCATTCATTTTCTCCCGCTTATCCGTAATTCGGGTCGCGGGGGCAGTAGTCTAAGCAGGCCCCCGCCTTCGACTGCTGCCCAATCCTCACAGCACCGTCCCTTACGGTCCCTCCTGCAGGTGGTGAGCCCACGGGAAGGCGGCTCCACGTCACTCCGACGTCACGGACCTTGATATTTTTCTCGTAAGGGACATTATTGTCCATAATAAGCGAATAAAAAGTGAATTCAATCATACCAGCGTCAAATCACTTACCGGTTAAAAAACGTGTTTCCGCTTAGGGTTCCTTTATTATTTATTAATTTATTTTAAAGAATAGCGAATACAACAGTAGTATTGTATATGAAATGTATAGTCATAAACTTGTTTCTATTCTCTCAAATTGAAACCGGAAAAAAAAAATAAGAAAAGTGATGGCCCAGTGTCAAACCACTCTTACACTCAATCATTTACTTAAAGCATACAAGGGATATGTAGTCACCCAACAATGCAAAAAAAGTACTTCATCATTATATTTCTAACAGGTTTCTGGAATTGAAGAACCTGTTTTAAATTATATTAAGGGTATATATGTTTACCTGTGTCCCATTTTATTTGCTTGGTGTTTGATGTTGTTTGGTAGGTATTTACCTATAAATGATCATTTACTTCCTCGTTATTCTCATTCGCTCAGCTTTGGTAACTGCATTGTCTGAGTCAGAGATATGGTGGATGTATTCCAGGAACTCAATAATTGAGAGAAGAAATCATAATAAATGTGGTACCGTTTCATTGCAGGAAAAAAATGCACACAAAAATTCATTTACCAGTTTATATCTAAAAAAAAAATAGACAATAATCAGTAAACCACCTACTCAATGTGGCACATTACCTTGATTAAATGCAGATTAAAAGACAGACCATAACTTATAGTGGATGGACTTAGACAATCCGGATACTGTTGTTTTTATGTGGAAAATAGACATAGTGTGCCTGAACAAGACTCCAATACATTTTAGGAAAATTGTTCATTCATGGTAGATTATACATCCACATTAAATCATAAGTGATACATTGCCTTAATATCACCCAAACAAAAATAACTGGAAAGTAATGACTCAGTTATCAACCTACTGTACACTGTGTGATTCATCTACACAACTTCATTTCATTTGGATGAATGGATTGAGGCACAAGATGAATTTGGTTTTTCAGAATTTCTAGATCTAAAAGCACATTTTGTAAAATAACTACCAAAACTGAACTGTTATTTTTTTTTAATCAATTTTTATCCAGATTTGCACTGCAAACATCAGCAGCATCATTTACTTGTCAGTGTTGGTACGTGACCATGGTGTAAGCAAGATGATCTATGGCTAAGTGTGGGTTATTCACCTACAGTATCTCACAAAAGTAAGTAAACTCTTCACATTTCAACAACCATTTTATTATATGTTCTCAAAGGAAAATACTATAGAAAAGAAACGTGGATATACTTTAGAGTAGTCAATGTGCAGCTTGTATAGCAGTTCAGGTTTACTCTCCTCTATTATTGGGGTCAATAATATGTGAAAACTGCCATTTGGCCCAGTTTCTGAAGAGAGGGCACTATTCTCTGATTTAGAATTTCACAGTAAAAGTTGAGCAGTTATCCACACACTATTGTGACTCATACACACACCTACGTCCCAGAGTCGCGTGATGTTCCTTTTATAGACATAACCACCGTTACAATCCGTTGCACAACTTTCATAGATTTCAGTTTGCAGACAGTGAGCATAATACTGTATATGCAAATTTACAGGCTGATAAGTTTATTTAAAAAATGACACATTGAATGCTTTTTTTTTTATATATATATTTTGCTTTGGTGTTTAGTAAAATAGTGACTTAATTAGTATTAGTACAGTGACACGCATTTCAGGGAAAAAAAACTAGCCCCTGATAGAAAAACACTTTTTGCTGTATTAAATTATCTCTCTAACAGATATTTAAACAATATATTTATATATATACATTTTGATTGAGTGCAAGTGTGTGTGATCAGACAGGTAATTGTGAATGAGACAGGGAGTATAAATGTTGGGTGTCTGTGTCAGAAGTAGCCATGTTTGTAAACTGTGAGGCAGTTTGAGAAGTTCCGTTTGACATCAAGTTCATCATAGAAATGGTGTAGATCGCGTAGCTGCGAGGCTGTAATACACGAACACGGAGAGAGAAGCCGCCAGGACAAACATTCTGACGCAATATGGGTAAACAGATCACCGTCTCGCGCTCACGTCTTTGATTTTCTAAGTGAAACACATGGAAAAAAGCCGTGGTCTAAAAACGGAAACATTACGAATAAACAATACCACATTGAAAAACACGCATTATTGTCCATAATAAGCGAATAAAAAGTTAATTCAATCATACCAGCGTCAAATCACTTACCGGCTGACACTGAACTCGCCGAAGGAGAAAAAAAAACAACCTGCTTCCGCTTAGGGCGCCTTTATTATTTATTTATTTATTTATTTATTTATTTATTTATTTATTTATTTATTTATTTATTTCTCTGATGTCATAACAATGATTTTTCAGAACATTCGAGGCCATTCTGATACTTTCAGACAGCAATTTAAACTTTTAGTGATTACGTTATTATATCAATATAAAATATAATATGATATAAATATATATATTTTTTTACATATAAATTAATACAATATAAAACTTGAACTTAAATGTTGAAAAAAAAAAAAACAAGTAAAAAAAAAAAACAAGGTATTGTGTAAACTTGGCAACCTGGTGAAAGAGTGTGTGTCAAGTCGCTTTTTTTGGGTTGCCAAGTTTACACAATACCTTGTGAGGCCAGGAAAAGCAACTGGCTTGATTTTTTATTTTGTACAAAATTTTATTTAAAACAGTCCAAACCCACTAATGAAATTTCTCCCAGTGATGTTAGGAAGCTGGGGTCAGCCATGAGACAGCACACATGGAGCACAGAGCAGTTATGGGTTTGCTTAAGGGCCCATTATAGTGGCAGTTTGGTGATACTGGGGCTTGAACCCTTGTGCTCTGTAACACAAAGCCTTAACCACAGAGCTACGACTTTTAAAGAGAAGAAAGACCATCCATCTTATCATCAAAGCTCAGTTTAAAAGCCTGCATCTCTGATGGTATGGGTACATTAGGTAAAAACAAACACGTTATACAAATCTGCAATTTTACTTTTACTAAATTATGTTTTGATGAATTATTGTAGTTCACTACATTTTAGATCATATCCGTTACTGAGTAAAAAGAGGATCGGAACAGCTCAAAAGTTCTGACGCATCACGCATATATTTTTCATGTAGATGGACAGGGAAGTCATCTAATCACTCAGTTTCATTTACATTGCTGGATTACTCAGTGCTGAGGGCCTTTCATGAAAGGTGCTTCTAAAGCTAGCCCATATTAGGAAGTGGTAATTCAAATAAAATAGAAATTCTTTTAGTTCCTTACCCTGATGTTTATCTACTGGAAGTTGAAACAGTATTTCCAAAAATCTTTTTTGCCTGAACTGTGTAGAGCACATCCTTTTCAAGAAACAGTAATAGAGTGACAGTAAATGATGAGATGATGTCGACAGAGAAAATCAGCAGAACATCATGTGCTGCTACAGAATCCTGAAAGAATTGCTAAGAAAAGCCTGCAAATGGAATTTCCTTTTACTTCCAGGTTAGGCCTGTTATGAAATACTCAGCTCTTTAAGGCATTGGTCATATATGGTATTATGAGATTTGGATAATGTGTAAGATATGTGTGAGATGTGTGAGAGTCTTGATGTTGTGGTTTTACACACATATGTTTTTAGAAGTGGTGATATATTTACCTTTTCCCCTTTCACCATTCCTTAAACCGCCATGTATTAGGGAATCAAAACTGTTAGTTTCAGTTATTTTCATACCATGCATTGCTACTTGCTATAAAGATATGTACAATGAATAGAATACTTGTTAACTTGTATAAATCTTTACTGACCAGTGAGAATAGCGAATACAACAGTAGTATTGTATATGAAATGTATAGTCATAAACTTGTTTCTATTCTCTCAAATTGAAACCGGAAATAAAACGAGTGATGGCCCAGTGTCAAACCACTCTTACACTCAAACTGTAAAGCTGTTTTTACTAGCTTTTATGGCATGACTGTGATTATTCATACTTAATCATTATATTTCTAACAGGTTTCTGGAATTGAAGAACCTGTTTTAAATTATATTAAGGGTATATATGTTTACCTGTGTCCCATTTTATTTGCTTGGTGTTTGATGTTGTTTGGTAGGTATTTACCTATAAATGATCATTTACTTCCTCGTTATTTTCATTCGCTCAGCTTTGGTAACTGCATTGTCTGAGTCAGAGATATGGTGGATGTATTCCAGGAACTCAATAATTGAGAGAAGAAATCATAATAAATGTGGTACCGTTTCATTGCAGGAAAAAAATGCACACAAAAATTCATTTACTAGTTTATATCTAAAAAAAAAATAGACAATAATCAGTAAACCACCTACTCAATGTGGCACATTACCTTGATTAAATGCAGATTAAAAGACAGACCATAACTTATAGTGGATGGACTTAGACAATCCGGATACTGTTGTTTTTATGTGGAAAATAGACATAGTGTGCCTGAACAAGACTCCAATACATTTTAGGAAAATTGTTCATTCATGGTAGATTATACATCCACATTAAATCATAAGTGATACATTGCCTTAATATCACCCAAACAAAAATAACTGGAAAGTAATGACTCAGTTATCAACCTACTGTACACTGTGTGATTCATTTACACAACTTCATTTCATTTGGATGAATGGATTGAGGCACAAGATGAATTTGGTTTTTCAGAATTTCTAGATCTAAAAGCACATTTTGTAAAATAACTACCAAAACTGAACTGTTATTTTTTTTTAATCAATTTTTATCCAGATTTGCACTGCAAACATCAGCAGCATCATTTACTTGTCAGTGTTGGTACGTGACCATGGTGTAAGCAAGATGATCTATGGCTAAGTGTGGGTTATTCACCTACAGTATCTCACAAAAGTAAGTACACTCTTCACATTTCAACAACCATTTTATTATATGTTCTCAAAGGAAAATACTATAGAAAAGAAACGTGGATATACTTTAGAGTAGTCAATGTGCAGCTTGTATAGCAGTTCAGGTTTACTCTCCTCTATTATTGGGGTCAATAATATGTGAAAACTGCCATTTGGCCCAGTTTCTGAAGAGAGGGCACTATTCTCTGATTTAGAATTTCACAGTAAAAGTTGAGCAGTTATCCACACACTATTGTGACTCATACACACACCTACGTCCCAGAGTCGCGTGATGTTCCTTTTATAGACATAACCACCGTTACAATCCGTTGCACAACTTTCATAGATTTCAGTTTGCAGACACTAATGTTGAAATCACATATAATGTATTTTGCATTATTAAGTCATACACTTTTTTTCTGAATTTCTGACAGACAGTGTGCATAATACTGTATATGCTAATTTACAGGCTGATAAGTTTATTTAAAAAATGACACTTTATAACATTGAATGCTTTTTTTTTTATATATTTTGCTTTGGTGTTTAGTAAAATAGTGACTTAATTAGTATTAGTACAGTGATAAAGGGTGGCTTGCCCACTTCAGGTTGGTGGGGAGTTCCTGCCGCAAGTGGAGGAGTTTAAGTATCTTGGGGTTTTGTTCACGAGTGAGGGAAGGGTGGAACGGGAGATTGACAGACGGATCGGTGCAGCTTCTGCAGTAATGCGGTCGATGTACCGGTCTGTCGTGGTGAAGAAGGAGCTGAGCCGCAAGGCGAAACTTTCGATTTACCGGTCAATCTACGTTCCTACTCTCACCTATGGTCATGAGCTCTGGGTCATGACCGAAAGGACAAGATCCCGGATACAGGCGGCCGAAATGTGCTTCCTCCGCAGGGTGGCTGGGCGATCCCTTAGAGATAGGGTGAGAAGCTTAGTCACTCGGGAGGAGCTCGGAGTAGATCCGCTGCTCCTCCACATCGAGAGGGGTCAGCTGAGGTGGCTCGGGCATCTGTTCCGGATGCCTCCTGGACGCCTTCCTGGGAAGGTGTTCCGGGCGCGTCCCACTGGGAGGAGACCCCGGGGAAGACCTAGGACACGCTGGAGAGACTATGTCTCCCGGCTGGCCTGGGAACGCCTTGGTGTCCCCCCGGAAGAGCTGGAAGAAGTGTCTAGGGAGAGGGAAGTCTGGGCATCTTTGCTTAGACTGCTGCCCCCGCGACCCGGCATCGGATAAGCGGGAGAAGATGGATGGATGGATGGATGGATGGACAGTGACACGCATTTCAGGGGAAAAAAACTAGCCCCTGATAGAAAAACACTTTTGCTGTATTAAATTATCTCTCTAACAGATATTTAAACAATATATTTATATATATATATATATATATATATATATATATATATATATATATATATATATATACATACAAAAACAAATCTTGCTTACCACTTGCTACAGTAACCTTTTGCTAGATGTAACAGGACACATCATAGGTTCATGACAGTGCATGGTTTACAAAGGTTTTTGGGATTCTACCCATAGGTGAATCATCTGTGATGGTATCTGTGAGTGTAAATGTTGGGTGTCAGAGGTAGCCAACTTTGTAAACTGTGAGGCAGTTTGAGAAGTTCTTTTTGACATCAAGTTCATCATAGAAATGGTGTTGGAGTCCTGCACCGCTTGTGTGTAATTATTTCTGAACCAGGATCTTCTATTCTGAAAACATCTGAACAAACAGAATGACATTAATCTATGTTAGAATTATTATTCACATTTTTATTAATGAGAACAGATAACTAAATATTTAAGGAGTAAACGGAAGCAAATTAAGGGGTTTACCTTTTAAGCTTTTGCCAATTATAATACACACAACAACCAAGGATGCAAACAAAAAGACCAACACTCAGAGCAATCCAGACAAACTCATATGGAATTTTCTTGGGTTGTGGGGTGGTGGGCTGTGCTGTTGTCAGATTGGGACTGTCGGTCAAAACTGAAAAAATGTGAATAAAAGACTATTAAAGAAAAAAGTGAAGTTTCCTCCTGTAATATCAGTGAATTTGCTACCTTATTCTCATGCAATTTCATGCTCATCGTTTATCTTGTTTAAACTTATAGGAAACATTTAATTTAAAATAAATATCTTTATCTTTCAAAGTGCCTTTCCAAAATCTTATTCTATTGTTTTAAATATATTTTCAAGACCAGACCAGCAGGAGCATAGACAGACCTTTTTCAAAAAGGGTGGCCAATTTAGACCAAATTCTGTTCAATCCCCTTCAAAATTTCTATGGCTCTTTTAACAATTGTCTCAAAGCAGCTTTATAGAATGTAAGAATTATCGAACAAGTTGTAATTGTTGCATATTGTTCTAACTGTACCGTGACGGTTCAGAAAAAAATACATGTACCGTTAAACCCCTAGTATCTTATAAATTGCAGACCACAGGGATGCACAAATTAATCAGCCTAATATCAGCTTAAACATCCATTTAAACATAACTGAGGTGAATACAATCATTGCATATTACGAATATCTCAAACAGCCCTTTAGTTTATTTATAGTAAACATTTTCCAGTTCTAATGCTCTTACACAAAGATACTTACATGCATAAAGGTTGCTTTTGTCTGTAACCCAGGATAATAACAAAACAAAAAGACTTTTTAAATTTGCACATAAACAACGTGACACTTTTTCACCATTACCATCTATGAGTAGGTGTAAGTTTAGTAATTTACAGACTGAATATATACAAACATACATAGAATCTTTAGGTTCCTTTACCACAGCATGTAAAGATAAACAGCAGTGAAATTAGATGTTTAAACAGCAGCAGACACTTTTAATCCTATTTTTGATATTTTGATGTGTGATTAAGTGATGTATCTGTTTATACAATCTACAGAATTCATTTACCATTATACTCACATGGGCAGTCGATGGTCGTCTGTGAAAAATACAAATATTTTAGATTTAATTTTTAACATGTATTTATATTTAAAAGTAAAGATTAAAACACTGAGTAATATTATGACCTACAAGTCTCACCCCTGTAAATCTATTGAAGTAAGAAACATTCCCAAAGCAGCTCCTGAAGATGACATAAGTATGATCTTGGCTCTCAATGGTGCTACGGTTATAATCATCTTCATGCGCATGAACAATACCCTAAAAAAGAGACATAGTTTCAATAAAATTTTTTATATATATTTAAAAAAGTGTTTCTTTGATGCCATGGTTTGTAAATGAATAATATTTATAAAATAATTATTTGTAGCTTGTTTATTATTTTAATAATTTATCTAAATTCTTTAAAGGTGCTTAAATACTATTCTGAATTCATATGTTTTCGTTTATCATGTCAATATTTACCCCTTCTTGTATTTATTCCTTTATTTCTATATTTTATGTGTAATCAGTATTCTTATATACTATCGTGTATTCAGTTAAGACATCAGATCAACTTGGGCAGTGTAAATATGTACTATTTGGGACCCCTTTCAACTAATTGCCCAATTGCACAGCCTTAAGAATGCTGGGTCTTGTTTGTTTTCTAACAATCTACTGCACCAACTGGTAACTTATTCTGGTTAGTCACATTGTACTGCTATTATTTTGAACAATACTGTACATCAATAGGGACTAGAATTCAATAAAATTTTATTGTATTGCAATAAATACAATGGACGTTTCCCAGCGCGGCTTTAAATTAATAGATTGCATAGTTTACATTTACAGCCTTTGCAGACACCCTTATATAGAGCAACAATTAACTGAGCAGTTGCGAGTTAAGGGTCTTCCTCGAAGGGCTCAGCAGTGGTTGTTTTTGGAACTGGGATTTGAAATCGTGATCTTCCGTTCCAAAAGGCCAATGCCTTAACCACTGAGATACCACCTTTCCAGAGAAACTGCAGAAGCACATGATCTGCTACATTTACATTTACATGAAAGTCTGTAGAAAGCACATTACTCATGCTCATGTTCAACACAGATTTACAATCACACACTTCATATCACTCAAACGAGGATGGGTTCCTCTTTTGAGTCTGGTGCCTCTCAAGGTTTCTTCCTCATAACATCTAAGGGAGTTTTTCCTTGCCACAGTCGCCATGGCTGCTTATCAGAGATAAATAAACATTGTTCACCTTAACTGTTAAATTCTGTAAAGCTGCCTTTAGACAATGTCTGTTGTGAAAACTTGACATTTATGGTCTTTGGCAGACCCCCTATCGAAAGCGTCTGACATTTATCTCATTCATACAACTGAGCAGTTATGTGGTTAAATGTTTTGCTCAGGAGCCCAGAAGTGGCAGCTTGCTGTGGCTGGGATTTGAACTCACGACATTGCATTTAAAATACATAGACATTAATATGGTGTTGCTCCCCCCAAAGGTGGAAAGTAACGAAGTACAAATACTTTGTTACTGTACTTAAGTAGATTTTTATGTAGGGTTATCAGTATTTCCCTTCACTATTTATTTTCTGGACAACTTTTTACTTTCACTTATTAAATTTTTTTTACACATATGTCTGTACTTCCTACTTCTTACATTTTCAAACCAAGCTAGGTACTTTAGTTTGAGCCTATTTGGTGACATTATCAATATTTCTTCTTCTTACTGTGCACCCTTTTCAGCCCATCAACCTATTTCTTGTCATTTCAGGGTTTTTTTTTTTGCATGGATTGCTGGAATTACAAAGTTGGCATCCTATTACAGTACCAGGCTTGAATTCACTGAAATCTTCAGATCGACCAATTTTTTTCTACAAATGTTTGTAAATGCAGACTGCATTGGTATACACTTGTGGCAGGGTGACTGCTTAAAACATGGGAATTCAATAAGTTTGTCCCAATATTGTTGTTCATATAGTGCATTATGAACCGCTTGCAGTAGAATTATTTTATAAAAAAAGAATAACAGACTTCATGTATCATCATACAAAGTCAGCATCAAAGAGAAAGAAAACATGACAGATGCTTTGGTTAGTTTTTTTTTTTACATGGTTGTAACATTAATTTAATAAATATATTACACATGATGTATTATTGATGCATATATGCACTCACTGAGTACATTATTAGCAACACATACACTGATCAGGCATAACATTATGACCACTTCATCATGGCACCTGCTAATGAGTACCTGTTAATCAGCAAGTGTAAATTTTGCCCTCAAATTTGATGTGTTAGAAGCAGGAAAAATGGGCAAAAGTAAGGATTTGGCGAGCGTAAAAAGAGCCAAATTGAGATGGCCAGTTGACTGGGTCAGAGCTTTTCCAAATCTGCAGCTCTTGTGGCATGTTCCTGGTCTGTGGTGGTCAGTATCTATTAAAAGTGGTCCAGGGAAGGAACAGTGGTGAACCGGCAACCTTGCCATGGGTGGAAAAGGCTCACTGATGCACGCAAGGACCAAAGGCTGGCCCGTGTGGTCCAATCCAACAGATGAGCTTCTGTAGCTTAATGCTGGTTCTGATAGAAAGATGTCAAAATAGGCAGTGCATCTCAGGAAAGGTTTGAGGAGCACAACAATGAGATTGAGGTGTTGACTTGGCCTCTACAAATTCCAAATCCAGATCTCAATCCAATCGAGCATCTGTGGTATGTTCTGGAAAAACAAGTCCGATCCATGGAGGCTCCACCTGCAACTTGCAGGATTTTAAGGATCTGCTGCTAACATCTTGGTCCAAGATACCACAGCACACCTTCAGGGGTCTAGTGGAATCCATGCCTCAATGAGTCGGGGCTGTTTTGGTGGCAACAGGGGAACCAACAAAATATAAGGGAGGTGGATATAATGTTATGCCTGATCGGTGCAGTTCATGTAGTTGCATTCATGCAGTTATCGAACATGGCAAGTGCATGTGTAAAATTGTGCAGATATGAACCAGCAATTTCAGGTAATAAACACATCAAACATCAGAAAAATTAGATCTCTGAGATGTTAGCAGAATTATTGTTTCTAAAAAGATTCGTTTAAGTATTTTTAAAATTGATGATCTCATGGAATTTTCACACACAACACGCGCTAGTGTTTATTTAGAATGTTGTAATAAAGAAAAATGACAAGAAAACATCAATGCGGGAAATTCAGATTTCACATCAGCTAAACTTTCGTGGTCAAAACAATTAAAAAACACGTTTTGGCCGATACGTTCTAGTAAAAAGAAATTTTACAGAATTCTAACTTTGTTGCATATGGCCCACATATTAGTGTGATGGAGGCTTAGGTGTCCACATAATGTAATATATAAAACACATATAAATATATATTCAGTATATGACAGTATGGCTATTAAACAAAAATTTTGCCACTTCCTTTTCACAAGACTAACAAAAAAAAGCGACAAAAAAAATTGACCTATTATGGACATTAACTGACATGTATACTCACATCGATCTGCCAGCTGTATCCAGACGTCTCGGTTACTGCTGTTGTATTAATATAAACCCCACAGGTTCCATTTAAATGTTTTTTTGTATAGCAGTCACTGCCTTCCCCAGGTGGAATAAACACGATGGCTGTGTATGAAAAATAATCAGTTAGAACTTTTTTTGCCAAAAAAATAACAATGTTCTGTAGGTGGGAAAATTTGGGGTTGTATTGTATATACTGGGACACTGTGTAAAATTTAAGACATGGTGTCCACTGGTGTCCAGTGGCATTTCAAAAAATTTAGATGCTGGCAAAATGTATATTGGAGTCTTTCCATCCTCCATGCAGAATAAATGAAAAGCCCATGAAGCAAATGTAATCTCTAACCGTTTTATTTCTACAAAACCTGTTATCAGCATTTTTATATATTTACATATATGGGTATATTAATGAAACTTTCTCTAAGATACAGCAACAAAAAAGAAAAAAAAAAAGCCTTCTTCATTAGCTAGGCTACACTGTAAAATTATTTTCTTTGTTAATGATTTCCTGTTACTTTAAAATACTAACGTTAGTAGGTTTAAGAATATAATTTAACTATAAATAACTCGCATAGACACACTGACTAAATCACACAGGATTTATTGTAAATTGTTTAGTAATTTATTTACAGTAAAACCCCCTATTTAGTCATTTTCTAGCTTACTGAAATGTAGAAATGTTTTGATATTTTCCTCTTTATTTATTTTTAAGATTACGTTTAAATTGTAATATTTTAATATGCAATCAGTTGACAATTTAAGACTATTTATATAGTTTCTATAGAAGTTTACATAAATAGACTTCTATGGTTTCAAGTAGAGGAGCGCATCCCTTTAAGCATCTACAATGGCGTCTGGGTGAAAGATTACCTAATTCACTAAAAGATATATACATTTTTATACGAATAAAAAAAATAATAAAGAATAATAATTATATATATGATATTATATAATTTTTATTTATTTATTTATTTTTTTGGGGGGGGGAAACAAAAAAAAAATGACTTACCAATCAGCCATAAAGTGCCTAGATCCAAGCTGAGTATTCCACCTTCAATCCAAAATCTTCTCATCTTCTCAGTCCAGGAACTCATTCTCCCACACCAAACTCTTTCTGATTCTTCCAGACCCCAATCTTATCTTCTCAAACCAAAAGCATCCGATCCTCCCACACCAAAATCTCCTTATCCTTTCAGCCCAAAATCTTCTGATTGTCCATGAACACGAATCAACAGATCGTAACTACAGTATATCGTGAGACTGCGTTGGATTTTCACTTTTTATAGTTCAGTCATTGTGTAGAATTTGTGAACGGCGCATGACAAACTCCTCCTCAGTCATACAGTTCGGACACGACCCCTAGCGGCCTAACAAAAAAAATGCATAACACTTTACAGCCAACACCCACAGGACTATTCAAGACAAAACAGACAAGACAAGGTGTGACACATTAGCTGGTTTACACACACACACACACACACACACACACACACACACACACACACACACACACACACACACACACACACACACACACACACACACACACACACACACACAGACACTTCTTTGTTTGAGCTCTTGATATAGGAAGACGACTTAGATACACTATATAGTAATTTGTAAGATGTGACGACAAACAAAACATTACGTTCTATAAGAACAAATCGAAATGTTCTTGTTTATTCTGGCATAGACAATATTCTATTTTCTTTAATATTTGAAACACTTTCATATGATCTTTCTTTATCATACAGAACAGACCAAAAGTTTGGACAAACCTTCTCATTCAAAGAGTTTTCTTTATTTTCATGACTATGAAAATTGTAGATTTACACTGAAGGCATCAAAACTATGAATTAACACATGTGGAATTATATATGGAATTATATACATTACAAAAAAGTGTGGAACAACTGAAAAATGTCATATTGTAGGTTCTTCAAAGTAGCCACCTTTTGCTTTGATTACTGCTTTGCACACTCTTGGCATTCTCTTGATGAGCTTCAAGAGGTAGTCACCTGAAATGGTCTTCCAACAGTGTTGAAGGAGTTCCCCGAAAGTTGCTTGGCACTTGTTGGCCCTTTTGCCTTCACTCTGCGGTCCAGCTCACCCCTAAACCATCTCGATTGGGTTCAGGTCCGGTGACTGTGGAGGCCAGGTCATCTGGTGCAGCACCCATCACTCTCCTTCTTGCTCAAATAGCCCTTGATGCCTTCAGTGTGACTCTACAATTTTCATAGTCATGAAAATAAAGAAAAGTCTTTGAATGAGAAGGTGTGTCCAAACTTTTGGTCTGTACTGTATATGAACCATACATAGAAAACACACGTGTATGACGTAACCCCCCTCCCGTAAAGTAAGGCATTCCAATCAATCAATCAATCAATCAATCAATCAATCAATCAATCAATCAATCAATCAATCAATCTTTATTTATATAGCACCTAACATCTAGAACTTGGGTGCTGAACAAAGTGCAAGGGGTCATGTGCAAAATAGTAATAAAATTTGAATGACCATAACATTAGTAAAATATACAATATCATAAAAAAGTACATTGTAACAACTTAACACAGAAGAAAAATTAAATAAGCATTAAAACACAACAATAAAAATAACCGTTAAGAAGTAGACGACTAAGCACACCCTCTACTACACAACAAAGGCATTTACACTCACCGGCCACTTCATTAGGTACACCTTACTAGTACCGGGTTGGACCCCCTTTTTGCATTCAGAACTGCCTTAATCCTTCGTGGCATTGATTCAACAAGGTACTGGAAACATCCTTTAGAGATTTTGGTCCATATTGACATGATAGCATCACGCAGTTGCTGCAGATTTGTCGGCTGCACATCCATGATGCGAATCTCCTGTTCCACCACATCCCAAAGGTGCTCTATTGGATTGAGATCTGGTGACTGGTGACATTGTCATGTTCAAGAAACCAGTCTAAGATGATTGGCGCTTTATGACATGGCGCGTTACCCTGCTGGAAGTAGCCATCAGAAGATGGGTACACTGTGGTTATAAAGGGATGGACATGGTCAGCAACAATACTCAGGTAGGCTGTGGCGTTGACACAATGCTCAATTGGTACTATTGGACCTAAAGTGTGCCAAGAAAATATCCCCCACAACATTACACCACCACCACCACCAGCCTGAACTGTTGATACAAGGCAGGATGGATCCATGCTTTCATGTTGTTGACGCCAAATTCTTGAATGTTGAATGTTGCAGCAGAAATCGAGACTCATCAGACCAGGCAACGTTTTTCCAATCTTCTATTGTCCAATTTTGGTGAGCCTGTGTGAATTGTAGCCTCAGTTTCCTGTTCTTAGCTGTCAGGAGTGCCACCCGGTGTGGTCTTCCGCTGCTGTAGCCCATCTGCCTCAAGGTTTGAGGTGTTGTGCGTTCAGAGATGCTCTTCTGCATACCTCGGTTGTAACGAGTGGTTATTTGAGTTACTGTTGCCTTTCTATCAGCTCGAACCAGTCTGGCCATTCTCCTCTGACCTCTGGCATCAACAAGGCATTTGCGCCCACAGAACTGCCGCTCACTGGATATTTTCTATTTTTCGGACCATTCTCTGTAAACCCCAGAGATGATTGTGCGTGAAAATCCCAGTAGATCAGCAGTTTCTGAAATACTCAGACCAGCCCGTCTGGCACCAACAACCATGTCACGTTCAAAGTCACTTAAATCACCTTTCTTCCCTATTGCCATGTGATTGGCTGATTAGAAATTTGCGTTAATGAGCAGTTGGACACCTAATAAAGTGGCCAGTGAGTGTACGTTGTTTATTGGAAAGAATTAATGGTCACAGCTTCTACCTTTAAATACATGCAACTCTAAAGTTCTGATATGACCATAAGTGTCAGATGATCTCAGTTTACTATGTTGCTGATAGAATATGTAAAATATTTATTTTCTATAAATACAGTTCTCAAGTACAAGTTGGAACTGGTAAACACAGGTGCGTACATATATGCAAGAACAAAACAACACAATACCTAATGTACATCACAGGGGACAACATTAATCACACTACATAAACAAGAAGCACACTCAAAAGGCCAAAAAATTTTAATTAACCTTCTATGCTGGCTCGACAGAGAAGCTAAAATGCTAAACGTGTTACACTGTGTTGTCATTGATTTTTGCCTTATAATACATATTACTTCCTGTTTACTGTCTGCTTGCAAATTCAGAATGTTTGCTTATCATTGGATTTACTGTTCAGAAGCACATTAATTTAGCATACATGTAACTGAGTGCAAGATGTATTAAAGCAGGTTGTTTATTTTAATAGTTTTTTTTAACTGTTCCATGATTAACAATACACCATAACATATCTGCCAATGAAATGGTACCCAGAAAATGGCTGTCAACAAGCAGAGACAGCAAGAGTTTGTGGGTGAGAGAGAGAGAGAGAGAGAGAGAGAGAGAGAGAGAGAGAGAGAGAGAGAGAGAATGTGAGTGTGTGTGGGTGTATAGGGGGGGGGGGGGGTCATCTTGTTTCAGAACACCTTAGACTGTACTCTGTTAGTCAGAGCTAAATCTTGGGGCCTGAGTGAATTTTAACTGGAACATATTATAATAAATAATAGCAACAACAACTGCTACTACTACTACCACTAATAATAATAATAAATTGCTAAACAAAATACATTTGAGCAAAGTGTGCTTGTAAATTGCTCCATGGTTAACAAAAAAAACCACAATATAGCTGTGAATAGTTAGAGACAGAAAGACAGAGGGGGCGGTCAGACTTCGAATTCCGACATTTTGAATCATATGTCACTTCCACATAATACAATTATGATGTTTAATAGCATATTTGCTATGGTGCAACAAGCAAGATTTACCCCTAACGAGAAAATATTTGTGTTTTGAGCAGACCATTGACTTGTTAATCAAACAGCGCTGTAATAAAGCATTGGCCCCCTTCCTGATTTTTTTTATTTTTATATATGTCACATTTCCATTGTTCTGATCATCATACAAATTGTGATTACACAAAGATAATTTGAGTAAATACAAAATCCAGTTTTTAAATCATGATTTCATTTATTGAGGGAAAGAAAAGCTGTCCAAACCTGCCTGGCCCTATGTGAAAAAGTATTTTCATGATTAACAACATACCATACAATATCTGCCCATGGAATGGTTGCCCAGAAAATGGCTGTCAACAAGCAAAGACAGGGAGAACAGGAAAGGAATGTCTCTGTGTAGCAGAGATAATGGCTATAGACCACACCCTGAAGGCTTGGGCTCTGGCTGGATAGACCTGAAACCTTTAACTTTAATCTTTAACAGAAACTTTTAACTAAATGTTACACAAAATATATTTGAGCTAAATATGCTTTGTTTTAGTTAATTTTAATGTCGAGATTATCAGAAAAATAACACTTATAACATTAGGATCTTTAAGAGATTCTGACTGTAATAATGAGGAGTAAAAACATTTCAATTCATTATAATTTTCTTGGGGATCTGATCAAATATTGCCTTCTTCATTTAATGATGGAGTTGGGTGATGTGCATAAATTGGGTCTAATTTTCCAATTTGTTCAGAAAGTTCAAAAAAACTCTTATTACACAACTTCTTAATTTAAACAGAATTAGAAATGATTTCTCCATGTAAATAAGTTTCCCAAAGTAAAGATGCAAATATTTCCACTGTAGAATTGATTTCAACGTATGTGGTGATCTTTTCTGCGAGAAACTAAACAAAATGGCTACCTGATAAAAACAATACTTTCATTTTCCAAGCATACAAGGATCTATAACAGCCAGGGAGGGCCAAATCAAGCAATACTGGAGCATGATCTGAAACAATTATACATAAGAGGAGAACCTTACTAGATTTATGATTTTACTGTCAATAAAAAAAAACAATCAATACATATATAGGTATTTTGAGCTGGAGAAAAAGAAGGAAAAGACTCTAGAAGTGGGATGCTGAAAACTATACTATATGACTATATTATTTCAACCCTGCCCCCACTGTCTTACACATTACTAGACATTACTAATAGACAATGGTTTAATAAAGTTAGCAAAGAAGTCAAGAGGTTTTAGGAAAAGAGAATAAAAAAGAACAGTGAAATACAAAATGGCTGAAGGTGGACAAAACAAACAAACAAAAAAACTAAAACTAACAGATAAAATAGAAACCAATCACAGTTTTTTTTTACTTTGTCCTTTCAGAAATGCTCCATGGACTAAAATACGATATATCTCATCAAGGGATCATTAAGTTGAAGACATTAGGTGGAGCTGGAGATGGCCAAGGAAGAGGTTTATGTATGTGGTGAGGGAAGACATGCAGGTAGTTAGTGTGAAAGAGGCAGAGGTAGAGGACAGGGTGGTATGGAGAAGGATAATCCGCTGTGGCGACCCCTAATGCGAGAAGCCGAAAGAAGATCATCTCATCAGGGGTTCTGTGATGTTTGGTTGTACATTGCAGTTGCCCTGTTCTGAATCAATCTGTACATAGAGAACAGGGACATAAAATGAAATGAAAGCTAAGATTCTGAACTTCTGTCTCATATTAACCTTTTGATCTCAAACCCAAATATCGTTCCAAAACTTTTGCAAGGGGCTGTTGCCTCCTTACCGATGTTAATAGTTCTTCTATAGTAATGTTTTTATAATGGCATCCACAACTTAAAACGTTTCTCTAGCTTGTATTATTGGTGTTGCTATGTCGATATTTATTCATATGTTTATGCCTTTGATATTTTTGAGAGTTCTTGCAGTAACTTGGTATAAAACATTTGGGCCAGAAGTATAGGAACAGCCTTGGTTATAATATAGAAGTATTTGTACAAGTATTCCATCGAGGGTTAACGATGACTTACCTTAAAATCGTTTTTTTCTTCCACCACAAAATTCCAAGAGCAGCAAAAAGAATGACCCCAATTACACCACCAACCACATATCCAAAGTGTGATTTTGAGTTCTCTAGATAAAAAAACAAAAACAAAACATTTTACTACTTTGGAGTGGGTGCATAACCTGCATATTCAGTTTAATGATCATCATTACAGCATGATTTGTTTGAAGTATTAAGACTTATGTGTGATTTATTGTAGAAGTGATAATCTCATAAATACAAGGCTGATGTGGAAGAGCTGCCTGCCCAGACCTCAACTGCTGTAATGCCAACTATGCACCAGGCCTCCCCATAATAGGGAACATTTTTGCCCCACATGTTGATCTATTACTGATATAGTTTTTTTGTTTTTATTTCTTAAGGGCTGAATCATAAACAACTTTCTCCAGATTTGTTAAATAACTATATTTATGTCAAGAAATCTGTAGTAAAATATTAGCAAATCTTGTCTAGCTTTAAATAAATCCTTTACATGTGTTTTACACATTAACATTTATTAAGTCTCATGCTGGTATTTGTGATACCTGGTTGGTCCTCTTGTTGAACAACACAGATGATTTGACAGTTTATTTTGGCTTTTTGGCTTTTGGCATACTGTATTATTCGTTTATGTCACCAATGTAAACTGCTAGTTTAAAAGACATAGACAGTGTCTAAAATGTACACTCTAACAGGTGTGACTGTAACATGTTAGAGTGTGTGTGGTGAACCTAACTATAGTAATATTAGCAGTGGCAGGCCATGCATTTGGTACCTGGGACTTCAGTAAGGATATACCCGACTTAATCCACCTCTTAATTCATGTCCCTTCTCTGCACATGTCCAAACCATCTCAATCTCGCCTCCCTCAGCTTGTCACCAAAACATCCTACATGTGCTGTCCCGCTAATAAACTAATTTCTAATTTTGTCCATCCTCGTCACTCCCAACGAAAACCTTAACATCTTCAGCTCTGCTACCTCCAGCTCCACCTCCTGTCTTTTACTCAATGCCACTGTCTCTAATCCATACAACATCGCAGGTCTCACCACAGTCCTATAAACTTTCCCTTTCATTCTTGCAGATACCCTACTATCACAAATCACTCCTGTCACTCTTCTCCACCCACTCCACCCTGCCTGCACTCTTTTCTTTACTTCTCTAACACACTCTCCGTTACTTTGCACTGTTGACCCCAGGTACCTGAACTCCTCCACCTTCTCCACCTCTTCTCCCTGCAACCGCATCACTCCACTGCCCTCTCTCTCATTCACACACAAGTACTCTGTCTTACTCCTACTGACTTTCATTCCCCCTTCTCTCCAGCGCATATCTCCACCTCTCCAGGCTCTTCTCAACCTGCTCTCTACTCTCACCACAAATCACAATATCATCTGCAAACATCATAGTTCAGGGAGACTCTTGTCTGACCTCGTCCGTCAACCTGTCCATCACCACTGCAAACAGGAAAGGGCTCAGGGTCGATCCTTGATGCAGTCCAACCTTCACCCTGAACCAGTCTGTCGTACCTACTGCACACTTCACTGCCGTCACACTGTCCTCATACATGTCCTGCACCACCCTCACATACTTCTCTGACACACCAGACTTCCTCATACAATACCACAACTCCTCTCTCGGCACCCTGTCGTACGCTTTCTCTAAATCCACAAATACACAATGCAGCTCCTTCTGTCCTTCTCTATACTTCTCTATCAACATCCTCAAAGCAAATAAGGCATCTGTGGTGCTCTTTCTCGGCATGAAACCATACTGTTGCTCACAGATGGTCACCTCTTCTCTCAGCCTGGCTTCCACTACTCTTTCCCATAACTTCATGGTGTGACTGATCAACCTAATTCCCCTGTAGCTACTGCAGGTCTGCACATCTCCCTTATGCTTAAAGATCGGTACCAGCACACTCCTTCTCCATTCCTCAGGCATCCTCTCCCCTTCCAGAATCCTGTTAAACAATCTGGTTAAAAACTCCACTGCCATCTCTCCTAAACATCTCCACGCTTCTACCGGTATGTCATCTGGTCCAACCGACTTTCCATTCTTCATCCTCTTAATCGCTGCTCTCACTTCCTCCTTACTAATCCTATCTACATCCTGCTTCACCAACTCCACATCCTCCAACCTTCTCTCTCTCTGATTTTCCCCATTCATCAGCTGCTCAAAATACTCCCTCCATCTTCTCAACACACTCTCCTCACTAGTCAACACATTTCCCTCTCCATCCTTTATTGCTTTAACTTGCAGTACATCCTTCCCAGCTCGGTCCCTCTGCCTGGCCAATCGGTATAAATCCTTTTCTCCTTCCTTAGTGTCCAACCTCTTATACAGTTCCTCATATGCCTTTTCCTTGGCTTTCGCCACATCCATTTTTACCTGCTGCCGCATCTCCTTGTACTCCTGCCTACTTTTCTCATCACTCTGTCGATCCCACTTCTGTTTTGCCAACCACTTTCCCCTAATGCTCGCCTGCACTTCCTCATTCCACCACCACGTCTCCTTGTCTTGCTTTCTATTTCCAGATGTCACACCAAGTACTTTTCTAGCTGCCTCCCTCATCACTCCTGCAGTAGTTGCCCAATCATCCGGCACCTCTTCACCACCACCAAGCCCCTGTCTGACCTCTTCCCTGAACCTCACACTACACTCTTTCCTCTTTCCACCATCTTATTCTTCTTTCAATCCTTACTTTCCTCCTCTTCTTCTTCGCCTCCAAAACCATCCTACAGACCACCATCCGATGCTGTCTAGCTAGACTGTCCCCCGCCAACACCTTACAGTCTCCAATCTCCTTCAGGTTGCATCTCCTACACAGAACATAATCCACCTGTGTGCACCTTCCTCCACTCTTATACGTCACCCTATGATCCTCCTTCTTCTTAAAATACGTGTTCACCACTGCCATTTCCATCCTTTTAGCAAAATCTACCACCATCTGCCCTTCCACATTCCTCTCCTTAAAACCATACCTACCCATCACCTCCTCATCACCTCTGTTCCCTTCACCTACATGCCCATTAAAGTCTGCCCCAATCACCAATCGTTCTTTCCTAGGTACACCATCTACCACTTCATCTAATTCACTCCAGAATCTTTCCTTCTCCTCCATCTCACAGCCAACTTGTGGAGCATAGGCACTGATGACATTTATCATCATCCCTTCAACTTCCACCTTCACGATCATCACCCTATAAGAAACTCTCTTTACCTCCACTACACTCTTACTGTACGCTTCCTTCAGAATCACCCCTACACCATTTCTCTTTCCATCCACACCATGATAAAACAGTTTAAACCCACCTCCAATGTTCCTAGCCTTACTCCCTTTCCACTTGGTCTCCTGAACACACAGCATATCTACCTTTCTCCTCTCCATCATATCAGCTACCTCTCTCCCTTTACCCGTCATAGTACCAACATTTAAAGTACCAACCCGAACCTCTACTCTCCTACACTGCTCCTTTTCCTGCCATCTCTGTAGACGTCTTCCTCCTCTCCTTCTCCTCCTTCGGCCAACAGTAGCCCAATTTCCACCGGTACCCTGTCGGCTAACGATACCTGTGGCGGTCGTTGTTAACCCGGGCCTCGACCGATCCGGTATGAAATTCTCATTTGTGATCCGCATATTTGATTTGGCACATGTTTGACGCTGGATGCCCTTCCTAACGCAACCCTCCCCATTTACCCGGGCTTGGGACCGACACTAAGAGTGCACTGGCTTGTGCCCCCCTAATGGCTGGGTTTTAATCCACCTCTTAATACCACCACTATTTCGTCGCAGTTATAGAAACGGCCCACCACTGAAATATAAGTGATAAAATCATTATTGTATGGTTATATTTTAAGCGTTTACTGATTTTACAGACACTGAAATATTTGGTTAAACCAACCTTTTCTTGCTGGGATAGTACTCTTAAGATCAGGGTCACGATGTGCTGCTGAAGAAAAAAGTTCCCTTAGATTATAGCTGGGGTTTTGAAAAGAACACATCTTACAGTATCAAATATTCAAATGTTTGGACACATGACTTTTAAAATATATTTCCAACATTGTACAATAATACTGAAAACATCAAAATTCTGAAAGAATATGTATGGAATTATGTAGTAAACAAAAGTGTTAAGCAACCCATAATATGTTTTATTCTTTAAATCATGCAAAATAACTACATTTAGCTTTTATGACAGATTGGAAAACTCATGTCTTCTTTTATCAAATTAACAAGGTAGCCCCCTGGAATGGTTTTCAATTCACAGGTGTGGCTTGTCAGTAGTTCATTTGTGACATTTCTTGACTCCTCAAGGTGCGATAGACCATGTCTTATGTAGAGAGAAGGGTGAGTACAGTGTCACAATCCCTTTTAGTGCTTTAACTACTGTACAATTCCATATTATGGCAGGAAACACTCAGTTAGTTCAGTCAATCCGAAAAATCTCAAGAATTTAAAAGTAATCCTGAGACATAGTTTGGAGGTCTTCAGTATTAATGTACAACGTTAAAAAATAATAATACGGTAAATTACTAGGTGGTTTTGTCTAAACAAAATGATTTAAACAATATGGAGCTACAATTAATGTTATCACAGGATCAAAATATTCAATTGTGCATATATCCTATTTTACCTATTACTTTTACTTTACCAGTGGAAATGTATTTATGCAAACATACTCACATTCAGAAGATGGATTTGTGTAACACTTATCTGTATAGGGCAGAAAAGTTAAAAACCTGAGCCAACGCCATTTTTATTGTGTGATCTTGTAAATATTTCATTTGTATTAGACATCTTGAAAACAATATTACCATTATACTTACCTGGACAGTTGATATTTTTCTGTGGAGATTAAACAGTAACAAATGAACATATTTAATTATTAAATCACATCAGTTTAGAAACTATTCAGTTTTTTAAAGATTGCCTGTTTTCTGTATCATTTTTAGACTACACCTAATAAGCATAATCTATTTATTACTTTAGTGACATGAATAAAAAAATAACATACTATAAGTTGTGCTGATAACAACCAATGTAATACGACATCAACTCCAAACTTGTCTCTGTTATATAATGTTTTTCCCTACACTGTGCAAGGCATAATAATGACAATGGGACAATGATGAAACCTAATTACTCACCCCATTAAATGCATTCTTGTAGGAAACATTCTTATAGCAGCCTTTAAAGATGATATAATTTGGACCCTGACTCTGAACAGTGATGTTGTTAAAACTGTTCTCGTCTGCATGAAGGGTATCCTAACAACAGATACACATACCAGTTGAAAATATAGTTGAATAGTAAATTAATATTTAATAATAATATACACCGACCAGGCATAACATTATGACCTTAAAAAAATTTTAATGGGTGGGATATATTAGGCAGCAAGTAAACATTTTGATTCCAATGTTGATGCGCTAAAAGCAGAAAAAATGGGCAAGTGTAAGGATTTGAATGAGTTTGACAAGGGTTAACTTGTGATGGATAGATGACTGGGTCAGAGCATCTCCAAAACTTGTGGTCTGCAGTGGTGAAACATTAGTGAACCAGTGACATGGTCATGGGTGACCAAGGCTCATTGATTTAGGTGGGAGCGAAGGCTGGCCCGTGTGGTCCGATCAATCAGATGAGCAACTGTAGCTCAAATTGCTGAAGAAGTTAATGCTCTTAATGCTTGATGGCTCAAGACATAATAAAACATCTTAAGAAACAAATACATGGCGTAATAATGCTGTAATTTTTAGCTCATCCCAGGATGTGGTCCTGGACATAAGTAAGAACTTTTATATAAATATACTTACATTAACACGCCATCTGTATTCCTGATTGACATGAGCTTCATTTATACGGAATGTAGTGGTGCCATTACTATTTTCTTCACCATAACAGTCTTCATCATTTGCCACAGCAAGAAACAGCATGGATATGGCTGTGTATGAAAAGTACAGTTTTAATTTTTGAACATTGAGTCTAGTTAAACACTGTGAAACATGTGATGAATTAAATTTCACTGAAACATTGTAGATAACAGTGTGTGTTTACAGTATATGTTGCATGAATAAGGCTTAATGTTTCTTACATGCAATATTCACAAAACGGAAAAGGAACATTGACATTTTCATTGCAATTGCCTATAATGCGGTTTCTGCCTCTGTCCAACCCTTAGTCTTCTTTTTCTTCTTTTGCCTTCTCCCACTAGAGGTTTGCCACAGCGGATCATCCGTCTCCATACCCCCCTGTCCTCTACATCTGCCTCTTTTACCCCAACTACCTGCATGTCTTCCCTCACCACATCCATAAACATCCTCTTTGGCCTTCCTCTTTTCCTCCTTCCTGGTGGCTCCATCCTCAGCATTCTCCTACTGATATACCCCATGTCCCTCCTCTGCACATGTCCAAACCATCTCAATCTCGCCTCCCTCACCTTGTCTCCAAAACGTCCTACATGCGCTGTCCCTCTAATAAACTCATTTCTAATCCTGTCCATCCTCGTCACTCCCAACGAAAACCTCAACATCTTCAGCTCTGCTACCTCCAGCTCCACCTCCTGTCTTTTACTCAATGCCACTGTCTCTAATCCATACAACATCGCAGGTCTCACCACAGTCCTATAAACTTTCACAAATCACATAACTTCATGGTGTGACTGATCCACTTAATCCCCCTGTAGTTACTGCAGGTCTGCACATCTCCCTTATTCTTAAAGATCGGTACCAGCAAACACCTTCACCATTCCTCAGATTCCATCATCTCACCTTCCAAAATTTTGTTGAACAATCTGGTTAAAAACTCCAATGCCATCTCTCCTAAACATCTCCATGCTTCCTACAGGTATGTCATCTGGTTCAACCGACATTCCACTCTTCATCCTCTTAATCGCTGCTCTCACTTCTTTACTGATCCTATCCACTTTACTGGATACAGCGGCTTTACTGGATACAGCGGCTTTACTGGATACAGCGGCTTTACTAATCCTATCCACTTCCTGCTTCACCTTCTCCACACCATCCACCACTCCCTCAAATCCTGCTACTACCGCGCCAACTGTGAGGACATTAAGTTCACTTGCAGAGACAATACAATATATTGTATATATTGTTACACTTTCTTTCGGCTACTCCTATTAGGAGTAAGACCCGTCTCTACTTACCTGTAGCAAGTAAGCACCGCGTGAACATCTTACTCCCCGATCCCATTGTTAGAACCTGATAAAAAATGATTAGCTTTGTGAGGAGACGCAGAAACACCTCTTAAGATAGCGACGTTCAGGACAAAGATAATCAACCCGGCAAGCGTGCACCAAGACTAACCCGAACTCATACAGCAAGTTCATTTGGGACTTCCCGCGCGCTCACTCCATCGACACTACTGGAAGTGCGCTACGTGTGTGTCTGTGAGGCGGGGGGGGGGGGGGGACCTGGGGTAGTTCTAAAGAGCTATGTTCTAAAAATAGCTCACCATAGCGCAATTTACCAGTGAGCTGCATCTCATTTTTTTTTGGTTGCTATTCTTTTTTGGCTCACACTTGCATTGGTGTGGATTTGAAAATATCAATATATATAAAAAAAATTACAAATATAAGATTAGATTAGAGCTGGCTGGTCTCCAAGTTTACTTTTTTTTTTGTATATTACGTAATTGATAATCTGTACAAACATGATGCATGATGCAAGAATTGTTAGTGGCTAAAGTGAAAATGTTGTGAAAAGTGATCATTTGAAAATGCAAATACTTGCAGAGATCTATAGAAATAAAGTTTTGCATATTGATCTGTTTCCTACCTTGTTAAATCATTGTTGATCATTATTAACATGATCAGTGTCTTCGCATAGATGAATATCGTTCGTTATTAATAATAACATAGAATTAAAGCCCTTCACATTAATCGGTACTCAAGAAGTAGCTCTCAGTTTTAAAAAGGTTGGTGACCCCTGATTTAGATTCTTAAAGCAAGCCAGCTTTCAGCATAATATTTTTATATTTTAAAATGAAAAATCATAAAAAAAAAACACAATTTCTAATATTTGTCAAGTTTAATGAAAAAAGCATTATCCATAAACCAAATCTAATCTATGCTCTAAATATAATAATCCAGATTTAAGAAAATTCAATATGTTATTTTGAATAGTATTAATGAAGTATAAGGGTGGGTATTGAAGGACAGAAACATCTCCTTCTTTCGCTCCATCTGCATCTAATAAATCTAATGTAATAATAACTCTTATCATCATAATAGCTATATATTTAACTCATTCTCAGTGACATTTACTCGTTTGTATTAATGTCTCCTCTATTATTACAAATGCAAAACGAATGCACATACTGAAACACAGCCTCTAAACACTAGGGACATTTACCAAAACCGTGTATGAAGGAAACACATTTAATACCACCCATGGACTGTTTGCACTGCCGACCAAAATGTCTCAACAGTTTTCTTTCCTTTAGACGTACTCTTTCAGATCTCAGATACTAAGTCAACTAAATACTTTCACTTCACTTCAACTTTCTGTCTCTTACTTAAACAACATACATTAGATTGCTATTTACACATCGGAATCCAATGTATGTGTAGATACAGCATTGTCATTGTATAGTAAAAAAAAAAAAAAAAAAGAAGCAAATAACAGCATTGTGCAAACTGACAAGTGCAGATAAACATATGTACAACAAATAAATAGAAAGGCTGTGGGCATTGAAAACGTGCAAAAGCTGTTGAGCAATTAATAATAGTGCGAGATCACTGAGAATATATACACACATATACATCATATATCTATATTGGGAAAAGGTGAACATATTTATAAACGTCCTTTTTAATTGAATTTATACTGAATTTTTACAATACTGGTTGGCTGATTATTATTATTATATTTTAACATTTGAGGATTTTATCACTATTATTATTATTATTATTATTATTATTATTATTATTATTATTATTATTATTATTATTATTATTATTAATATATGTTGCACATTCTGACTGTCCACTTGATAAAAGTTCGTGTAACACATTAAAAGTCACTGTTAAAATATAATAATAATAATGATTATAATAGTTAAGATACAATATCTGCAATTCTAAGCAACTTGTCTAGCGCGCACGTCTCTGTAGTTTTATTGAGCCCTTTGAGGTCTCAGAAAATACCCATGACTCTTCTGGCTCAGGCGTATATGGCATTAGACAAGCACACACAAAAGGTCAACAGGATATAATTGAGCTCCAAGAATACAGACAGTGCAAAGTAGAATACAATATAATGGAGAATACAAGACAACGAATCTGCAGCTATACTCATTATGATATAAATATTATATCTCAATGGCAAGCATTATTATAATAACAACCTGAAAAACAACAACTATTAAAAAAAGCCTATATCTACAATTCCATGCAGTCTATGATTTTCTGAAATATTTTCTAAAATATCAATTTTTTTGCAACCTGTGTAAGAAATTAAACTGTGCAAATGTACTTTAAATATCTGTAAGCAAGATATTTTGTGTCTCAGATGCCAACCTGTTCAACTGTTTACGCCAACAGTTGAACAGGTTGCTTAAAAAAAATCCATTATTTTTTTTAAGAATTTTAAAATTCTTCCATTGCAAACAACATAAAGCCATTGTGATGTAAGATGGCATACGCTTTTAAGAACCCACTAAGGCTTCATGCACTGCCACTTTGATATCCTTTAAAAGATAATCGTTGTTTTCATTGTATATGAGATTTGAGTCACAGTGTGTAGTGGGTGGTGTTGTGTGTGTGTGTGTGTGTGTGTGAGTGTGTGTTGTTAAGGTAGAAAAGCAATGACTCAGAACAAGTTGGAGGGGGGGGGGGGGACTGTTGTTTTTGCCTACCTTTTCATCTAAGCAGAGCTTGTTGGTGGTGTTTCTGTGCACCTTTAGGATCATTTTGCAGATCCTTAAATGCAGGACCTAAAATGAGAGATGTTTGTTCCATTTGTCGAAATGTTGTTGTGTAAGCAAGCCCCACACTTCACCAATCTTATCTCAAACGTTTTGATTTCACTGTCAATCAAGTCAGGTTTAATCACATTAGGGAAACAGTAAGGCAAACAAAATACATCGCAATCCCCAAATACGTCTCATTAAATATAATCAAAATAACAGGCTAAATTATAAACTATAATAAAATTATTAATATTAATAATAATTTATTAACTACTAACAATCATGTTTCTTTAAGTAGTTTTCTTGGTTCCATTTGAAGCCCAGCATACATTTAACCAGGCCAAGCAACACACCACAAGAGTATACAGTATACAGTATAATCTTTTGTACAATATGAAATATTGTAGCTATATATATGTAAATATTATGCTAAACATCTCTACCTTGGTCTCATTAGACAATAACGCATTTTGCACATAATTTGGGGTGAGTTAGGCAGACCTTTTAGTTTTCCAACAAGGTTATTATATAATTATATGATGACTATGAATGAGACATATGAGATATATTTTTTTTGTCATTACAGGACAAATCATTCCTGCTGCGTGGTGTTAAAAGCTATGTGGCTGCAGACCGTACAGCACAGAAAACAAGAAAACAAGATGATACAAATAACCTAAGCCTGTGAAAATGGAAACAGTTTATGAGGATAACTCCACAATCCCCAGTATTTAAAAGGTGAGCCTACTCTCTTGATTTATAAGAATGCCAATGCTGCAGAAGAAACTTCAGCAGAAGAAAATACTTCTTCAAATCAGATGTATTTAAAGATGTTTTCTCAGTGGTCGGGCAGAAAAAAAAATCCAGTTTTAAAATAGGGGGAGTGGTGGCTCCAGCGGTTAAGGCGCTGGGTTGCCGATCGGAAGGTCTGGGGTTCAAGCCCCGGTATCGCCAAGCTGCCACTCTATGCTCCGGAGGTCCCTTACGAGGGAAATATCAAGGTCCGTGACGTCGGAGTAACGTGGGGCCGCCTTCCTGTGGGCTCACCACCTGCAGGAGGGACCGTAAGGGACGGTGCTGTGAGGATTGGGCAGCAGTCGAAGGCGGGGGCCTGCTTAGACTACTGCCCCCGCGACCCGAATTACGGATAAGCGGGAGAAAATGACATGACAAATGACATGACAGTTTTAAAATATCCTTAATAAAACACACTATAAAGGGCCACAAAATTAGTGAAATGTATTTATTTTTTAGTTCATATTACACATCTTTAGTTTACAATACTTTTGACCTTCTTCCCTGCTTTGTGTATTTGCCAGGATTTCAGGAAAGAAAATCCTGGATTTCAGGAAAGAAAATCCTTGGTAGCAGAGGAATTTGAGACTACAGCAGACCGGATTGTTGCCATTGGGGGAAATGATGTCCCAGATCCGGAGCAGCGGCGTGACTAATGCGCGCTGTAGTGGACTCCTGGATGTAAATGAAATTTCACGACATATATTTTCTTATTTTAATCATTATATATATAATTTCCTATTTTAATCTTTTTTCAGAAATAAAAAAAGGTAATTTATTTTCTATGCATGAACTACTCGGGTATCGACACACACACACACACACACACACACACACACACACACACACACACACACACACACACACACACACAGATGTAAGCATGTCCTCGGCGGAACAATAATAATCAATTAATTTACTTACTAATCTTATTATTATTATTATTATTATTATAAAAAATACTATTAAAAAAACACTATACATTTTTTTTAAATAGAGGAAAATATTTGTTTAAGGAAGCAGACAGATCCGGAGCAGCGGCGCGGACTACTGAATGTGAATGACATTTCACGACAGATCTTTTCTTATTTTAATAATTCTAATAATATTATGTGATATAATAATATAGCATTTCATATTTTAAAAGGTCATTTATTCTCTATGCACGAACTACTTGGGTATCGACATTTTCACGTCGAAAGCGGTTGGTTTTTTTTGTTTTGTTTTTAACATCCGATTTATTCTCTTCTATTTTAAATGTCTTCGGAACACCTTCATTCATTACTGTTATTACACATACATATACAACGCATATCTCTTATTATGCAAGATTTTATCCAGAGCCTCCTGTGTGATGAGGTTTCATTACCCTTTTGGACTAATCACAATTATTTTTTGTAGGTTTAAATGTCAATGTCAATGAAGTCTCAGTTCACCAGAGCAACGCAAACAACAACTGGGTTCGGAGTGAGTATGATTTGTATGAGTTGTAAAATCCAAATATAAAACACATCTATTTTGCTCTGATTAGTGTAACAGGGAAGCGTGATGCTTTCTTAAAAATTCATTGCTGTAATATGCATAGTTTTTGTACGACTGTACATTTTGACTAAAGAGAATTTATTCGCTTCATTGAGTTGAATTCTGAACAAACAAAATAAGCAATCAAACATTACTTTTCCAGGGAAGAAGGAAACGATTCGTTGTTACCTAAAAATCTGCACACAGTCACAATTTGGGCCGAATTTCAAAATGATCCCAGTCTGGGGTCCCAGTCCCAGTCCCAGTCTGGGATCATCTGGGATTCCCAGATGTTCTGTGCTTTCACAAGACATGTGCCAAAAGCTTTCAATAAGTCATGAATAAATTAAAGTGAATCATAATTCCTGGGGTTGTTTAGACCCTCAATAAGTTCATGTATTTAAAGACAATGCAAAAGTGGTGAGTGGACCCCGCATTATGTATTATGAAAAAGAATGTTGGAATTTTAAGTCATGTCATGAGTTTCTCTTTGACTCACTGGATTTGTTAAACTTGTGTGTATTTTTCCACCAGCCACATTCCACTGAATTCTGTCCATCTGCTTTGTAGTCAATGGATGTCATGTGTGAGATGTTTGCGGATACACATATTTCCTAGTCTACTGAACTATATTCATAATATTGAACTCTGCATAAAAATGAAAATGTGTACTTAAAAATTATAGGTGTTTTGCATTTTCGAGGATGTTTTGTTAGTAGAAAATCTATACAATTCTCTCATATATGGCAGATTTTCATTGCAAATCTCTTAAGTCAAAATCTAATATATATATATATATATATATATATATATATATATATATATATATATATATATATATATATATATATATATATATATATATATAATTTTATTTTTTTTAAGCACAGGTCGATACTGTCATGACTCTCTCTCTTCTCTCTCTCTCTCTCTCTCTCTCTCTCTCTCTCTCTCTCTCTCTCTCTCTCTCTCTCTCTCACACACACACACACACACACACACACACCATCACCATCATGTCTATTGACCTAGATTTTGTAGTAATGCTAGTTAATTTATAGTTAAAAGGGTATTAAGTGCCTGCACAGTCAAACCGATGTCATATATATATATATATATATATATATATATGTATATAAATACCCATATTGGCTTTCATATTCACATTAAACATTGAGAGTACAATCTGAGGAAAAAGACAAGGCAGAATTTCCAGAGTATGACAAGGCCCTTAGATTTAGAGAAAATATATTTACTGCTATTTGCTGTGTACATAGTATGCTAGAAAAGTGAATCATGGCTTAAAAAGTCATCAGTGTCCCTATATGACCTACAAAAAGATCATCTGCAGCTCTGTAACATGAGCCTCAAAGCAGGAACTGGAGAGCTTTCTGTTTGCCAAGACAAAATGGAGGTGGTGGTGGGAGGTGGTAGATCAGTGGTTAAGTTCAAATTCCTGCACCACCAAGCTACACTTGAGCAAGGAACTTAACCCTTAACTGATCAGTTGCAAGCCGCTCAGGATATGGGCATCCACCAAGTATGAATATATAATGTTTTTGGAGAGTGAAGGCCCTGGCACAACTGGTGTTTTAAGCAAATTAAAATCATTACCAATCATCATTCAATTCATTCGATCAGTAAATCAGAATCAGATCAGTTTGATTAGCAATATTTTCTCAACTATATTAGACATTTCACTTCAACTTGTTATCACATTTCCAGAAAACATGCTTCAAATTTACTTAAATAATGTCAAATAGATACATGGGTCTGGTTAATAAGATTCCATAGGTGTAAATGTTATATAGGTGTTATGTTATTAAGCGCAAGTACAGCCCCTAAAACAGCTATAAAATACATGTACACCAACAGCTATGTAATATGTTTTAAAAAAATGTGGCTACCAGTAAGTGTTAGCTTTCGTTGGTCATGATTAATCACTTCAGCATGCCCGTAGCTCCACTGAAGACAGAAATGCTCATTTCTCTGCATTTACCTGGTGTCATTGCATTTTATTTCATATAGTTAATGTACTTGTGAATCTTTCTGAGTTCTCAGAAGTGGGTTAGAATTAGCTTGATTTTTTTTAATTTATATATAGTGTATTTAACTCTCACATACTGTACATCAGGGGCCACCAACCTTTTTGAAACTGATAGCTACTTCTTGGGTACCGATTAATGTGAAGGGCTACCAGTTTGATACACACTTCTGAAATAACAAATTAGCTCAATTTACCTTGAATTATATGTTATTATTAATAATGAATGATATTTATCTAGTCATCTATATATTAATATTGTCAATTTCAAATTCACACCAATGCAAGTGCGATTTAAAAAAGAATAGCAGCAAAAAAAAAAAATTTGATGCAGCTCACTGGTAAGTGGCACTATGGTGAGCTGTTTTTAGAAAAGGCCCGCGGGCGACTCATGTGATCCTTGTGGGCACCATGTTGGTGACCCCTGCTGAACATATTCTACACATTCATAGTAAGTCTTGATACCAGATTTTAAACCACAGATCTAATCCATTTAAAGGTGATAAATTTGCATTAGCAGAAGATCATTCAGAGGTACTAGGTGAGGCATCAATGGATCAGACTTGTTTGTTTAGACTTGGAGTTTAGAGTTTAGACTTAGAGTTTAGTGAACTATGAACGAATGCATTATAAGATTAATTAGTTTTAAAGGCAAGCCCTCAAAATCCATATGTTACAATTTATAAGTTCTTAAACAAACATGATACCCATTTTGTAATTTTAAATTTGCAGACGAGCTGGAATTTGCTGGGCGTTCATGGGTCAAAGCACCTTCTCCAACGTTTATCTGAAAAGCATGAGCAAAATAACTGTATAAACATTACTGAGTAAAAACAACAAACTAATGAAGTTTTAACAGCTGGGTGAATAGCTTCAAAAATACACTTGCTAACTTTAACATGTCACCATATTATACTCACAAAGTAGACTTCTTTGTCTTTATTAGGCAACCAAGCAGCACCAACACCAGCACAAACAGACCCACAGGAATGATCACAAACTCATGTCGTCTATGGGCTAAAAAGACAGGCATAAAAATCATTAAATAGAGTATTAAACATAATAAGAACATAATCGTTCAGCCTTCTAAAGAGGATATGATTTCAAAATATGGAATAACCAGTTGTGTTTGATACTGATAAACAAAAACTGGGTGCTAAATTCATGAATAAAAAGGCATCCAGCTCTCCAGCACTACTCAGACATGAAATACCATGAAAAAGTACAAAATTGATAGAGATGTTTTAAGGTTCTACTGACTTTCTTTAGGATCTTCTTTCCAGGAAGTGGGTTCGCTGGTTTCATTCACAACTGCAAGAATGCAAAAAAAAAAGATCAATAAAAATGCAAATGCAAATAACCAACAAACAAACAAATATGAGGATTAAAAGTAGTTGTGTACATACGCTTGTAGCAGGTTAGAAACTCAACCTGAATAAAGGAAAACATGAAAGCAATTTAATCAACTCTGAAGAAACCAAAAGAGATAACATGTGAATGAATTTAATCATGCTGTTAGACATGTTACCTTCGGGCTAATGCATTGCACCTTCAAGTAAATTACAGCTACATTGCACGGGACCGTTATATTAGGATTTGGTGTTAGTAGTTCACGGTTGGTATCATTCTGCAAGTGAAAAGAAAAGCAGTAAACAGTATGGTATATTGTGTGGTACAGTATGGTGAGTACATCAATTTAGAACTTTTAAGAATATATATAAAAAAAACAAAACAAGGGATTCCAGTGTTTGTATTTACCTTGTCCCTCAAACTCAAATCACAGTCTTGATGCTTCTCGGGAAGTTCAGGAACGTTAAGTGTCGCACTGCCACCATCACAGGTGATGTTATAGTGCAAGAAGCAGTCTAGAAGTAAAGTAATGCATGCAATAAACAAACAAAAAAAAAAAACATAATCACACAATATCTGCTTTCACTGTAATTAAAACGTCATTAATCATCAGTTCCGCTTGCAGCCTGAGGGTAACATTGGTAACGTATTAAACTCAGTACACTGGATGGTGTATGGTTCAATCGGAAACCGACGATGAATGAACTTCTATCAAAAACATGCATCTGCTAGCGCAAGTCGTTAACTGTTATAAGAAACAGGATCTGCCGCGTGCGAGCCGCTATTGCATTACAAAGCAAGATGTGCATTGGCATGTAATGTAATGTATGGCACGTTAGGGAAAACTTACGCGGTGTAATTGCTAGGCTGCGTCCCACGAGGAAAAATATAAAAGCCGGCAAAATCATACTATAACGAAGTAGTCGAGCTAGTTTCAACACCTTCCTGCTTTCGCACAGGCACACGCACAGGCGCGGCACACACAGACACACACAGACACACAGACACACAGACAGACACAGGAAGTGGAATGCTAAATTCACTCATATGCTGCCACACAGATATGTTTCGTATCATTATAGGAAGCCACACTTATGTAACCCATTATTCAAATTTTTTTCTTCCATAAAATGTTTCTATTTTGCTGATCCCGATGTTGAATGGAAATAAGAAAGATTAAATGATTAAGTTTCCTTGGCTGATCACTGCATCTACCTTTATCAACATAGTTCATTTGTTTGTGCTTAAAAAAAAATAGTTGGAACAGCACATCTTCTGCTTTGCAACTTTTGCCTGTGAGAGATGCCTTCACAAGCTTCTTTCTGCTGAAGCATAACTATCTTGTGTCTTGTTGTGTTCAGACATGTGATGGTGCATGACCTGCACTTCCACAAGCTCACCTTTCGAGCAGTTTGGCTGTTCCCCAACCAGTTTTAAGCCCCCTAAACAAATGTTCCTGTTTCAGTTAACATCTGTGTTTTACAACTACATATAAAATCGAAGATCATTAGCGCCAGCACGCTATTTTTGGTTGCACCACTGTCCTCACACTACTTTTCATTTCGACATGCTTACAAGCTTTAGCTCTGTGAGTCTGCTTTGAGGCACATGTTGAGGACTGAGAAGGAGCATTTGTTAGCTGCTGCACAACAATCACAACAGCTAACAAATGCTCTTCTCAGTCCTCAACATGTGCCTCAAAGCAGACTCATCTCTTGGCTGTTTCAGCCCCAGTTCAGGAGGTTAGAGAGTTCAATAATGACCCGCTATCCCAGATAAACCCTAGCTAATTATCCAAAGCATGTATGGCGCTTATTTAATCCTTCCAGTCCACTGTGTGTAAATATCTGCATAAATATCTATAAGGAAACTTTTCCTAGGTTGTATAAACTGTATGTAAACAGCCCTGGTAATTGGTGTGTCTTTAGCATCATGTGAGAGTTCCTTCTGCTCACTGTCAAGAAAGTTAAATGTCTAATAAAATAATGGAACAAAATAAATATTAATGTAGAAGCCATTTCTACGGAATGTAAACAGTTAGCCAGTGATCTAGTATAACGTAATTTGATTGGCTGTTAGATTTATTATGAAAGAAATAGAACCCTGCAAAACAGTCAGAAGCCACTGGACTTTGGAGCAACACAGTATTTTAACTGCACAGTTAATTTGTTTAGAAAAGTAAAGATCCTAAGTTTTTATTTTGTATGTTTTGAGATTCATAATTAAACAGTGAAACAAAGACTTTTGGATTTTTATTCACTGGCGTTTTGAGTTGAGTACAAAAGAAATTTGAAGTCCTAAGCTAGTGAGTCAGGTTGTTGCACTCACAATTAAAAAGTGGCAAAAACTGGGTGCCCAGAAAATGTGTCAGAAAGCAAAGAGAGAGAGAGAGAGAGAGAGAGAGAGAGAGAGAGAGAGAGAGAGAGAGAGAGAGAGAGAGAGAGAGAGAGAGAGAGAGAGAGAGAGAGAGAGAGAGAGAGAGAGAGAGAGAGAGAGAGAGAGAGAGAGAGAGAGAGAGAGAGAATGGGGAAAGCAGTTCTGGCCCACACCATGAAGGCTTGTGTTCTGGTAAATTTAAATGGAACTGAAGCATTTTAATTGTAATAGTAAATGTAAAATGGTAAACAAAATACATAAAGTAAAGTATGCTTGGTTTTAGTTTAGAGAGAGAGAGAGAGAGTGTGTGTGTGTGTGTGTGTGTGTGTGTGTGTGTGTGTGTGTGTGTGTGTGTGTGTGTGTGTGTGTGTGTGTGTGTGTGTTGGACAGTGTTCTGTGGCTTTCCACCAAAGGAAAATAACATTTATTTGTTAATTAAAGTATTTGTCTTTTTTGTCAGTATAGAAAACAACAATATCCAGGTAACAAAATGTATTTCACGTGATAAGGACAATCACTGGCACACTTGATTTATTTTATTCAGTTTGTGATAGCAACTAACATAAGAAAATTTAAATTATCGTTGGATCTCTGGAAACTGAGTAGAGAAGTACAGGACTAATGTAAAAGCTTTTGTCTTCTGATGTCCTCTCAGGTTCCTCTAAACCAGCAGTACATTTGGGCTGCCAGAGAGAATTTGTGATAGCATGGATTGGTCTGATCTATGAATTATAAAAGGGTCATACTCTGAAAATATGTGTGTGTGTGTGTGTGTGTGTGTGTGTGTGTGTGTGTGTGTGTGTCTGTGTGTGTGTGTCTGTGTGTGTGTGTCTGTGTGTGTGTGTCTGTGTGTGTTATTTCAGGGATACACATCATTACTAGACCACTGGACCATATTTATAGAACTAAAATAGTTATGAGTATACAATCTAATGAAATTTAAAAAAATCCAATTCTGCCTGTCAAAAAATCGGAAACACCTAGTCTTTATCATTTTTGAGAGACACATGCATATTCCTTTTGTTTATTTGCCAAAAAGATTTAAATTAAACAGTATAAAGTTTTACTTTGATCAAACATCTTATCTTATCTTATCTTATCCTCAAGTAGAAATTTCCATAGGTGTTCTTCACTAGTTGTATATTTCTTAAAAGGGTGTAATGATACACATATTCATACCGAAATTGTTTTGTACAGGGCTTTTGGTTACATGTGTACCGAATGCAACTCATTTTACGAGTGAAACAGTAAACATCTGAGTTCCCAGATTAAGTGGCAGACTGCAAGTTTATTTAGTCTCTGCCTTGTACTTTCAGTGCATTTTATTATTATGATTATATTCGAAAACATACACAATAATGCCAGGGGTATAAAAAAGAAACTAAAGTTAACACTGTGACTACTTATTTCATACTGTAAATAGTGCGTGTGTGTTAGTGGGTGGTTTCTCAGTACATGCTAAAAGTAGTTAGCGGCTAGCGGCTAACGCTAACGATATGGATTTTTTGCGTTTTATGTCCAGCATCAAGAATTTTCTCTTAGAAGGGAAAATCCTGACAATTCCACATATCCAGGTAATATGTAGAACGGTTAAGTAGATCATATCTTTAGAAAATTAAATATTAAATGTAAAACACACACACACACACACACACACACACACTTACATAATACCCAAATAGGGTCTAACAAATGTAAACAAAAAATGTAAAATGTAAAAGAAAATTATATATATATATATATATATATATATATATATATTTATATTTATATATTACTTTATCTATACTAACCATCATTGTAAGTTATCTTTTATTAAAAGTCTCTTCATTAAATTTTTTTTGTTTTTCACTAAAATTTTTTGGTCATTAAATTACATAAAATATTCAAATGTATCTGTAAATTATTGTTTGCAAAAAACACATAAATGGTTGTTTTGCAATGTAAATAGAGATTTAACAAATGTAAAAAAACTATTGTGAAAATAAAAAATGGTCAAGAAAAGGGGTTCTGCGTTGGTCGGCTGTAGTGACCTCTACACCAGTTAATGCTTATATTCTGAACCCACCTGTACATAGAGAAAGGGACAAAATATATTAAAATGAATATTTCGACAGAACTTGAACATTTGATAATCAGCAGGCTACTTGCATGTATTTTCCCTCTGTATTTACGACAGCATATTTTTACTGGAGAAATAATGAGCACTGCTTTTTACTTGCATTTTGTAATAGAAGTAATAATAATAACAACAATAATACTAATAAAATCTAAAATAACAATAATACTGATAGAAACTACAATAAAAATTATAATATGTTTCTATATAAGAAATTATTATTATTATTAGCAGTAGTAACCATGGTAACCATGGTTATTATTACATGTTTAATTGGCAAAAACAAACAACAATAAAATAATGCATGTGTCTACAAATTAAAATCATGTCCTTTTTTTTAATGGAACTGTGGAGATAATGTTAGCAGTGGTACAGTTAATGGTACAGTCCACTCCCCAATTACTAAAACAATATGGCCATTATTTGTAGTGCAGATTTGGGCTTGAGTTAAAAATTTATATAAGATGATCTTAATGTCCATAATGAATATTTCCTAATATTTACATGCAAATTTAGTTTGAAGCCTCCTATTTTTAGCGATCAAAATTTTTAAATATATGTCTAGTAGGTGTCAGTCCAAGAGAACAATTTGGAAAATCTCGAAGACAATGGTATGGAACTGATCTCCAAAACAAACAACGATGAAAAGAAGCTGTGGAATAAGCATGGAAAAGAATCCCAGAAGGCGAGTGCTTTAGTTTATATAGTAATTTTCTATTATAATTAAAATTTTGCTCACCCAAATATTAGGAAAGTTGTCTAGATGTAAAGTAAATGAAACCACAGTTTCTAAACTTCCATCTTTTTGTTTTTCTTTCACACACCCAAATACCGTTTACTTCTGCAAAGGACTGTTGTCTTCTTACTTTTTTCTAGCTTGTATTATTGTTGTTGCTAATTTGATACAGTGGGTACGTAAAGTATTTGGACCACCTTAAAGTTTTCACTCTCTGTTATATTGCAGCCATTTGCTAAATTCATTTAAGTTCATACCCACTGTACCCACTGTATACTCACTGTATTTATTCATATGTAAATGCCTTTTACATTTTGGGAGTTCTTGCAGTAATTTGGTATAAAACAGATGGACCAGAAGTATAGGAACAGTCTCAGTTATAATACGGAAGTATTTGTACAAGTATTCCATTGAGGGCAAGGAATGACTTACATTTGAAGCCTTTTCCTCTTGTTCCAAACCAAAAGTCTAAAAGACAGTAGCAAAAAGAATGCACACAACTACTACAGCAACCGCAGCTCCATTGCCCTGGGCTGAGTACAAGATTTCATTTAGTTAAATGAATGTTAATAAATAATAAATAGTTCAAAAACAGATCAGGCATAACTTTATGACCACTGACAGTTAAAGTGAATAACAGCTGTTATTAGGTTATTGAAGATAACACAAGTGAACACAACATGCAGTTTTTAAATGAAGGTTTTTACTATTGAGGGAAAATAAAATCCAAAACTACATGGCCCTGTGTAAAAAAGTGTTTGACCCCTAAACCTAATAACTGCTTGGGCCACCCTTAGCAGCAACAACTGCAATGAAGCATTTGCGATAACTTGCATTGAGTCTGTTACAGCACTGTGGAGGAATTTTTTTCCACTCAAATATTGAAAGTCTATAGAATTGTTGTAATTCAGCCACACTGGAGCGTTTTGGAGCATGAACCGCCTTTTTAAGGTCATGCCACAGCATCGCAATAGGATTCAGGTCAGGACTTTGACTAGACCACTCCAAAGTCTTCATTTTGAGTCGTCGCTGGGGTAATTTTGGTCGGCCGGCTACTCCTGGGAAGGTTCTCCACTGTTCCATGTATTTGCTATTTGTGAATAATGTCTCTCGCTGTGGTTTGCTGGAGTCCCAAAGCTTTAGAAATGGCTTTATTACCTTTTCCAGACTGATAGATCTCAATTACTTTCTTTCTCATTTGTTTCTGAATTTCTTTGGATCTCGGCATGATGTTTAACTTATGAGGATCTTTTGGTCTACTTCACTTTGTCAGGCAGGTCCTATTTAGGAGATTTCTTGATTGTGAAAACAGGTGTGGCAGTAATCAGGCCTTGGTGTGGAGAGAAATTTAACTCAGGTTTGATAAACCGGTTTTAACAGGGGGTTAAACAGGGGGTTTTCACACAGGGCCATGTAGTTTTGGGTTTAGTTTTCCCTCAATAATAAAAACCTTTATTTAAAAACTGCATGTTGTGTTCAATAGTGTTATCTTTTACTAATATTTAAATTAATTTAATGATCTGAAACTTCAAAGTGTTTACAGATTATGAGAAAGAAAAACAGGAAAGTGTTTTCATTAATAGTCCTACTCACGTGTTTTATTAGAATTCGTCTGTGTCTTGATTTCACCAGTGGCTTCATTAACAACTGCAGGACGTCAATTAGAGAAAAGCAGAAAAAATATGAATTAATGAATTAGATAATGTAAAAAACACAAAAACAAGTAAGAATTTAAAGTAGCCATGTACTCACGCTTGTAGCAGACCAGAGCTGCTCTCTGATAAGAAAAGAAGAGCAGTGTAATCATTAGAAATTGTGAATAGTTCTAAAAGATGCATTTGATCCGACTAGTTAGATATGAATGATATAGATATTCACTCTACCTTCGGGCTGATGCAGATCACCTTCAAGTTAATTTCAGATACACTGCACAGGGTTGTTAGATTTGAAGACGGTGTCAATACTTCAAGAATGGTGTCATTCTTCATGTGGAAAAAAGAAAAGCAGTTTGACATTTCCTGAAGAAAATGAGAGTAATGCATGCCGGTGCAAACGTCCACACCCCGGCCGTATTGTTTTTAGTGCCGACCACGGGACGCGACTGTACTCGGAGAGACGAGCGTTTTGATACCTTGCACGCCTGTTTTTGGCCTTTTTTCCCGAGGGGGCGGGACCAGTGACGTCACGCCACGTCATCACACGACCCGGCGTCTAACTCCCCTCGCCGTGCCGAGCGATTAGAGGTGTTGCATGCCCGTATTGCTGGATTTTTGCCATTTTGTGTTTTTTACGCGTTCCCACCCACGTAACGTCACGTGCCAAAACGCGGCATGAAAACGGCACACCGCCGGACATTACCCGGACCGTGCCGAGTGGTTCGATGCGTCACGCGTCCGGGTCGGAGCAGGTTTAGTGTCGCGGTAAGCTAATACGTTTGTGTGGTGGGCGTGGCCTATGACGTCACGTAACAATCAAAATGCCCCCGGGGTTCAACTCCCCCCACCGTGCCGAGTGTTTTGACATATCGCACGCCCATTTCCGAACGCGTTCGTTTTTTAGCCTTTTTGGTCTAATGGTGTGGGCGTGGTTGGATGTGACGTTCCCCATTCATTTTCTATGAGTCCGGTTTGTCCCGCTCTGGACCCCGTACGAGTCGATATGCCATATGTGCATGTGCATATGCCATAGGCGCTCGAGGGCTGAGATATGTTGCGCGAAATGTCTGCCCCATTCATTTTCTACAGGAAAAACCTTTTTTGGTCACGTGAGGCCGGGCGCACTACTAAGTATAGTAAAGTATAGAAAGTACATGAATACACTTCAAACAATCTTACAAAAAAAAAAAAAACAAGAGAATCAAGCATATGTATTTACCTCGTCCCTCAAACTCCAGTCACATGCATTAAACTTCTTATAAAGTCCAGCAGTGTCCAGTGTGGCATTTCCCCTGTCACAGGTGCTGTTATAGTGCACAGAGCAGTCTGAAAGTATTAAAGAATATTTTATTTCAATGAATTTGTGCTATTTCTGCTTTCAATGTAACTGTCTCGCGCGTTATCAGTTCTGCTCTCAACCTGTCTACGGAAAAAGGAAGAAAATGCAGGTTAGGGTACAATAATTAAGGATTAAAATCGTTAGTGCACCGGATCCACGCCGTTTCTACGGTCAGTCGCTAATCTCTGTTGTAGCTGCAGATCTGTCCGCGCGCTAGCAGCGTGTGTTAGAGAGCGAACCTTTTAAAGACGTTCAGTTACATGTGATGATGTGCAAAGTTTCATTTCTATATGAGAGAAAATACTCACCCTGGTTACCTTCCACAGGCAAAAAAGTAAAGCCAGCATTATTAGCAGTATATGTATAAACGCAAAGGATGAAACTCCAGGCATCTTTTCCCACACCTCAACATACTGTTGCTCCTCAGCTTTCGACAGGTGTCTTTTCCACATACGTCACCACTATAAACCCGCCCCTCCGGCTTACTGTTCTCAGAATTCTCAGAATTATCTTGCAAAATCTCTTTCTCGCTCACGCGCGCGCACACACACACACACACACACACACACACACACACACACACACACACACACACAGATAGAGGCTGCCAAATATTAATGAACATTAAAATGCACAAAGCTAAAAAAAAAGGAATACTTTTTTTTCCTTTCAGATTTTTTTCTTTTAATAAATTTTGAGGCCGGTCTGATACTTATAGACAGTCACTCATGTCAAATGATGTTTTCAATAAAACTATTATTATTACTATTATTATTATTATTATTATTATTATTATTATTATTATTATTATTAGTAGTAGTAGTAGTAGTAGTAGTAATAATAATAATAATAATAATAATAATAATAATAATAATAATAATAATAATAATGAATGCAAATCAGGATGATTATGAAATATGAAATAATATGTATAAACACTAATGTATAAATACTTTCCCAAGAGTGTGTGTTTATGTGTATGTGTTTGCTGGCAATCAATGCAGAAGTGACTGCATCCGATGCAGCAAACACATAGACATAAACAGTGCATAAAGCACATAAAGCAGTGCATCAGTTATTATGCAAGCATTCTGGCATAATATTAGTATATTAGTATATTAGTACATAATTATGTGTAGAATTTTGACCACTTTTTCCTGTTTTCTGTATTTGACAGGACGTCAGGAAAGAAAACTGGGTATCAGAGGAAACTACGGCCCACGTGATTGTTGCCACTGAGGGAAAGAGGTGCTGTTTGGATGTTTTTCTATTTGTGTTTTATTGTTTAGTGCTTTGTTGATAATCGCTGCTATAATGTCATTTTATTTTCAATTAGATAGGCCTGTTTTATCATGTGAAAGGTATATATACAGTAATGTAAAAGCGATTTAATCAGTTCCGAGACCTCATTCAATCGCTTATTTCTGCAGTTAAAAAGTATTTGTAGCCTTTTTATATATAACAAACAAATACACCGCAAATGACTGTATTGACATAAAGAAATACATTATTAATAATGTGTAGTGGTTGATTGCTAGTTTGAGATGTTGGTGAATAGTGCGAGAGGAAGGAAGTTGGAAGAAGAATCTCCTTCTTTTTGTTCCTCTTTTTATTCTGCATTATGACTATTTTTGTTTGCTCACACTATTAGTTGCTTGTACAACAGGGATTCACTGTAGTCTTAATTGTACCCTTCATTTTGAAAGCGCTTTTGCAAATTCATGTTCCTGCCTGTAAGTCACAGTCTAAAAAGTAAAAAATCATGCTGCTTCTGGCCTTCTTTATATCTTCTTTATTTAACTTTATAAAAAAAAAAATTGCCTTGTTCAATGTGATATTTTTCAGACAGTATTTTGATCATCTTAGAGATAAAATCACATCATATGCTGATAAATCATTATTTAGTTTCGATTAATTCCAATTCTTGAAAAGCACTTTCTATAAATATTCATAAAATTACTAAAAGAAATAGGCGGAAACATTTGTATACAGTTCTGAATATACATATGTCACCATCAGATTGGTAACCAAGCTAAACTGATGCACAATATTTATATAATATATGCATAATTGTCTTCCTGTGGGCTCACCACCTGCAGGAGGGACCGTAAGGGACGGTGCTGTGAGGATTGGGCAGCAGTCGAAGGCGGGGGCCTGCTTAGACTACTGCCCCCGCGACCCGAATTACGGATAAGCGGGAGAAAATGGATGAATGAATGAATGCATAATTGTAAAAAAAAAACCTATAGAACATAAAATCTATCTACTAGTTAAAATAAATCTCTTTTAGTAGTAACTATAGCACTATTTATCTAGGAGGCACCTTGACAGCTGAAATGTTTTTATTGTCTGCTCTGTTTAAACTCTAAATAACATCCGATTTATTCTCTTCTATTATAAAGTCTTCGGAACATCATCCTTGATTACTATACATACACGCATACCAACAAACCCCTCAACTAGAGTGGGCTGTGATATCAAATCAGGCATTTAGTGTCGAGTCTAAATATAAATTCTAAAAGTTTACAGCCGAAAAAAAAAGCTAATACACGTCATTATTTATACAAAACAAACCAAAAAAATCATAAAAATACAGTGACGTCAGAGGATTGCATTTTGCACATGTTCTTACAGCAAGTAAATCATATCTCTTAATACAGTGGTGTGAAAAAGTGTTTCCTGATTTCTTATTTTCCTTAGATAACACAAGTGAACACAACATGCAGTTTTTAAACGAAGGTTTTTATTATTGAGGGATAACTAAATGAAGACTTTGGAGTGGCCTAGTGAAAGTTCCGACCTGAATCCTATTGAGATGCTGTGGCATGACCTTAAAAAGGCGGTTCATGCCCTAAAACCCTCCAACAATTCTGTATATATGAGTGGAACAAAATTCCTCCACAGCGCTGTAACACGGTGGTCCCCAACCTTTTTTGCGCCATAGACCGGATTGATGTCGGATAATAATTTCACGGACTGGACTTTAAGGTGTGGCGGATAAATACAACAAAATAAAATGATACGACCAGCATAAAAACTGATATGTTTGAAATATATTAATAAACGTAAATACATCGTGTTGTTTTTTTGTTCATTTTGCTCGCTTGGGGGTTTGAATTTAGCGGTAATGTATTAGTGTTAGTGGCCGGAGCCCCTTTAAGAAGGAGGTAAGACATGTGACCGAGGCATCTTCACATGCATCAAGAGTGAGTCATAGACAGATGTGGCGGAGAGAATCAGGTCAATTTCCAAAATAAAACATCGTTCAGAATCATGTAAGTTATGTATTCTCTCTGTGCGGCCCGGTGCCAATTGACCCACGGACCGGTGCAGGTTCGCGGCCGGGGGGTTTGGGGACCACTGATGTAACAGACTCAGTGCAAGTTATCGCAAACGCATATCGGAAAACAAAAGAACAAATTAGAAAACACGAACAAATCCGAAAACATAATAACGAATGCAAAAACAAAATAACCAATCAGAAAACAAATTAAACAAATCCGAAAACATAATAACGAATTCGACAGCAAAATAACAAATGCAAAAACAAATGAACAAATCCGAAAACACAACGACAATTCAGACAAAGCGCAAAAGGCAGGTATAGTTTGTGAATGGAAACTTACCGATCATTGGATGAGACACCTGTCACTCACAATATACAGGAAGTATAAAATCTTATACATTTATTTCTTTTACATGTGTAAAAAACTTTCAACTATTTTTTATTTCGATTAGTGCACCTTTAAATATAAGAAAATAACAGAAGCAAACATTGGCAAGCAAGGAGAAACTGTCTTGTCCAATGTGTTTAGGGTAAATGTAATCTGGTTTCTAAAATATAGGTATAAAGTTATTTTTTTTTTTACATTTATTAATTTATTTTTATTTGTCATTTTTACATTTGCAGCATGTAGCAGACTCTCTTGTCCAGAGCGACGTACACAAGTGCTTTTTAGTCTAATGAATAAATCTACACACTTAATATAAATAAGACTACAACTCTTGATTTTTTCAAAGCAAACTTAGAAAGTGCTCATTTTGTTTTGTTTTAGAAAGAGGAAGTCATAATTACCTTAAACAAAACAAAGCATTTACTTACTGGAGAAATAGGAAAGTACCCCACATTTGACCAAGGACAGTAAGAAGTGTGCAGCAGTGGCCAAAAGTTGCAGAATTTGTGTCATTGTCAAAACTTTTGGCCAGGGCTGTATTACATTAACAGGCAAAAGTGCTTTTTTTGTTCACCGGTAGTAGGGGTGTGTCTGCCATTTCTGTTGGGTGTGAGTTTGTTGTGAGGGTGTGAGGGAAGTGTTTTGTAATTCATTTGGGTTTTGTGTGTAGATAATTAGTGTTTGTTAAAAGTGTTTCTGTTTATTATTTTGGCCTTGGTCAGCCCTGAAGTCTAACCCGGTGCTGTACTTTACATACTACAATATACCTTCCGTTTTATGAAACTTTTTTACTTCCATCCATCAATTATATATACACCACCCCATGCCTTTATTCAGACTGTGCGCCCCCAACCCTAGACTGCATTGCCCCCAACCCTAGACTGGACTGAATATATATAAAAAAAAAAAACACAAACAGTTTTAGTAACAGTATTCATAATAACAACAGAATCTATGTAAACTGGAACTGGAAATGTAATTTCAAGCTAATTAATATTCAGTATTCAAATATTCTGTCTGTCTTTCTTTGTATATCAGTCTGTCCTCTGTCTGTCTCTTTGTTTCTCTATTTGTCTTTGTCTGTCTCTGTCTATCTGTCTCTAAACTAACCAAGTTGACTTACATTTTTACTGCAGTCTTCAGATGCAAACTGATGGTAAGTGGTTTTATGCTTGATTTTAAATTGAACTGAAAGCACAGAATGTTAAGATGTACATTTGTATTCATTTCTTGTAAACCTGTTAAATCCTAAATCATTATATTTTGTACTATGTTCTACATAGCATTATTGCAGTCCACATCACTGGTATAAAATATACATGAACTAGCAATTTGTACAAACTATAAAATGCTTTACAATCATTAGGTATGGTCTGAACCATTTTGACCGTTGATAGTACCAAATGCTTTGAGAATTTATAACCTGCTTTCCATAGAGTATTTTTTTCAAAGCTGAAAAGTGAGGCCACAGGGAATGACCACAAAACCACTAACTGGAAGCATTCAATCCTGTGAGAGAAGCGGAAAGAGCTTCAAATTATGATCAGTGGAAAATGTTACAATGCTTCCCTTTTCCTACTGTGTACTCTTAAAGATTCTGTGCATATTCTTTACTGGTTATTATCAGATGTCAAATCATTAAATTTTGTACTTTGCTCTACAAAAATATTATTGAGGAAATGCACTCTGTCAGTTGAGTGTAAGGAAATGCCAATTAGATGAGTCCACATCACATTGAAAATACCAAATGCTTTGAGAATTTATAACCTGCTCACCATAGAGCTCATTGGTTCTATTAATTTATGTTAACTAGGTAGATAGATTTTATGTTCTGGGTATAACCAGTACAGAATATGCACAGAATCACACCACAATCTGTAATAACGATTTAATCAGAGGTTACATTAATTATCGATAATTATTGACCACCCTTCTTAAAAAACTTTTTTCCCAACTTTAGAGCCTGTGCTTTTGACCAAAAGGCTATCAAACGTTTACGTTTTGCGTTTACGGTTTGTATTAAATTCTGTTACATTGAATAAAAACAATTTTCATTTAAATAAATATTACCTTTTTAAAATTCTCCTGTTGGGCCCAATAATCTCACATTTAACAGTGCATGTGTTAGCAGAAGGGCTATCTTTGTTCCTGTTCACACCTGGCAATAATATCCATCTTGTGTAGCTGTTTAAACCTCGCATTCAGATTTCAGTGCACTTATAAGCCTAAAATCACAGCTGTGAAAGTTTATATCTTTTAGTGGTAATCTGAACCTCTTGCTTTATCTGACTTTACTGTTACAGTAACTATCTATGGAAAAACTGAGAAACTCCCAGGATGGATAACATGACATATTCAACAATAGCAATTGACAAGTTCTCACAAAGAAGTGTCTGTTAAAAAAAAAAAAGCACAGAATGGTATATAAAACTTGATCCTTTCACTTTCAATCTTTAGACTGGTTAACACTCTGCATAATAATGTAATTATTAATATCTTGTGACCACAGAAAAGGCAAGAAAAAGAAATGTGTTAGTACATTGAGTTATAAATATATTTCATTAAATGGATGTAAGAAAAAAACACTTATGGGACAGATCATTTTGTTGCTGATTAAAAAAAAAAAAAAAGTTAATTAATTTGAACAAACTCGTCAAAGAAGAAAAAAAACCAACGTTTTTAGTACAGAAACAATACCCCTATTTTTCTGTGTGAGGAAACACTGCATTTAGGTTAAATGCCTCTTTGTGTGAGTTATAAGTAATTATGTTGGAGAATCTGACTATTGTTTATCCTAGCTCTTTGGCAGGGTAATCCAACTTTGAGATAAAAAAAAATCTGTGTGTGTGTGTGTGTGTGTGTGTGTGTGTGTGTGTGTGTGTGTGAGTAAGTGAGTGAGTGAGTGAGTGAGTGAGTGAGTGAGTGAGTAAAGATAACACAATTAAGCTCTCCTGATCTGAAGAACATGGGTATAGGAAATGCATAGCTCAGACTATTTTCCTCTTCAGTCTTTAGGAAAGTACCTATGTCATATGTGTCATATGTGTTCTTTTGTGTGGTTCTCTTTCCCTCTCCCTAATCCCCCATCCCCCCTATCTCTCTCTTCCCCACCCCTTGTGTTTTGCTCTCCTGTCTCTGGCTCTTTTCTCTCCTACTATAGGAGTGGTTGCCTGTCAATTATAAAGAGGTAGAACCCGATGAACGGTCTAGCTGACTGCACTAAGCTAAGCTATCAAAAACAACACCAGGGGAGGCACCTTCCCTCTAACATAGGGTGTCTAAGCTGTTTCTAGATAATACCTAAAATGTAATATGAATGACACATAGCATAAAATAAATAAGCATCCAACATTGGTATAAAAAAAACAAAAAGTGTTGTGGTTTGCGAATGCTTGCTGATCTAAAAAAATTAGGAAATGTTTGTATTCTTACAAATGTATTCAATGCTTGTTGAGCTTTTGTAAGCATAAGCATGAAACAATGTATTTAAAGCATTTTTCTGCTATAAACCTAACTGCATTTACATACAGAATGTATATACTTTTTGAAGCAGCTGCTATTAGTGGTGTGAAAGAGCATGAATCTGTTGATATGCATACAGAATAGGATCAATGAATCAATTTATGATTTGATGTCTGGCTGAACCACTGAATATAAGCAGGGGCGCCGTTAGGGGGGTGCAGAGTATGCCAGGCATATGGGCCCAAGAGAATCATCAATTCAAATTTAAAAATTGTAAAAATTACATACACACATATATTTTAAATAATAACACTGTGGTGAAATAAAATTAATTCCCTGTAAATAATATAGGATGAAAATGTTTATTTATTTTTTGACTTCGAGAGAGTGTTTACTCATGAATAAAATTAAACGCATGAGGTTTGTCTACAGCTTAAGTTAAAATGTGTTTAGAAGCTCGTTGTGGTATTTAGTCGGTTGATATGTTACATTTCTCTTCCTTTATACATCTGTCTTTTTGAAAATGTTTAATTAAAAAATGAAAATCATTTATATTCATTTATATTCATTATATCATTTATATTGTAACATTATGCAATAGCAAATTATTAAATTTCTTTAACAATAACAATGATTTTATTATTAATAATATAACATTGAATACATACAGTACAGACCAAAAGTTTGGACACACCTTCTCATTCAAAGAGTTTTCTTTATTTTCATGACTATGAAAATTGTAGATTCACACTGAAGGCATCAAAACTATGAATTAACACATGTGGAATTATATATGGAATTATATACATAACAAAAAAGTGGGAAACAACTGAAAAATGTCATATTGTAGGTTCTTCAAAGTAGCCACCTTTTGCTTTGATTACTGCTTTGCACACTCTTGGCATTCTCTTGATGAGCTTCAAGAGGTAGTCACCTGAAATGGTCTTCCAACAGTGTTGAAGGAGTTCCCCGAGAGATGCTTGGCACTTGTTGGCCCTTTTGCCTTCACTCTGCGGTCCAGCTCACCCCTAAACCATCTCGATTGGGTTCAGGTCCGGTGACTGTGGAGGCCAGGTCATCTGGCGCAGCACCCCATCACTCTCCTTCTTGCTCAAATAGCCCTTGATGCCTTCAGTGTGACTTTACAATTTTCATAGTCATGAAAATAAAGAAAACTCTTTGAATGAGAAGGTGTCCCCAAACTTTTGGTCTGTACTGTATATATATATATATATGGGGGCCCATAATTCTGTCTTGCATACCTCCCTTAAAACTGTTAATTGCACCCCTGAATATAAGCAAACTATTTGTGCCATATTGAATTGCATATCATTGTATTTTACAATTTAATCGTATTGCATTGTGTTGAATCAAATTGAAACTGGATCACACTGCATCGTAATAGGATTGAATGATATCGCTTTGGGTCAGTAGCTGCTTCATGTGTATATTTAATGTATTGTATCATTGGCTATGCATAAGCCTCAGTTATAGAGATGAACATCCCTAGTGTCAGCTATGTCATGTGTGTTTTGTGTCATGTTTTGTGTGCCGATTCAGCTCCATATCAGCATTTTCGGCCTGCCCTATCTTACCTGGATCCTGCCTCCTGGTGATGACATCAATAACCAACAAACAATATTTAAAGAGGAAGAGGAGACAATGTGAAGGGGTGGAGGGGTAGAAGTGATTGTACACTTGTGATTATCCTGTCCTGTTTTTTTTTTTTGTTTACTTTGAGCTTGGTATATTCTCTACTGTATATATAAATCCCTGTACACATTGCATTACATGGTTCGCTATCTGTAGCTGCCATTTCTTTTGGGTCTGTTCCTTTCCTCTCTGGTTTATGTGTTAGGGAAGATAAACTGTAAAGAAGGTAAGGAAGCTTCAAAATTATTAGAAATCCTTTCTGTATTATTTTGGCTTTGGCCCACCCTGAAGTCACCTTGTTGTACAGCTATATACACCAAACAGACATAACATTATGACCACCTGGCTAATATTGTGTTGGTCCCCTTTTGCTGCCATAACCATCCTAAACGGTCAAGCATTAAAAGCATCAACTACTTCAGCAATTTGAGCTAAGTAGCTGTTGGATCAGACCACAGGGCCACTGTTTATTACTTGGACCACTTTTGATAGATATTGATCACTGCAGACAAGAACTGAAGCACTCAAGAACTGAAGCTTTGAAGATGCTCTGAGCCACTCGTCTAGCCATCACAATTTGGCCCTTCTCAAACTCGCTTTTAATATTTACGCTTGCCCATTTTTCCTGCTTCTAACACATCAATGAGGAGAAAAGTTCACTTTCTGCCTAATATATCCCACCCAATAACAGATGCCATGATGAAGAGATAATCAGTGTTATTTACTTCAACTGTCAGTGGTTATGTTTTACAATATATCAACAACTTGTGTCGGTCGTTCCTGGCTCCTGTTGTAAACCTTTTTCAGTAAAGGAGACTTGGATATCTTTTAGCAGTAGTCTTTACTGCAGACGAGCCTACAGAGGGTACTGCTTCGGCCCTGCAGTCACCAAGTCCAAGATTGAGAACTAATCATCGTGGTTTTATACACATTTTGAGGTGCAGTCCCTCCGAAGAAGAACAAAGCACTCAGGTGATAGGTAAAAACAAAACATGTAAGGGAAGTAGCTGCCCAGCCCAGATAACAGATAACAGTGGTTTTTCAGACCACTGCATTATCATAGAAATACCAAAAGGTATTACACAGCTTTGGCATTCTCCCAGATCATTGTTTAAATCATGAGCAAATGGTCACCAACACACGAGGAGACGGACACAAGGTGATACCTTGCCCCCTTGTTTCATACAAAGGAGCATTTGGAGCTTGCAAACCTCCATCCATCACTTTGTTTTTACATCATCATGTAATTTATGCTGTTACTCATTTGTCTCCTGAAGATATAGAATGTGTATATATGCATGTACAGTTCACAATACAGAGGAATAAAATAAAACTATAAAAAAAAAATTACATTATAAATATCTCATATTCTTGAATCCCAAGCTAGTTACTCTGAGCAACCTAACCCTAGACTGAGTTGTAACAGCAAAAAAAAAATAATACACACAATATTTACCTCTAAATCGTGGCACCTTAAAAAGTCCTCATAGCTGAAATGACTGAATGCTCAGAGAGAACATAAACTACCTTTAATCAGTAATCATGCAGATGCTGTTTGCTCTCTTGTCTCTGGCTCTTTTCTCTCCTAAAGTAAATACAGCACAAAAAACACGGTTACTTGTCTTTTAGATTAAATGTGTTTTTTATTGGTCTATTTCATTTTCTACATAGTGAAAAAAAGAATTTGCAAAAAAGCAATAAAATGCATTTTTAGCAAATTAATGCAATTTAAAAAGGCTAACTAAGTGACCATATCCACCCACAAGTGTGACTCATTACCTGAGTATTTTTTTTGTGCAGTATAAATGCCTGACACATCTCAAAAGCCCAGAACACTAATAAATAAATGATTAATTATGTGTCCTCACTAGTACAGCATGTCAGCAGCATTGTTTACTTTGTTTGCATAATTAAGGCCCCGAGTAAGATTTATAAATGATTTATAAATGCTTATAAATCACTCTGGAACAGGGTTTCTCTGGACTTGTCAGACCACATAACCTTTTCCATAATTCAAGAATCCAATCTTTATGCAGCCTAGTGGTTTTCTTTTTACAAACAGCTACAGTACATAGCTGTTTTGTCAGAATCCTTTGAGTGCTTCTCACATTGTGCATGTGGAAATGCTCTTAATTTGCTATTAAGCACAACTGAGTTCTGAGTTGTTTTTTTTTTTTTACAATTTGCTTTTACCAAAATGTCAATGGCTTGATTAGTTCTTGATCCAGCTTCAGTAGTTTCAGGAATCTCCTCAATAATTTGATCCCTCTGGAACAGAATAACTTATTAGAATTGTTGCTGTTCATGCAATAGCATATACTTATGAATATTAACAGTCAAACAATATAGAGAAAATGTACAAATAAATGTTATCCCAAGCTAAATGCATTTAACTAATACATACAATAACATTAGAATTTTATTATAATGTTTATACTTACTTGGCGTCTTATAATAAGTATACCCAGCACCACAGACACACAGGTATGATCACTGCCATGAGACCATGCATATAGAGAAAAAGATTTTTAAACAAGAAAATGTAGTGCATTTAAAGGTGATATACTGCAATGTACAGTGTGATGCAAGACAAAAATTGGGTGCCAAATTAATGTAGAAAATTACTCAAAAATTAACACCATGGAATTCCTAAATACATAGTGTAGCAGATATTTTTTTAAATACTATACATATATTTTTTTTATACATACATACATACATACACACACATATATATATATATATATATATATATATATATATATATATATATATATATATATATATATATATATATACATTTTTTTTTATATGTATACTTACATTTTTTAGCACCACATCCGATGGATTTAGCATTGTTTTCATTGACTGAAAGTAAGAAAGGTTTATTTCACTCATTTAAAAAATTTGATGAAAGATGTGGTAAGCTTTTCCCCCCTCCCATTTTGAAAAAAATGAAAAGAATGGGAGTAGTTACTCACTCTTAAAGCAAGCTAGAAGCTCGATGTGCTAAAGATAAAGAAACACAAAATTCAATCAGTGAAATCTGTCAATAATATTGAAGCAATTTTTTATCTAGTCTAGATAACTATGAAATGCTGTAATAGTCTATTGTAAATGTAATCAGGCTATTAAAAGTTAAATAAATAAATAAGATTGGTTGAGACATAACTTTCTATTATTAAATTCTGACAAGACAGAGTTTCCCTTTAGGAACTCGAGTCGTTTCAGAAACGCTTTCGGAATGCCCACGTGTTGTCCACGTTCTAAATCACTAGTATAATCAGTCCAATGGAATGTGGTCACCGCTGGGGTGACGTCACAAGAAAGCTTAAAAGCACATAGAGTGAAACCAGCACCAGCTACTGTTGTTCAGGAAGCTCTCTGTATATGTTTGTCTGGTGAAGGTAGGAGAGTTTTGCTTTTTTTTTTTACTATGAAAGCAACCAAAAACAAATTATGTACAATCAAGGTCACGTGCTAAGTCCTACATGCCTTAGATGTGTAGAGAGAGCCCGGGTTTTGACTCAGGGCCCTGTGCTAGGAATGCCTGGGCATCACAAAACAATCTCTGGTCTCTGATCTCGCCTCCTGCACAAGCTGGCACGGCAGATCCTCCTGTGGGCCCCAAGAAATCTGCTCTCCTTGAAGGCAGCGTATATCCCGGGCCGCTTAAACCAGGGAGCAGACACCCTCTCGAGGCAAGGTCTGAGGCCTGGGAAATAGCGATTTCACCCCAAAGTGGTGGAGCAAATCTGGGATCAATTTCACAGAGATCAGGTGGACCTGTTTGCATCTCAAAAAACATTGCACTGCCCTTCGTGTTTTCCCTTACACCCGCAGCCCCTCTAGGGCTGGATGCCATGATACAGGTTTGGCCGAGGCTGCGCCTGACCGCCTTTCCCCTGTTGCACTGCTCCCGGGAGTTCTAAAGAAAGTTTGCTGGGACGGAGACTGTGGGTACAATAATACACCCCTGCCCAGAGATCTAGAGGCTATGGCTGTGGACCCTGAGGTGGAAGTGACCATTCTTCATTCCAGAGCTCCCTTCACCAGGATGTCATATGCTGTGAGGTGGCGCCTTTTCACTGCATAGTGTAAACAACACTGCCTATATTTAGTTAACTGCCCAGTCAGTGCTGGAATTCCTTCAAGAACAGTTCGGGTTGCCTCTTTCCACCCTGAATGTTTACGTGTCCGCCATTGTGGCCTGTCAGGCCCCCTTGCGGGACAGTCGCTGGGTAAAAAATCCTTGGTGACACGCTTTCTCCGCAGCACCCTGGAGCTGAACTGTGGAGAAAGTCGGATGGATTGTGGATGCTATTTCCTCCTCTTATGAGTCCTCTGGTCTCTCTGTTCCTTTCTGGGTCAGAGCGCACTCCACTCGAAGTGTGGCTGCCTCTAAGGCCTTGTTCCCTTCAGGACATTTGCAACGCTGTGGACTGGTCCACTCCGCTGACCTTTGTCAGGTTCTATAGCCTTGACCTCAGTGCCACTCCTGGCTCTCTCTGTCCTTTGCTCTAGCTGTGCCCGTCCACATTAGGCAGGGATTGGTCAGTCTGGCTTGATTGGACACTCGTTCACAAAGCGTTTATGACACAGCTCGAGCTCCTAAAGGAAAACGTCTCCAGTTTACATATGTAACCATGGTTCCCTGTCGGAATGAGATGCTGCATCTCTATGCCACACTACCTGCATCCCTGCAGCACTTTATTCCCTTTTCAGAAGCTGGCGCTGGGTTCACTCCATGTTCTTTTTAGCTTCCTGGTCATGACGTCACCCCGCCAGTGATGCCGCGGACTGATTATACACATGATTCAGAGCATGGAAAACACAGAGGTGTTCCCAAAGCATTTCTGACGCAGCGTCTCGTTCCCTCTGGGAACCATGGTCACATACGTAACCTGGAGACATTTTTGCTTATCGGTCCAGAAATCAGAAAACGGAAGCTCCATTAATTCAACTTGCATTTAGAATGATGTTCTATAACTAGTTCAATACTAAAAGACCTGAATGTTATTTTAGACAGCAACTTCGTCTTTTCAAAATCATATCACCCCTATTGCAAAAAACAACCTCCTTCCACCTTAGAAATATTTCTAAGCTAAGAAACATGTTATATGTATCTGAGGCAGATAAGCTAGTTCATGCATTCAAGACCTTCAGACAGGACTATTGTAATTGTGGCTTTCCTGCATCATTAATAAACAATGTTTTTTTTGGGTTTTTTTTATAAATGGTTTTAAGCCCATGTATCTAGCAATCTTCTAACACGCTACAATCGGTCACACTCTCTGAGATCTCAAAACTAGTTCCTAGAATTAAACTTCTATTAGTTCCTAGAATAGCAAAGTCCACTAAAGGTGGTGGAGCATTCTCACATTTAGCTCTTAAACTTTGGAATAGTCTTCCTGACAGTGTTCAAGGCTTAGACACACCCGATTAGAAACACCTGATCAGACAGACCCGATTTAAGCGTAAAGACGGATTTTTAGCCAGGTGTACACATAACACACAACATAACCTTGTGCTACAATTTATCTGAACAAATGCATATGATCATCTTGTGCTTGTTAATATTATGAACAAGGAGGTACGCAAATTACTCTCCATTGCTTCTCTTTTTCTATCCATCCGAAGCTTTAGTTGTGAGACATCTCGAAGAAGATGCCGACCCACAAGGATCCTGAGGCATCTAGAGGTTGCAGTAGCTCCAGTTGGATCCCACCTCATGAAGATTTTAGACCTTTAAAGAGAACATGCCGACCCCGTGAGGATCCTGAGCCATCTAGAGAGGCTCTTGCACGGAGGAGTTGGTGTCAAATCAAATGTATTGAGATAATTTACCGCTCTGGAGGACCTGGTTCAACAACTTCAACTGACTGGCTAAGACTGCAGAAAGGATATTACTCATAAACACACTCTCCAGTGTTAGTATTGTTTTCCAAATAAGGATGGGTTCCCCTTTTGAGTCTGGTTCCTCTCAAAGTTTCTTCCTCACATCATCGAAAGACGTTTTTTCTTTCTATAGTCACACAAGGCTTGCTTTAAATTTTTGTTTTATAATTCTTACATTCTGTAAAGTTGCTTTAAGACAAATTCTATTGTGAAAAGTGCCATAAAAAAACTTGATTTAATTACACACGCTACCTTTGGAATATCACAGTGCACTTTCACACGAATTTCATCAGATTCGCATTTGACATTAACACGTGTCTCAGGGTTTAGAATGGCTTGATTAGTGTCAACCTACAAGTGAAAAAATACAAATGAATAACAGTTGCACTGCAGCAGAATGTGTATCTGTTCCAGCCTATTTAAAAAGGATATACTATTTGTATTTACCTTATCTCTAGAACTCCAATCACAGTGTTTATACCTCTCATAAAGTCTAGGAGTATCCAAGGTGACGTTGCCCATGCTGTCACAGATGATGTTACTCTCCAAAGAGCACTTTAAATCTAAAAGAGTTTGGCACTGGTTAGCAAACACAAAGCGCAATAAATGTGTACAAATGTTTGGAGATATTCAAGTTGTCATGTTTTAAATACAAAATTGCAGTTATTCCATATTTTAGCTGAGCTATTTTAATATAAATAAGCTATATTTGTGCTACATAAATATAATGTATACATTCAGAAAAATCCCACAACAAAAGAATGCTGGAAGCATTTAGCAGTTAGCGTTTTTAATCCCTACATCTTTTTATTAAGCTATAACACAAGGTATAGAGGGTATAGAACAGTTCCCATTGATTCTGCATTATGGTGCGTTATATTTTAATTCTATATGTAATTAAAATAATTGTATTGTCCGGACCATGGACACTAATGAAGACCCCTGGACGGGTTTCACAGAACCGATGTCTATATTTCAGGATTCCTAATACGATATACCGAGTCATTTAATTTGTAAATAGGAAAAGAAGACTCACGGGTTGTCCTCGAAAGGGGAATAAACAGAAGCAGAGCGAGATGAAAGTAATCAATTTCTTCCTTCCTTCCTTCCTTCCTTCCTTCCTTCCTTAATCTCTGTGCTGGACGGACCAATCCTAATATCAGTAGTATCAAAGCCAACGTTTGTATTGAGATGTATACTTTAGTATCTCATTACAGTATATGGCTCCTGTTTCATCAAATAGTACACATCATTTCAAACCTAGTGTGTGTGTGTGTGTGTGTGTGTGTGTCCGCATCTACTCTTCTGCTTTATTTTACCTTTCCCTTAAATCACATGACTTAGCATCACCAGACATAGAGAGGCAAAAGTCAAGTGCAGATATTTGACTAAAACATTTACAACCTCTGATGTGTGAAAGCACGCTGTTTTATAAATATTGCTATCTGCAAAAACGAGAAATGAGCAGGAGGATAATTTTGCACGTACCCCCTCCAGTTCAGGCACTCCGACCAGTGACGTTGTGCCCACCGGCCCCATGGTACGACGCTAAACCCGGGCCGGATTCAGGGTTCGGGAGTAATAATTAGATAATTATAACTTAATTTATTAGAACTTAAATAATTAGGCACGTTGCAGATCAAAAAAGAGACAGAAGGCACATTGAGCTGCGGGGAAAAACATTTGTATTATAGTCATAGACTACATGAAGCATGCAATAATGTCAATAAATAAAACAATGGTTCTTTTTTTTTCTTAATTTCTAGGTCAATCAGAAAGGAAAAGCAGGGACATGCCCAGGCATGTTAGTATGCACATAAGGCCAAGTACAATGCCTACAGTATGCTAATGTTTTTATTTTTTCAGTTTTGGACAGATGTACTGAGATGCTGACTGGCAAAAAAAAAAAAAGAGTTTTTTTCATTATTCGATTAAATTATGCCTTTTATAACGCTTTTAACAATGAACATTGTCTCCAAGCAGCTTTACACTGATAATGACTTCTGACTTATTTCTTTTTTCTTTTTTTTTTTTAAGAAAAGGTGTATAAAAATACACTATATTTCCAAAATTATATGCACTGTATTTCCACACAATGTGTGCTCACTTAATGCGAAGCTATAAACTCTCAGGCCAGTGTCTATACTAAGACAGTGGGCATTGTGCCACACTTAAGTACAACCTTTTTATTTATTTTTTCAAGAATTTTAGTTTATTTTCATGCTATACAGTACATAAAGTTCATACAATAATGCTTAATTAAATAATGATAATAATACAGATGATTGACAAATCAGAAATACAATATAGTAACAGATCGTTTTCTAATTAGACAAGCATTTTAATGATAGTGTTTGAGCCAACTGTACTAATTGTGAGGTAGGACAGGTATTAGCATATCAACTACTAACCCAATGCTTATAACCTTAGTTTTCCATGTTTAATGAAACTAATAATATTGCATAGTCACAAAATCAAATGACAGCACCAGGACACACTGACAGGAAATTTTTAAGACCTTTGTTACCCATAAAGCCAAGTGTTTACTTAGACAAAAAAATATTTCCTTCCATCTAGGCACATAGCTGTTTTTAGCAGGACATACACTGTAATACTAAAACGTGCATACTGGACACAGTCTAAGCATTTGCATTTCTTAGCTTTCTAGAAGGCTGGTGAGTTATGCATGATGATTTATGAATGGTTCATAGACCTCACTCTATTGTATGAACAGAAAAGGATGTGACAGCATCTCACAACTAAAGATATGATCATACATACTCAATCGTAGTGTCGTACTTTTGTGACAGTGCAAAGCATTTACACCAAACACTTTGTGACAAGTCACTGTCCATTTTGATTACGTCTTTATTATACTTTTGTACACATTTTGTCAATAGAACATTTAACAATAAATGTGTGCTTTCACAGTAAGTGTGTTCACCATAAGATGAGTCATATTATTGTCAGAACGAGGGTGTCTTCTAGAGGTGATTCATTCTCAGGCCTGGAACAGCCCATACTTGGCTCTCCTCTTCACCCGTAATATCTCTCTTTGAGTTCCCAGTGACACAGTCTATCTCGTCCTGGTGTCCCCTCGGTGGCTGGGGAGTATAGACACTATATTTCCATAATTGTATGCACTGTATTTCCACATAATGTGTGCTCACTTACTGTGAAGCTATAAACTCTCAGGCCAGTGCTTATACTATGACAGTGGGCATTGTGCCACTTAAGTACAACATTTGTATTTATTTTTTTCAATAATTTTAGTTTATTTTCATGCTATACAGTACATAAAGACGATACATAAAAATGTATTGTACATACAATACATTTTCTGGACTAGTAATGGGGGGGCATTTGTATTGGAGGCATACCCTACATGTAGCATCCAATAGTGTGATGATTTATGAATGGTTCATAGACCTCACTATTGTATGAACAGAAAAGGATGTGACAGCATCTCACAAGTGAAGATATGATCATACATACTCAATCGTAGTGTCGTACTTTTGTGACAGTGCAAAGCATTTACAGCAAACACTTTGTGACAAGTCACTGTCCATTTTTATTACATCTTTATTATACTTAAATGACTTAAATGACTGAATTGTCATTCAGTCATTTAACAATAAATAGACAATAAGAAAGTTTACTTGTTTTAACATTAAATTCAAACTATTAAGACCCATATATATATATAAAAAAAAAAAAAATCACCTACGGTTTGCATTGTATGACATTGCTCAATTCTCAAAACCCTCCGCCTTAAAACTTTCATCAACTACAAAAAAAGCACAGTACAAATATACATTTAAATGTGCAAATTGTATGTAAATCAGATTTTGATTATTTTAGCAAATTATGAAAATTTAAATCATTACTGGCAAAACAATGACCTATATAAAAAGTCACAAGACTGGCCTGAAAAAAGGCCATCAGTGTAGTTAACAGGCTTACAGAACACAGCTCATAATGTGCTGACGCAGTATTTATTAGACTTACTCCATATGGATGAAATTATCTCCAAGATATCCAGTTGTGTCCAAAAGTTTGGGCCAAATTGCACATTTTGTTGCTTTTGGCAGAGAATTTATCTTCATCTGGAATTGTAAGCACTTTTAAAGATTGGCAGGAGTATAATTTATAAATTAAATAATAGCTTTTAGATTTTATTTTTTTACTTTGTTGAAGCCCCACTCTTATAACATGTCTATATGAGATGACACATTTGATGATTCAGATGTTGGAGAATGGAAAACACGGAGGCCCCTTTTGTTCCCTCAATTTGGAGCATGTTCATATCAGCATCGGTTTGTGTGTAATGGCTTCTGCAAATACATCTAGTAAATAGTAAATTAATAAAAGCAATGTAAAGAACAGCATCAGGATGTTCCTCTCAAAAGCATGTCAACCAGATCTTCAAGGAGTTCACTTTGTGCACAGGGCATTGCCATGCTGGAACAGGTTTTGGGTTTCCAAATTCAATTGAATGCAAAATTTTATAATAGCGCATCTAAAGACGTCCTTTACAAATTAAGTGAATTCAGCTTTGTGATAACAGTTTGGAAAAGAACCACATGTAGGAGGAAAGTTCAGGTGACCCAATACTTTTGGAATTATAGTGTACAAAAGTGAATAGTTTTACTGTCAATTTCTGGGTCAATCAGAAAGGAGATGCAGGGACATGCCCAGGCATGTTAGTATGCACCCAAGGCCAAGTACAATGCCTACAGTGTGCTAATGTTTTTTTTTTTCTTTCAGTTTTGGACAGATGTACTGAGATGTTGACTGTCAAAAAAGGTTTTAACAGATACAATGGGACATAATTTATCCTGATCACAATGGCAAAGACTGTGAATACTTAAGTGCATGTGATTTTTTTCATTTTTTTCATTTGTAATATATTTGCAAAGATTTCAAACAAACTTCTTTCACATTGTCATTATGGGGTATTGTTTGTAGAATTTTGAGAAAAATAATACATTTAATAAATTTTGAAATGAGGCTGTAACATGACAAAATGAGGATAAAGGGAAGCACTTTGAATACTTGCTGGATGCACTGTACTATCAAATAATATGTGCTCACTTACTGTAAAGCTATAAACTCTCAGGCCAGTGTCTATACCGAGACAGTGGTCATTGTGCCACACTTAAATACAACATTTTTATTTATTTTTTTGTTTTAATTTCATGCTATACAGTACATAAAAGTTAAAACAATGATGCTTAATAAAAATAAAAATAAACATATCCGATTAAATAAACAATAATAATAATACAGATGATTGACAAATCAGAAATACAATATAGTAACAGATCGTTTTCTAATTAGACAAGCATTTTAATGATAGTGTTTGAGCCAACTGTACTAATTGTGAGGTAGGACAGGTATTAGCATATCAACTACTAACCCAATGCTTATAACCTTAGTTTTCCATGTTTAATGAAACTAATAATATTGCATAGTCACAAAATCAAATGACAGCACCAGGACACTCCTCTGGTAGAGTGGCAGGAAATTTTTAAGACCTTTGTTACCCATAAAGCCAAGTGTTTACTTAGACAAAAATATATTTTCTTCCATCTAGGCACATAGCTGTTTTTAGCAGGACATACACTGTAATACTAAAACGTGCATACTGGACACGGTCTAAGCATTTGCATTTCTTAGCTTTCTAGAAGGCTGGTGAGTTATGCATGATGATTTATGAATGGTTCATAGACCTCACTCTATTGTTTTCTCTTTATTTTCTCACTGTATTGCTTCTCTTTTTCTATCCATCCGAAGCTTTAGTTGTGAGACATCTCGAAGAAGATGCCGACCCACAAGGATCCTGAGGCATCTAGAGGTTGCAGTAGCTCCAGTTGGATCCCACCTCATGAAGATTTTAGACCTTTAAAGAGAACATGCCGACCCCGTGAGGATCCTGAGCCATCTAGAGAGGCTCTTGCACGGAGGAGTTGGTGTCAAATCAAATGTATTGAGATAATTTACCGCTCTGGAGGACCTGGTTCAACAACTTCAACTGACTGGCTAAGACTGCAGAAAGGATATTACTCATAAACACACTCTCCAGTGTTAGTATTGTTTTCCAAATAAGGATGGGTTCCCCTTTTGAGTCTGGTTCCTCTCAAAGTTTCTTCCTCACATCATCGAAAGACGTTTTTTCTTTCTATAGTCACACAAGGCTTGCTTTAAATTTTTGTTTTATAATTCTTACATTCTGTAAAGTTGCTTTAAGACAAATTCTATTGTGAAAAGTGCCATAAAAAAACTTGATTTAATTACACACGCTACCTTTGGAATATCACAGTGCACTTTCACACGAATTTCATCAGATTCGCATTTGACATTAACACGTGTCTCAGGGTTTAGAATGGCTTGATTAGTGTCAACCTACAAGTGAAAAAATACAAATGAATAACAGTTGCACTGCAGCAGAATGTGTATCTGTTCCAGCCTATTTAAAAAGGATATACTATTTGTATTTACCTTATCTCTAGAACTCCAATCACAGTGTTTATACCTCTCATAAAGTCTAGGAGTATCCAAGGTGACGTTGCCCATGCTGTCACAGATGATGTTACTCTCCAAAGAGCACTTTAAATCTAAAAGAGTTTGGCACTGGTTAGCAAACACAAAGCGCAATAAATGTGTACAAATGTTTGGAGATATTCAAGTTGTCATGTTATAAATACAAAATTGCAGTTATTCCATATTTTAGCTGAGCTATTTTAATATAAATAAGCTATATTTGTGCTACATAAATATAATGTATACATTCGGAAAAATCCCACAACAAAAGAATGCTGGAAGCATTTAGCAGTTAGCGTTTTTAATCCCTACATCTTTTTATTAAGCTATAACACAAGGTATAGAGGGTATAGAACAGTTCCCATTGATTCTGCATTATGGTGCGTTATATTTTAATTCTATATGTAATTAAAATAATTGTATTGTCCGGACCATAACCCAGCCATTAGGGGGACACAAGCCAGTGTACTCTTAGTGCCGGTCCCAAGCCCGGGTAAATGGGGAGGGTTGCGTTAGGAAGGGCATCCAGCGTAAAACATGTGCCAAATCAAATATGCGGATCACAAATGAGAATTTCATACCGGATCGGTCGAGGCCCGGGTTAACAACGACCGCCACAGGTATCGTTAGCCGACAGGGTACCGGTGGAAATTGGGCTACTGTTGGCCGAAGGAGGAGAAGGAGAGGAGGAAGGCGTCTACAGAGACGGCAGAAAAAGGAGCAGTGTAGGAGAGTAGAGGTTCGGGTTGGTACTTTAAATGTTGGAACTATGACGGGTAAAGGGAGAGAGATAGCTGATATGATGGAGAGGAGAAAGGTAGATGTGTTGTGTGTTCAGGAGACCAAGTGGAAAGGGAGTAAGGCCAGGAACATTGGAGGTGGGTTTAAACTGTTTTATCATGGTGTGGATGGGAAGAGAAATGGTGTAGGGGTGATTCTGAAGGAAGCGTACAGTAAGAGTGTAGTGGAGGTGAAGAGAGTTTCTGATAGGGTGATGATCGTGAAGGTGGAAGTTGAAGGGATGATGATAAATGTCATCAGTGCCTATGCTCCACAAGTTGGCTGTGAGATGGAGGAGAAAGAAAGATTCTGGAGTGAATTAGATGAAGTGGTAGATGGTGTACCTAGGAAAGAACGATTGGTGATTGGGGCAGACTTTAATGGGCATGTAGGTGAAGGGAACAGAGGTGATGAGGAGGTGATGGGTAGGTATGGTTTTAAGGAGAGGAATGTGGAAGGGCAGATGGTGGTAGATTTTGCTAAAAGGATGGAAATGGCAGTGGTGAACACGTATTTTAAGAAGAAGGAGGATCATAGGGTGACGTATAAGAGTGGAGGAAGGTGCACACAGGTGGATTATCTTCTGTGTAGGAGATGCAACCTGAAGGAGATTGGAGACTGTAAGGTGTTGGCGGGGGACAGTGTAGCTAGACAGCATCGGATGGTGGTCTGTAGGATGGTTTTGGAGGCGAAGAAGAAGAGGAGGAAAGTAAGGTTTGAAAGAAGAATAAGATGGTGGAAACTGAAGGAGGAAGAGTGTAGTGTGAGGTTCAGGGAAGAGGTCAGACAGGGGCTTGGTGGTGGTGAAGAGGTGCCGGATGATTGGGCAACTACTGCAGGAGTGATGAGGGAGGCAGCTAGAAAAGTACTTGGTGTGACATCTGGAAATAGAAAGCAAGACAAGGAGACGTGGTGGTGGAATGAGGAAGTGCAGGAGAGCATTAGGGGAAAGAGATTGGCAAAACAGAAGTGGGATCGACAGAGTGATGAGAAGAGTAGGCAGGAGTACAAGGAGATGCGGCAGCAGGTTAAAAGGGATGTGGCGAAAGCCAAGGAAAAGGCATATGAGGAACTGTATAAGAGGTTGGACACTAAGGAAGGAGAAAAGGATTTATATCGATTGGCCAAGCAGAGGGACCGAGCTGGGAAGGATGTACTGCAAGTTAGAGCAATAAAGGATGGAGAGGGAAATGTGTTGACTAGTGAGGAGAGTGTGTTGAGAAGATGGAGGGAGTATTTTGAGCAGCTGATGAATGAGGAAAATCAGAGAGCGAGAAGGTTGGAGGATGTGGAGTTGGTGAAGCAGGATGTAGATAGGATTAGTAAGGAGGAAGTGAGAGCAGCGATTAAGAGGATGAAGAATGGAAAGTCGGTTGGACCAGATGACATACCGGTAGAAGCGTGGAGATGTTTAGGAGAGATGGCAGTGGAGTTTTTAACCAGATTGTTTAACAGGATTCTGGAAGGGGAGAGGATGCCTGAGGAATGGAGAAGGAGTGTGCTGGTACCGATCTTTAAGCATAAGGGAGATGTGCAGACCTGCAGTAACTACAGGGGAATTAAGTTGATCAGTCACACCATGAAGTTATGGGAAAGAGTAGTGGAAGCCAGGCTGAGAGAAGAGGTGACCATCTGTGAGCAACAGTATGGTTTCATGCCGAGGAAGAGCACCACAGATGCCTTATTTGCTTTGAGGATGTTGATGGAGAAGTATAGAGAAGGACAGAAGGAGCTGCATTGTGTATTTGTGGATTTAGAGAAAGCGTACGACAGGGTGCCGAGAGAGGAGTTGTGGTATTGTATGAGGAAGTCAGGTGTGTCAGAGAAGTATGTGAGGGTGGTGCAGGACATGTATGAGGACAGTGTGACGGCAGTAAAGTGTGCAGTAGGTACGACAGACTGGTTCAGGGTGAAGGTTGGACTGCATCAAGGATCGGCCCTGAGCCCTTTCCTGTTTGCAGTGGTGATGGACAGGTTGACGGACGAGGTCAGACAGGAGTCTCCCTGGACTATGATGTTTGCAGATGATATTGTGATTTGTGGTGAGAGTAGAGAGCAGGTTGAGAAGAGCCTGGAGAGGTGGAGATATGCGCTGGAGAGAAGGGGAATGAAAGTCAGTAGGAGTAAGACAGAGTACATGTGTGTGAATGAGAGGGAGGGCAGTGGAGTGATGCGGTTGCAGGGAGAAGAGGTGGAGAAGGTGGAGGAGTTCAGGTACCTGGGGTCAACAGTGCAAAGTAATGGAGAGTGTGTTAGGGAAGTAAAGAAAAGAGTGCAGGCAGGGTGGAGTGGGTGGAGAAGAGTGACAGGAGTGATTTGTGATAGAAGAGTATCTGCAAGAATGAAAGGGAAAGTTTATAGGACTGTGGTGAGACCTGCGATGTTGTATGGATTAGAGACAGTGGCATTGAGTAAAAAACAGGAGGTGGAGCTGGAGGTAGCAGAGCTGAAGATGTTGAGGTTTTCGTTGGGAGTGACGAGGATGGACAAGATTAGAAATGAGTTTATTAGAGGGACAGCACATGTAGGATGTTTTGGTGACAAGGTGAGGGAGGCGAGATTGAGATGGTTTGGACATGTGCAGAGAAGGGACATGAATTATATTGGTAGAAAAATGCTGAAGTTGGAGCCACCAGGTAGGAGGAAAAGAGGAAGGCCAAGGAGGAGGTTCATGGATGTGGTGAGGGAAGACATGCAGGTAGTTGGTGTAAAAGAGGCAGATATAGAGGACAGGGTGGTATGGAGACGGATGATCCGCTGTGGCGACCCCTAATGGGAGCAGCCGAAAGAAGAAGAAGAAGTATTGTCCGGACCATGGACACTAATGAAGACCCCTGGACGGGTTTCACAGAACCGATGTCTATATTTCAGGATTCCTAATACGATATACCGAGTCATTTAATTTGTAAATAGGAAAAGAAGACTCACGGGTTGTCCTCGAAAGGGGAATAAACAGAAGCAGAGCGAGATGAAAGTAATCAATTTCTTCCTTCCTTCCTTCCTTCCTTCCTTCCTTCCTTAATCTCTGTGCTGGACGGACCAATCCTAATATCAGTAGTATCAAAGCCAACGTTTGTATTGAGATGTATACTTTAGTATCTCATTACAGTATATGGCTCCTGTTTCATCAAATAGTACACATCATTTCAAACCTAGTGTGTGTGTGTGTGTGTGTGTGTCCGCATCTACTCTTCTGCTTTATTTTACCTTTCCCTTAAATCACATGACTTAGCATCACCAGACATAGAGAGGCAAAAGTCAAGTGCAGATATTTGACTAAAACATTTACAACCTCTGATGTGTGAAAGCACGCTGTTTTATAAATATTGCTATCTGCAAAAACGAGAAATGAGCAGGAGGATAATTTTGCACGTACCCCCTCCAGTTCAGGCACTCCGACCAGTGACGTTGTGCCCACCGGCCCCATGGTACGACGCTAAACCCGGGCCGGATTCAGGGTTCGGGAGTAATAATTAGATAATTATAACTTAATTTATTAGAACTTAAATAATTAGGCACGTTGCAGATCAAAAAAGAGACAGAAGGCACATTGAGCTGCGGGGAAAAACATTTGTATTATAGTCATAGACTACATGAAGCATGCAATAATGTCAATAAATAAAACAATGGTTCTTTTTTTTTCTTAATTTCTAGGTCAATCAGAAAGGAAAAGCAGGGACATGCCCAGGCATGTTAGTATGCACATAAGGCCAAGTACAATGCCTACAGTATGCTAATGTTTTTATTTTTTCAGTTTTGGACAGATGTACTGAGATGCTGACTGGCAAAAAAAAAAAAAGAGTTTTTTTCATTATTCGATTAAATTATGCCTTTTATAACGCTTTTAACAATGAACATTGTCTCCAAGCAGCTTTACACTGATAATGACTTCTGACTTATTTATTTTTTCTTTTTTTTTTTTAAGAAAAGGTGTATAAAAATACACTATATTTCCAAAATTATATGCACTGTATTTCCACACAATGTGTGCTCACTTAATGTGAAGCTATAAACTCTCAGGCCAGTGTCTATACTAAGACAGTGGGCATTGTGCCACACTTAAGTACAACCTTTTTATTTATTTTTTCAAGAATTTTAGTTTATTTTCATGCTATACAGTACATAAAGTTCATACAATAATGCTTAATTAAATAATGATAATAATACAGATGATTGACAAATCAGAAATACAATATAGTAACAGATCGTTTTCTAATTAGACAAGCATTTTCATGATAGTGTTTGAGCCAACTGTACTAATTGTGAGGTAGGACAGGTATTAGCATATCAACTACTAACCCAATGCTTATAACCTTAGTTTTCCATGTTTAATGAAACTAATAATATTGCATAGTCACAAAATCAAATGACAGCACCAGGACACTCCTCTGGTAGAGTGACAGGAAATTTTTAAGACCTTTGTTACCCATAAAGCCAAGTGTTTACTTAGACAAAAAAATATTTCCTTCCATCTAGGCACATAGCTGTTTTTAGCAGGACATACACTGTAATACTAAAACGTGCATACTGGACACGGTCTAAGCATTTGCATTTCTTAGTTTTCTAGAAGGCTGGTGAGTTATGCATGATGATTTATGAATGGTTCATAGACCTCACTCTATTGTATGAACAGAAAAGGATGTGACAGCATCTCACAACTAAAGATATGATCATACATACTCAATCGTAGTGTCGTACTTTTGTGACAGTGCAAAGCATTTACACCAAACACTTTGTAACAAGTCACTGTCCATTTTGATTACGTCTTTATTATACTTTTGTACACATTTTGTCAATAGAACATTTAACAATAAATGTGTGCTTTCACAGTAAGTGTGTTCACCATAAGATGAGTCATATTATTGTCAGAACGAGGGTGTCTTCTAGAGGTGATTCATTCTCAGGCCTGGAACAGCCCATACTTGGCCCTCCTCTTCACCCGTAATATCTCTCTTTGAGTTCCCAGTGACACAGTCTATCTCGTCCTGGTGTCCCCTCGGTGGCTGGGGAGTATAGACACTATATTTCCATAATTGTATGCACTGTATTTCCACATAATGTGTGCTCACTTACTGTGAAGCTATAAACTCTCAGGCCAGTGCTTATACTATGACAGTGGGCATTGTGCCACTTAAGTACAACATTTGTATTTATTTTTTTCAATAATTTTAGTTTATTTTCATGCTATACAGTACATAAAGACGATACATAAAAATGTATTGTACATACAATACATTTTCTGGACTAGTAATGGGGGGGCATTTGTATTGGAGGCATACCCTACATGTAGCATCCAATAGTGTGATGATTTATGAATGGTTCATAGACCTCACTCTATTGTATGAACAGAAAAGGATGTGACAGCATCTCACAAGTGAAGATATGATCATACATACTCAATCGTAGTGTCGTACTTTTGTGACAGTGCAAAGCATTTACAGCAAACACTTTGTGACAAGTCACTGTCCATTTTTATTACATCTTTATTATACTTAAATGACTTAAATGACTGAATTGTCATTCAGTCATTTAACAATAAATAGACAATAAGAAAGTTTACTTGTTTTAACATTAAATTCAAACTATTAAGACCCATATATATAAAAAAAAAAAATCACCTACGGTTTGCATTGTATGACATTGCTCAATTCTCAAAACCCTCCGCCTTAAAACTTTCATCAACTACAAAAAAAGCACAGTACAAATATACATTTAAATGTGCAAATTGTATGTAAATCAGATTTTGATTATTTTAGCAAATTATGAAAATTTAAATCATTACTGGCAAAACAATGACCTATATAAAAAGTCACAAGACTGGCCTGAAAAAAGGCCATCAGTGTAGTTAACAGGCTTACAGAACACAGCTCATAATGTGCTGACGCAGTATTTATTAGACTTACTCCATATGGATGAAATTATCTCCAAGATATCCAGTTGTGTCCAAAAGTTTGGGCCAAATTGCACATTTTGTTGCTTTTGGCAGAGAATTTATCTTCATCTGGAATTGTAAGCACTTTTAAAGATTGGCAGGAGTATAATTTATAAATTAAATAATAGCTTTTAGATTTTATTTTTTTACTTTGTTGAAGCCCCACTCTTATAACATGTCTATATGAGATGACACATTTGATGATTCAGATGTTGGAGAATGGAAAACACGGAGGCCCCTTTTGTTCCCTCAATTTGGAGCATGTTCATATCAGCATCGGTTTGTGTGTAATGGCTTCTGCAAATACATCTAGTAAATAGTAAATTAATAAAAGCAATGTAAAGAACAGCATCAGGATGTTCCTCTCAAAAGCATGTCAACCAGATCTTCAAGGAGCTCACTTTGTGCACAGGGGCATTGCCATGCTGGAACAGGTTTTGGGTTTCCAAATTCAATTGAATGCAAAATTTTATAATAGCGCATCTAAAGACGTCCTTTAAAAATTAAGTGAATTCAGCTTTGTGATAACAGTTTGGAAAAGAACCACATGTAGGAGGAAAGTTCAGGTGACCCAATACTTTTGGAATTATAGTGTACAAAAGTGAATAGTTTTACTGTCAATTTCTGGGTCAATCAGAAAGGAGATGCAGGGACATGCCCAGGCATGTTAGTATGCACCCAAGGCCAAGTACAATGCCTACAGTGTGCTAATGTTTTTTTTTTCTTTCAGTTTTGGACAGATGTACTGAGATGTTGACTGTCAAAAAAGGTTTTAACAGATACAATGGGACATAATTTATCCTGATCACAATGGCAAAGACTGTGAATACTTAAGTGCATGTGATTTTTTTCATTTTTCTCATTTGTAATATATTTGCAAAGATTTCAAACAAACTTCTTTCACATTGTCATTATGGGGTATTGTTTGTAGAATTTTGAGAAAAATAATACATTTAATAAATTTTGGAATGAGGCTGTAACATGACAAAATGAGGATAAAGGGAAGCACTTTGAATACTTGCTGGATGCACTGTACTATCAAATAATATGTGCTCACTTACTGTAAAGCTATAAACTCTCAGGCCAGTGTCTATACCGAGACAGTGGTCATTGTACCACACTTAAATACAACATTTTTATTTATTTTTTGTTTTAATTTCATGCTATACAGTACATAAAAGTTAAAACAATGATGCTTAATAAAAATAAAAATAAACATATCCGATTAAATAAACAATAATAATAATACAAATGATTGACAAATCAGAAATACAATATAGTAACAGATCGTTTTCTAATTAGACAAGCATTTTAATGATAGTGTTTGAGCCAACTGTACTAATTGTGAGGTAGGACAGGTATTAGCATATCAACTACTAACCCAATGCTTATAACCTTAGTTTTCCATGTTTAATGAAACTAATAATATTGCATAGTCACAAAATCAAATGACAGCACCAGGACACTCCTCTGGTAGAGTGGCAGGAAATTTTTAAGACCTTTGTTACCCATAAAGCCAAGTGTTTACTTAGACAAAAATATATTTTCTTCCATCTAGGCACATAGCTGTTTTTAGCAGGACATACACTGTAATACTAAAACGTGCATACTGGACACAGTCTAAGCATTTGCATTTCTTAGCTTTCTAGAAGGCTGGTGAGTTATGCATGATGATTTATGAATGGTTCATAGACCTCACTCTATTGTATGAACAGAAAAGGATGTGACAGCATCTCACAACTGAAGATATGATCATACATACTCAATCGTAGTGTCGTACTTTTGTGACAGTGCAAAGCATTTACACCAAACACTTTGTGACAAGTCTAAGCATTTGCATTTCTTAGCTTTCTAGAAGGCTGGTGAGTTATGCATGACATATTATTGTTAGAACGAGCGCGTCCTCTAGAGGTGAAGCGTGTCAGTGATTCATTCTCAGGCCTGGAACAGCCCATACTTGGCCCTCCTCTTCACCCGTAATATCTCTATCTGAGTTCCCAGAGACACAGTCTATCTCCTCCTGGTGTCCCCTCAGTGGCCGGGTAGTATAGACACTTTCTTTCCAAAATGATATGCACTGTATTTCCACATAATGTGTGCTCACTTACTGTGAAGCTATAAACTCTCAGGCCAGTGCTTATACTATGACAGTGGGCATTGTGCCACTTAAGTACAACATTTGTATTTATTTTTTCAATAATATTAGTTTGTTTTCATGCTATACAGTACTTGTTCATGTAGTTCATGTCTTGTTCATGCAGTTCCTGTACTGTATAGCATGAAAATAAACTACAATTATTGAAAAAATAAATAAAAATATTGTACTTAAGTGGCACAATGCCCAAACCATGGATCTGTTTACTCATTTGACAATAAAATTCTCTATAAGTTGTTAAAATGTTTAAACAATCAGACAGTTGACTAAATTCTAAATTCGTAACTGATTCAGATGTTTCTACACTGTACAGTGGCTAATCCCTTTTCTTTCCATGTTGTTATATGATTGCAAAATGCTAACTTCTGTTTAGCAATGACATTTTCCAATATGGTTCATCCAAACATGCTAGTAGTCAGGTTCTAAAAAGTTATCTCTATTACAGGCTCAGGCAGTGTAGTCAGATGAGGTTCTTGTGAGCTCACCAGAAAGATGTTGTTCTACAAGAATAATAAAAAAAAAAGGTGGAAGTGTCACACAGTATTTTGATAAACTTACAAACAAGAATCTGTCATGCTGTAAGAGAGGCTCACCGTATAGCACCAGCCGTGCTCACATCTTTTCCTGCATGCATTTGGAACATGGTCAGAGATAGAACGCTTGTATCCTCTGACTGTTTTGTTGTTCTGACAGGTATAGGTGACGATTTTGCTGGTCAGAGAGAAGTGTGAAACCATAACGACTTATTGAAGCACGATGCACAAATGTACAGGCGTTATTATCATTCTTAGTAAGCAATTTATGAAAATGATCCATCGTAGGGGAAATCCCACAAGTAGGGTTTTTTTTGTTGTTGTTTTTTTTTTGCACTTGCATATGGTCCAGTTTTATCATTGTTAAACTGTATACATCACAGTGTACATGCTTGCGTTATCTTGAGAGCATCGGGACGAGACTCTCCTCGGCGAGATGAGCTAAGAGATAAGGATTTTAAAATGCAGCATCTTTAAGTGCAATTATTTGCATTTTACATCCTCCCGGTGACAGTCATGCAAATTTGCAAACTTTTGCAGACGTGCACTTTCTATGATCATGTGTGTAATTCTGTGGAGCGTAGGCTTACTAAGTTGCCAACAGCATTGTGGACGACCCCACGCACCCCTCACACACACTCTTCACCCTCCTGCCATCAAAAAAAAGGTTTTGAAGCATTCGGGCCTCAACTCCAGACTGTGCAACCTTTTTTTTTCCCCTCACGCCATCAGGCTTCTCAACACACAGAACTAAACTGTACATAATACACCCACACACACCCACACCCACACCCACACCCACACGCACACACACACACACACACACACACACACACACACACACACACACACACACACACACACACACATTCACTCAACTGTGCGTCACTGAACTACAACCTGAACTCAACACACACTCATTACTCTCAATCCATTCCACTACCCATAGTATATTCATTTTTAATCATATTATACTGTTACTTGCTGTTTTTGCACATCTGGACAGCGGCTACTGCTGTTTTTGCACTACATTGTGTTTATGTTTACAAATACACTCTTGTTTATAGTTCTCTTTTGCACATTACTGTATAATCATATTATACAATAGGTTTACTGGTCGGTGCTATTTTGTGTTTTGTGTATCTGCCCCACACTCTCTTATGTTGTCTGTTTGCACTCGGTTGCACACGATGCACTTTATGTGGCGAGGACACTTACTTTAGTCCTTAGCTCTGTGTTCTGTTATGTAACTTTATGTTGTGTGATGTAGCACCAGGGGTTCTGGAGGAACATTGTCTAATTTCACTGTGTACAGCATCAGGTATATAAGGTTGAAATGACAGTAAAAGAGTCTTGACTTGACTTCTGATTTGACTCGTGTATTCTTGTACACCTTGGTCCTGGAAAAACTTTGTTTAATTTTTTGCGTGTACTGGAGCAGATGCATTCAGACTGAAATGCATATAAATTCACTTGACTTGGGGGAAAAAAAAATCAATGATGTTTCAGTTAACATGATGCGAAACAGAAAGAGAGATAAAAACAAACCATAAGACCCAACTGTGGAATTCATGCAACAAACAAATTAATAAAATAAAAGTTATATATTGCAGTATATTGGTCATAATAAAGAATAGCATTCTACTTTAAATCCCTAAACATGCAATTTTAAGCAGAAATCACAGAAATGTATATGTATACATTTAATAATAAATAACATAAAAAATGTAATTAAACTGTATTTCTATATTTTTTAGATTATTCCTGCATGGATAAAAAACTATTGTAAGCATGCTGAACTAGTGTATACACAGTTTTTGTGGAATGTAATGCCCAGTGTGATAAAAACCTTGTGGATAAATGTGGATAAAATATGACTTTGTAATATATATATATATATATATATATATATATATATATATATATATTTTTTTTTTTTCCTGTTTTTTTTTGTTATTCATTAACATAATGAATAAGTGGGATTTCATGCTTTTTTGACACTCATTATAAGGGCCGCTGTACAACGGGATGCAGAGGATGCCAGGCAATGGAATCACCATTTTGATATAATTAAAAAATATTACTAATAATAATAACAATAATAATAATAATAATAATATAAATAATAATAATAATAATTGTAATAAAAAAATTCTAATAGTAATAATATATATATATATATTACATTTATTAAAATTATTTTCTTCATCTTACATACATGAGCACATCTTATTCATTACACACGAGAATTGAAACAAAAGGGTTACGGTTTAGGTCAATCATCTGCGCAAACAAACACGTGGCGTGGTGCATTGTGGACGCAGTGGACCCCTCCAGTCACTGTTTATAATGTTGACAGTGTCAACGAGTTAGATTTTAGTTGTTGTCACAACTTGGACAAAAAAATAAATAAAAATCTAAATTTCATTTACTGTAAATGTATTGGGTCAAAAAATGTTCTTTTTTTTATTACGTTAGTGCTTTATTTGGCCACTAGATGGGAGTCAAAAACCAAAGATGTGTGTACGGAATATCTAAATCTTGTTTTGTATCCACACGTTACAATAAGTGTGTAAAATGTATTATTAACGAAAAAGTCTAGTGAAAGAAAAGACTACTACTTCTACTACTACTAATAAAAATAATAATGCAAAAAAATAAATAAAAAGAAAGATATTTTCTGACAATTTTGTGCTACTTTGTGGCAACTGCTTGGAGACAATAATTTGGTGTCCAAATACTTTTAGACTATGAAATATTTTTTTCTTTCTCCTTCTCACTGTCAATTCATACCTAGTTGATGCATGTCACATTGCACTGATGTCTTCAAGGTTTTGTGCACAGGTGCAATGTCATGAAGGAACAGATTTGCATCTCCTAGTTCAAGTGAAGGGAATATGTAATGTTAAGGCATCCAGAGGCATCAATACAATTGTGTTTACAGTTTGGGGAAAAATGACATATAGCTAGAAAAGTCAGTCATCCCAATATATTTGCTCATATAGTGTATATTTATTTACATAGGTATAATCATGGTACCCTTTATACACCTTAAAAATATATTTCATTAAAATTAGATAGACTTATCAGTTTAACATAAAATTATCTGTATAATTAAAGTTAAAAATCAAGCAGTCATTAAGTCATAAACAAAAAAAAAAAGAAAAAACTAATGAATAAGTACAGCTAATTTACAGCACATAAAGCACATTACATTACATCCGAACACAAGAAATATTTTAAGCATGGCATGGTGGTACAGTATATAATAACAAGAGGGTCTGTTGCTCAATCCAGGGCTCATGCCACCATTTTCTCCATTTGTTTCATAGGGTTTTCTGGTTTTCTCCTTCTGTTAACAAAAGATAAATGTGTGTGGTGTCCATCAGTTGACTTGCAGATCATCCAGGGTGTATTCCTGCCCCACACCGAGGACATCTAGGATGTCTCTAAATCCATAAATGTGGCTTTTGCTGTTCTTTTAAGACAACAAGATACAACGAAGAAGGATAAGGGTACCACTAAGACACCACTGATATTTAAACGGACAATCGTCTGATCATTTAAATCAATGCATTTTATTCATTCATTTCTTTATTGTGCATGAAAAACTTTTTTGCTGATATGACACATGTATGCATGTCTGTATATACAGTACCAGTCAAAATGTTTTATCTGTGTAGTAAACAAAAATGTGTTAAACAAAACAGAGTTTGTTTTATATTTCAAATTGTCCAAAATAGTTACATTTAACTTTAATGACAGCTTGGCAAACTCATGGCATTCTCTCATCATATTCATGAGGTAGTCACCTGGAATCGGACTTGCTTTGTCAAGTGTTAATATGTTACATATCTTGCTTTCTTAATGTGTTTTAGACCATTCGTTGACCTGTGCAAAGAAACGTGTGCCTCGACTACCTCTGCTGCAGAAGAAAAGTTTATTTGAATTACCAGCATAAGAAACCACTGATTTATATCAATACTTATCAGAGTTAGCAGTGACAGACATATTTCAACATCCACTGTTTAGAGGACAAATAGGGTGTTAATGGTTTCCAAAAATAAATGATTATCATTTTGATTTGTCTGACCACAGAGCAGTTTTCCACTTCCTGCCTCAGTACATTTAAAAAGAGCTTTGGACCAGAGAGAATGGTGACATTTCTGGATCATGTTAATGCATGCCTTCTTCTTTGCATGTTAGAGATTAACCTGCATTTGTGGGTGACATGGCAAACTGTGCTCCCACACAATGATTTCTGGTGGTGTTATTGAGCCCATACAGTGACTTCCATTACAGAGTCATGACTGTTTTAAATGCAGTGAGAGACTGAAGATCACATACATCCAAAATTGATTTTTGTCCTTGAAATTGTTCCAGAATTTGTAGACATAGTCTTTAACAGATAGGTTGCAAGATGGAGGAGAAGGAAATACTCTTGAGTGAGTTAGATGATGTGGTCGAAGGTGTACCTAGAAAAGATTTTGGTGATTGGGGCAGACTTTAATGGACATGTTGGTGAAGGGAACAGAAGGAATGAGGAGGTGATGAGTAGGTATGGTTTTAAGGAGAGGAATGTGTAAGGGCAGATGGTGGTAGATTTTGCTAAAAGGATGGAAATGGCATATATATTTTAAGAAGTGGGAGGAGCATAAGGTGACATATAAGAGTGAAGGAAGGTGCACACAGGTGGACTATGTTCTATGTAGGAGAGGTTGGCAAAACAGAAGTGGGATCGACCGAGTGATAGGAAAAGTAGGCAGGAGTACAAAGAGATGCAGCAGCAGGTGAAGAGGGATGTGTCAAAAGCAAAGGAAAAGGCATATGTTCTTAATTAACCTAATTAGTTGCAATATATTCAAAATAGTCAAATTCAAAATAGTCTTATTATTCCCTCAGTTTAAACATTTGATATGTTTTCTATGCTCTATTGTGAATAAAATAGGGGAGTAGTTGCAATGAGAGTTACAGAAATTGCTTGTTTTTTTCGTTTTTTTTTTCTTCTTTTTTTTTTTTTTGCCTTATATTTTGCCTGGAACAAAATATAAGGTTCTGAGTCTCATAATTGTTTTTGCCTCTTTTCATTTGTTTTATTATTTAATATATTTAGTTAAATCAAAATGTAAAAACAATGTCTGATTTACATTATTTAAATATGGAATAAACAATGATGGATGCCAGCTACTTTTGTATATTTAAGTTATTGCAGTAAAAATTGGTGAAGGCTTCTTTTTGTGGATGAGTACCAACAATTTGTAACCATTTAAATGACAATGTAAGCACTTTAGCTGTATGTCAGAAGACTGTAAATGTAAATCTCAGGTCTATGAGTGGGGTATTTGTGTGCCCACAATTGCTTAGATCCATCACAGGCGTGTGATTAACGTTAAAAAATAGTTTTCTGAAACGAAAACTGAACAAAGAACGGGCAGAAGTACCTGAGAAAGTAGACAGAGAGAGTGACGATTGTAATGAGGAGACATATTCCCACCACCGACAGCACATACACCCATAATGCAGCATCACGATCAGCAGCAGGCCTAATGTCTATTAACAAGAGAATAGAGAGAGAGAGAGAGAGAGAGAGAGAGAGAGAGAGAGAGAGAGAGAGAGAGAGAGAGAGAGGTCAAGATACAAGCTCACAAGGACAACTGCATTACTATTACTAACAATGCTTTAATTTCTGAAATGACACACAACAAAATGGTTCAATGAAGTTAAAAATGAGCTTCAGTACAAACCCAAAATATACCACATCAGGTACCACAAGTGAAAAAAGTACGTTTACTGAATGTACTCATGTCTGAAATATTTTTCTTTTTCTTTTGAAGTCATATTTCTAAAAGGGACACACACACACACACACACACACACACACACACACACACACACACACACACACACACACACACACACACACACTATCACATACTCACCCACTTCATTTTCTGACTCCTCATGGCCAACAGTAAATATCCAAATCGTATCCTAAGACAGTGTGCAGATAAAAGAGCTCTTAAGGGAAATGTACAAGATACAATTAACTACATTCTGTAAAAGAAAGTTTGGAAACACCTGGTCTTTTATGGTATTTAAAACACATGAATATTCCTTTTGTTTAACAAACTAGGTACAAGATAAAACCACACACAAATTGGACAATGAATAAGTGGGACAGTCATGTGAAAAGATGAGTCCAAATTTGACATTAGTGGCAACAACAGAAGAACTTATGTAAGATGAGAAAACAGGAGAGAAGATGTTAGCAGACTGTTTCACACCCACAGTAAAACATGAAGATAAAAGCTTAATAGTTTGGGATTGTTTTGGAGCAGGAAAGGTGGGAGACTTATTCCGGGTGAAAGGAACCAATATGGCTGTCATTCCATACTTCAACCTCATGCAATTTAGTCTGGATTGCATCTAATTGGAACTTCACCATACAACAGGACCATGACCTGAAGCATCATCTAAGCTCTGTAAGTATTATCAAGAAAGCAAACAGTTAGCTAGAGTGCTATCTATGGAACGACCTGCCCAGTCACTGCACCTAAATTCTTTTTTAACTGCTTTGAAATTAACTAAGTTTCAAACTTTTGACAGGTGATGTACATGGTCTTTAGACAACACAATTATTAGTAAAGGTAAAAATCTTAATACATTCTCTGTTTCAAATAAAGTAACATAGACTCTTACTATAATGACTGATAAAATCATCATGATCTGAGTTAATTTCAATTCTATGACATTATCAATCAGGGATTCATGTTTGTACTTGCAACATAAGCACCCCCTTTAGCACTATCCAGTGTCTACTTATAAACTATACAGCCCTGTTTTGGACACCTGATCATCATAATCATATGAATAATTTAAATTTGTACTATTTCTAAAACAATTAAGGCCATATAACGCATTATATCCACTGTATATGGATGCTCACATTAGGACGGTGATGCAGCAGGTTGGCATGATCTGTGCATGCTCTCCCCATATGCCTGGGTTTTGTCTGGGTTCTTTGGTTTACTCTCACCTCCCGAAAACATGTCAGTAGGTTGACTGGCTACTTAAAATTGCTAATGTGTGTGAATGTCTACAAGCTGCCCTTGATGGACTAGAGTCTCAGTTAATCATTAGAGGGAGTTTTCCTAAAATAGTGCTAATGCACTTTCAGAAGGTTTCAGAATATTAAATCTCCTAGCGCAGATAAGACACCACATCTTCATGCCAGTGTGTAATCTGAGTAGGGCTTGCAAACTCATTTGAAAATTAAGCAATACTGTATGGGGCCATGGCCTCTAGATTTATATTAATAGAAGATTAATAGAAGTGCCTCCTAATGTCAAGATTTAATATACCAAGGAATACATTTCTCTTTCAGGAACTCGAGCTGCGTCAACACCACTTTGGGAACTCTTCCACGTTGTCCACACTCTGAATCACATGTGTAATCCATCCAAGCTATAAAAGCACATGAAGTGAGGCCGGTGCTAGGCTCTGTTCGTTCCTGAAGGGCTCTAGGTGTGTATGTCTATATGGTAAGTGATAATTGTCAGAAAAGTATATTTATAAAAGTAAAATTAAGGCAAGCAAGAAAACTAAGCACACCATGTATGGCCTGAAAGCGGAGCATGCTAGGTCGGTTCTCAAAGTAGCTGACTGTGCGGATTGCGCTCGCATGTCCATGTGAATGCTCCACTCCACTCTTTAAGGAGGGTGCCCCCGCTCCTCACAGTTCTGGCTCCCCTTTTACTGATGCAGGTCAAGCAGTTGGCAGCAATCCTGATCATGAGGGTTTCCTAAACATGAGGGTTCTCTCCGAGGGAAAATCCACTCCATACTATCAAGGTCACGTAGCAAGCCCTACATGCCTTTGATTTTTTGAGAGATCCCGGGTTCCTGTCTCAGGGCCCCATGTTTGGAGTTCCAGGTCGTTGCATAAAGCTAACAACGGATGTGTCCCTCACGGGTTGGGGAGTGGTCATGAGTGGCCACTCTGCCCAAAGTCTTTGGGGAGGGCCCCATCTGCTGTGGAACATTAACTGCCTGGAGATGCTGGCCATGCTTCTAGCTTTGGAGCATTTCTTGCTGGACCTTAGAGGTCACCATGTGTTGGTCCGGTCAGACAACACCTCTTTGGTCTCTTATATCAACCACCAGGAGGTTTGCACTCGGACCAGTTGTACAAGCTAGCAAGTCAAATCCTTCTGTGGGCCCAAGGGAAGCTTTTTTAGGGCAGCGTACATCCCGAGTCATTTAAATGAGGGAGCAGACGCTCTTTTAAGGCAAGGGCTAAGGCCTGGGGAATGGCGATGACTCCACCCTTAGGTGGTGGAGCAGATCTGAGAGACATTCTACAGAGCTCAAGTAATGGCCTCTGGTGCGACCTAAAGTGCCTGCATGGGACCATTGTGTTGGAGGCCCCCCTTCAAGCCACTGGCCGAGGCATCCTAGAGGTTCCTCATAGTCACGACTGTGTTCCTCCTGGCCATTTCCTCTCTTTAAAGTGACTAATTTAGGACCTCTCTGTGGCCCCCTTGTTTCTGGAGTTCCCTCCAGACATGGCCAGTGCTTTTCTGTATCCTAGGACAGGGTACATCCCTAAGGTCCCCTTAGTCGTCCCATGGGCTTTTATGCTCCAGACATTCTTTCCTACTCCTTTTCAGGCCAAAGACCAATAAAAGCTAAAACGTCTGTTGTCGGTGCACTGGACATATTCATCCACAGGACGAGTCTGTGGAGGAAGTTGGAACAACTGTTTATCTGGTATGGCCTTCCAAGGAGAGGCCTCCCTGCAAATAAGTAGACGCTTAGCAGACGGCTCCACTCCATGTGCTTTTATAGTTTCCTGGTCGTGAAGTCACCCGCCTGTAATGCACCTTCTTTAAATGTTTGGTCATATCTCATCATACTATACGTAATAAGCTTTGTAAAATCCAGAAATCTACATGTACATTGGTGTCTTTTAAAAGACTAGAGGCATTCATTTGTCAATAGCTTGTTAGAAGCACTATAAGTTTTGATCAAAACCGATCCTTAAGAACATCTTCCTTCTTCCCTGCTAAGTGTATATTTACATTACTATTAATTGGACACACATCTTTATCCAGAGCAACTTACATGTATCTCATTTATACACCTGAGCATTTGATGATTATGGGATCTGCTCAAGATTCCAGTGATGGCAGTTTAATTGTGCCAGAATTTGAACCCATGACCTTCCAATTGGAAGTCCAACATCTTAAACACTGAGTTATCACTTCCCAATTGCAGTTCTCTAAATGTATTTTTGTAAAGGTAGAACTTACCAGACTGGTATTAATAACAGGGGCAACAGTGGTTCCGGAAGCTATAAAGACAAAATAAATCAATAAATTGTGTTTTAACAGTCTGCCTGTAAGAATGTTAGACTAATAATAGACTAATCTCTCATATTTTCTTTCTGTAAATGTTTTCCTTTCATATGTCGGATTTTACCACACATATCACAGCTTCGAGTATAGAGCACATGCACAAGTGATTGAGAGATGCCATGCTTGCATAACATTGCTACATGTAAGGATTATCTTCATCTGTTTGACACTTTGCCCAAGGGACTCCTAGCCACCAGAAATATAAAGGGATAGAATACACTAAAATCTTTTTAGGGATACTGTACTATTCTGCGATTGTTTTTTTTTAAAGACAAACCTTGAAGGAAAACACACTTGTGTAAGACTTGGACTGCTACTTTATATATACTTTAAGGAAAGGAAAGTATATTGTATGTAAATTCATTTTATTATTTAAAATATTCCTTTGCATCAACAAACTGAAGCAAGGTCTGGTTTTTAGGAAACATGAAATAAAAAATGATGAATGCCAATTACATTCTCAGAGAAAATTGTGGGTTCTTCTTTTGTCCATGTCTGTACATACTATATATACAGTACTGTGCAAAATCTTTAGGCAGGTGTTAAGAAACTCTGTAAAGTAAGAATGCTTTTTTATTTTCATGAAAGTGTGGAAATAGAAGAAAAAGCTAAATCAAATCAATATTTAGTGTGACTACACTTTCAATTCTTACCCATGCACACTTTGAAAACTTGGTGGAAACCAGTGGGACCCAGGTAAATACATCTACTTAGCAGTAAAGCTTGTCCAAGAATTAGGGCCAAAAAGCCATACCCTCAACATGAAAACAAGGCTAAGGCTAACTCATATATTCATGAAAACACAGCAGCAGGTGTTCTGGACTGATAAGTCAAAATCTGGAATATTTGACTGTAGCAAGAGGCAGTTTGTTTGTTAAAGAGCTGGAATTCAGTACAATAATGAATATCTTCAGACAACTATGAAGCATGGTGGAGGTTCCTTGAAAGTTTGGGGCTGCATTTCTGTAAATGGAGTTGCAGATGTGGTCGGAATTAATGAATTAGTGTCCTCAATGCTGAGAAATACAGACATACTTCATTGTGCAATACCATTAGACAGGCATCTGATAAGCCCCAAATTTATTCTGCAGCAGGACAACAACCCCAAAAATGCAATGCCATTACTGGCTGGTTCACAGACAGTATTTCTGCAGTTCTTTTTGACAATTAAATCACTGTGTGCAATATTTATTCTGTACAATCATTGTAAGTGTGACCAGTTGAATGTTTTTAAAATAAAGACAAATAATGGGTGCATTTTAAATCCGAAGACACGCCCACTGCTGCGGAGTTGCGCTTTGCGCACCTGTGCCACGTAATTATTTCGGCGTGTTCGTGGCTTTACAAAAAGCACAGTTGAGTGGGGCACTTTAATTCCTTTCCTATCTGTAGGCTGTGTGGCTAGAAAAGGTATTTTTGCTTATACAGGCCTGTTGCGGTACCCTGGTGAGTCGGTTGTGTTATTTATTTTTTTTATTTTATTTTATTAGTTGCTAATTATGGTCTGAATGCGTGTTTGTAGGGATGTGCGCATGAACCCAGGTGGCATATAGTGACCGTAGTTTAACCCTGTTTCTGAGGTAAGCAATTTTGTGGGTTATTTTTGGGAAGGGGGAATCTTTTTGTAATGTTTTTTGTTTGTTTTCAGGTGCGGCCAAAGAGCGCTAGCTGCTTTTTTGTAGATATTTCTACAAACTGTTTTATAAACCCGATTTAGACTGTTGGGAGTTATCAGTGTTTTGTGCGTTTTTATTTCTTTACGTGTGTATATGTGTATGTACTATTTATATAACTATTTCCCATTTTTTGATTTTTGGGACTTAAACAGAAGGGGGTGGGGGGGATGTTTGTGTGTTTTGGTTTGTTTTTGGTTGATCACTGCTTTTAAGAATTATGCACTGATTTGCTGTGTGGTTTGTCCCTTCTGTTAAAAAGTGGATTTAAGTGGGTAAATAACTGGTAAACTGTAAATGGTATTTTAAAATATTTTTAAGCATTTTCTGTTAAATAAATTTGTACTATTTTTGGAAAGTCACGTCGGTCTTTTAACCCATCCGAAGCCATCAGGGTTCTTCATATTTTTGTAACTTTTGGTTTAATTTTTCTTTTGGGTTCAATCTATTTTCCTGGGCCAATAAATAACCCAGGTGGCGTAGTCAGTTCCTTTTCATTCCTAATACCTTTTAACGAAAGGTTACATAAGCAATAATTCTAAAGGTGTGTGTGACATGTGGGTGTGTTGTATTTACCGGTCCATGTGTGTGCATGCACAGGACTGGTCCACTCGCTCCACTGCCCTTCATACTCGTCTTTTGCTCGAATCTGAATCTCATAGTCAGTGTATGGCAGAGCGTCCAAAATCAACCAATCTCTTCTATCTGTTTCCACGTTCTGATACTACAAACAGTTTTTTTTTTTTTTTTTAGAAAGTGATGTAAATGTAAATTCAAATTTGTTTGTGTAAAAAGGTTGAACCAAACATCTGATTAGTACATTTTATTTTCAACATTGTACATTAAGCCATCCAAGCTATGAAAGAGCATGCATGGAATTATACTGTAAAAAAGACAACCCAGAATGTTTATTTTTCATTCTTAAAAGTAGCCACCTATTGCTTTTATGACAGTGTTGCACACTTTTAGCATTCTCTTAGTCATTCTCATTAGGTAGTCATATGGAATAGTTTTCCAACAGTCTTGGAGTATACAGATGTGTTTCCTGGGTTTAGAATGATTAAATGTGGAGGCCAGGTCATCTAATGAATCACTCACCTTCTTGGACAAGTGGGTCTTGCATAACCTAGAGGTGTGTTTGGGGTTATTGTTAATGTCCATTCCTTGTGGTGTTTGGCCTCAAGAAGTCTCTATTCTTTCAAAGTAAGTTTCTTTGCTGCAGTTAGACCAAGGAGGCCTGACTTACGCAGTTCTCTCAGAACAATGGATGTTGAAATATTTTTGCCACTTGACGTCTGAGAAACATTTAAAATTAAAATTTTTTTTTTGTATTTTATTGTTCTAATGCTAAATTCTAATAACGTTATCCTCTGCAGCAGAGGTAGTGCTTGGTCTTGCTTTCTTGGATGCCTTATGAGAGCCTGTTTCATCATAGCTTTTGATGGTTTTGGATACTGCACTTTCAAAGTGAATTAAAATTTCTTTACATTTTTCAGATTGACTGTGCTTCGTTTCTTAAGGTAATAATGATCTTTTCTATTTATCTAACTGGGTGTTTCATCCTATAAAACGGATTAGTACAGTAGTTGTAGGAGCACTAATAAGGATATTTACTCTGTACCCTTAATGCAGCAGATTAAAGCATGATGTGCCTATTATCTACTCTGTACTCACCCTCACCAAACTATGATGTGATCTGAAAACTATTTGAAGTGACTACCTCATTCATCTGTTGAGAAATGCCATGAGTTGGCTAAATGTAGCTACTTTGGACAATCTTAAATATATTCTGGGTTGTTTAACAAGTTTTTGTTTACTATATAATTCAATGTGTTCTTTCATAGATTGGATGTCTTCAGTATTAATGTTCAATGTTGAAAGAAAAGACTTAACTCCTACTGTATGTCATATATGCAATCTCTTATATACAAATGTAAAGAAAAGTACACAACTTTTTCTTTTTTTTTTTTTTTTTTACCTCTCTCGCACGTAGAGGACGATATCGAAGCTGAAACTGAAGGGTGTAGTACTGCTCCCACATCCAGGTCGCAGGTGAAGACCAAGTGACATTCAGCATGTTATGCTCACCCATCACTGACATTACTTTAACTTCATCTGGGGGATCAGGCTTAACTATAACACAAAGTATGAAGCGTTAAACTAATATCACACAAACATTATAATCATACCTGCAATACCCTACCATCCGTACTCACTGAGATTATAAGTAATGTAGTTGAATGGAGAGCTGGTGGCATTGCCTGCTGTGTTGGTCACACATAGTTCAGCTGTATACACATTTCTATCATTTTTCATACTGGGTAACACGCACCAGCAGCAGGAGCATGCAGCAGAGTACGAACAGTTCACATGAGTGATATTCTCCGATCTAAAAAAAAAAAAAAAAATAGAATGAATTGTTGTAATACTTCAAAAATGAAATCTAGACAACCTAGTGGAAAATTTCATATTAATGCAATTTAGAAACAAAAAATAAAAATAAAGCAAAGTATAATGAAAAAGCTACAATCATTATATTGGATTGTATGTATAATTACATATATATTCTAGAATTATATTATAATTATATATAGTGCAAGATTATATTTATTTCATCATAATAGCCAGTTTAATCTTGTAGGATTGCACATTTTTACTTTCTCTTGCTTCTAAAGGAGTCTAATTGTAGGTAAAGAAAACCCACAAGGCAGTAGCTTAGTGGTTTGGTCAATTAGGATCTTTGGATCTGAAGTTCATGAATTCAAATCTCAGCCACACCAAGCTGCCACTTTTGGGCCCCTGAGCAAGGCCTTTAACCCCATAGCTGCTTAGGTGAGATCAAATGCAAGTTGCACTGGATAAGGGTATCTCTCAAAATGCCATAAATGTAAAATATAAATATAAACCTAAAACACTGTCATTCTGTGATTGACAGAATTGAAGATTTAAACATTAGCTAAATTGAAGTGCTTCAACACAAGAGCCACTAATATTGATGAATGCAGACAAGCTCAAATATTAGTGTTCTTTCTTTCCCCCAGCACTTTTCCGTGGCTTATATTCTATTATACGTTCAGTTAAATAAGGAATTTGAATTTTTTGCTGCCTCTTCCCCACTATTCAACCGAGTGATGTCCTGATGTGATTCATGAGACATTACCACAATTGTTCAGTGATGCACAAGTAAAAGTATAAATCAGCCCTGACATGCCTGATCATCTATTTACAATAGCGCACACAAACACACACACACAGAGACTTACCCTTTCCTGAGAAGCAGGTAACACTGAGGCTGTGGAATGATGGGCTGTCTAGATATCCACTCACAGGAGATATTGCTGATGTGAGATTTCTTGTAGCATGACAAAGTAGGACTCTTTGGAGGAACTAAAAGAGTTTGTTTATCAGAATGACACCAAAAGGTCGATGCATGTTTGTATTTGTTTTAGATGTGTGTGGGTGTACAGTATGTGTATTTCTCCTTACTTCCAACTTCGATTCTAATCGATGAAACTAGTTTGCCTCTCCTGTAGCAGCTGTAGTTTCCCGAGTCTGTCAGCTGAAGAGCAGGGAGTCTCAATGCTCCACCATGTTCTACACCATCTTGCATGAGTTTTCCATTCAAAGTCCATTGTGCTCGCCTCTTAATAGACCTGGTCACCTTCGATTTCTTCATGCTCTCGTCATAATTCTTATCTTCCTCCACATATTCTGTGCCGGTATTCTTCTTAATGCTCAACCCCATTTCCACGATTACACTAAAAGCCCTGTTAAGTTTTATGGTTTGATTGACAGCCTGCAAAATTTGCCCACTTCCCATTTGTGCCTTTGCTGAGTTTTCAGCCGGGTTAGCAGTGCTTACAGATTCACTGCCTTTAGCATATATTCCAGTTACAGTATTCAGTTTGTACTTTCCAGTGGAGGCAGCGTTCGGAGTTACTGGATGGTGTATTCCCATAGTAACAGGACTTCCTTTTTGTGCTTTCCAATGACTAGTTACATCTCCTCTTCTCTCAAGTCTCTTGTTGTGCTTTCTTCTCATTATTAATGACACGTTATCCACAGTTACATCTCCCCTGCAGCCCAGGATGACCTCTGACCCCACATTCAAGGCCAGTGCTCCAGTATTGGATTCTAAAGGAAAACGAACAAAAATTAGTCAGCACTGATGGAGCTGTTTAGAGCATTGTTAAAGAAAGAAATCTTCCAATAAAGATAACATTCATTCTAAAAACCATCCGACTCAATAGCTCTAATTTCTGTGGCGTTGATTGAATCACTCGCCATGTCTTTTTCATCTATAATTGTGAAATAGTTGTGTTAATTTCAAGAATGTATTGCATTATTTACCCATTTATCTCCAGCAACCCTTGAAAGATAATGGTGAACATTTGGATGTGATGAAGTAATAAAATTGGAATATGCAAGAATAGTCCATTGCAAGGAAATTTTTTTCTCAACATTCTGACGTTTTCCCATTTTTCTACCGAGGGTCTATGTCTCACCAGAGGTTTCCTACATTTTAATCATAAGCTTCTATGAGGAATAGAGATGAGCCATTCATTTAATTAACAGCCAGCTAGTTATTTGATTCTTATAGCTCACATTCATGAGCCTCTCTTTTGCTTCCTGGACTTGTTAGCATTTTACAACAAAATAAAAGTGAACTAAGAATAAAGCCCATAGGTTTTAATACAGATGTATTTAATATCATGATCACAGTTAAAAGTATCAGGGACACATGATCAGGAAATTTAATTCATTCCATTTATACATCTGATCAGTTTTGAGTGACTTATTGATCCTGAATATACTCAAAAGTGATTTTTGAAAGTGAAACATTTAATAGAAATTTCATTGTATATAAACTAGTCATTTGCTCCCTTTTGTAAAACGAATGTTAGGACTGAAAGTTTAAATATTCATTTGCTGAGTGAGCACACAACTTAAAGAAAGCACTTGCTTATTCTATTACCAAACAGCCTGATCATCTTCCTTATTTGTTTTTAAAACTAGTAAGTGAAATGAGAGACTATAGGTGACCTACCTTTGCGAGGACACGCAGGATTCTCCTGACCACAGTAAACTTTGGACGCAAACAGTATTAGAAGAGTAAGTGCAGTTTTGAGGCTCATGGCTCACTAAGTCACTAAATAAATGCAGCTGATGAAGACAAACGTCATTAGAAACTTAAAGGATAGATTATTAAATGTAACCTCATGTCCTCACTGGTGTAATTTTTTAGTCCATACTTTTGTGTTTAAAATCCAGCTCAGTCTGTGTCCAGTTCTTAAAACTATTGTGGTAGCTGGGCGGTTGTTTTCCCTAAAGTTCTTCCCCTTCGCTCTTTCTCTCTCTCTCTCTCGCTCTCTCTCTCTCTCTCTCTCTCTCTCTCTCTCTCTCTCTCTCTCTCTCTCTCTCTCTCTCTCTCTTTCTCTCTCTCTCTATATATATATATCTTGATAAATTGCATAACAACGAAGCAGGGTCACCCCTTTTAAGCACACAAATGAGACAAATAAGCTGTGCAGAGGAAGGAAACCGGATGGGAAGGCTGATGCGGCACTGGATACACTGCAGGCTTATAGTTTTCAGAGTTCACGGAATCAAAACGATAACGGAAAAGCTTTTTTGTGACAGGTTGTTCTTGGAATCCTCAAATAAATCCTTATACAATGAGGTAAATTTCAAAGTATAGAATTCCTAAATACATTAATATAACATGCAATAAAACAGGCATGTATTGTATTGTGAGGTTATGCTATGCAATTCATACAGCCATGTATACTTAGTGCAAGTATCTAAGGCCACGTTTACACAAACATGAAACATGGTTTACACGTTTGTAAATTATCTTTACTTGAGCTGCAACTGAACAATAGTCTTTATCCATTCCATTATACACAGAATCAAGGCATTCTCCAATGGGTCATATACATTCTTATGCATATAATAACATAATTCATACTATGATCAATGATTTTAAACTATCGCAAATATTTTCTAGAACACTGACCATCTCCATCATTGCAACAGCAACATATTGCAGTAAAATCAACGTGTTTCTCCGCGGCATTGTTGAATGGAATTTCTCAAATTTCACCAATCCAATTGTGAGAAGGAAATGGATTTGCATGTGTAAAAGGGACAACACATGTCTGAAGTCAGCATTTCAAAGAATCAAAAAACCACTTGCTGTAAATGGCAAAAAACATGCAGTTCACCCCTCATCCTTAATTAGATCTCTAACAGCTTCCCAATATAAAACTATAGATATAAAAATATAAACAAAAGTTATTAGCCTTCTTTTAGTGTATCCATGAATTTTCCTAAAAACTGAATCAGGTTCATTAGCGGCAAGTGTTTATGATTGTTTCCAATATTGGTGATTACACATGTACTATACAAGCAATTATTCTGCTAAAATACACCAAATAATGATCATGTTCCATATAAACAAGGCATACTCTATATAATGTAGTTCAGTTGTACATGTTTGCATGATGGTAATATGAAAGAATAGTCCTGGTCCTTTAAAAGTAAAACAATAAAAAATCTGAAAGGACATGCGTGTTTTACGTGCACAAATGACTGTAGCTTCTATCTCCACTTATGCAATATTTGTCATGCTTAAATGAACTTCACCAACACTGTTGCTGGGAGCAGGGTCCACATTTGTTTGTCCTGGGCTCTCTGGACATGTTTCCTGAAGGCCAATCAGGGATAAAGAGGATAAACAATGTTTGGTGGCAAACTCTGTGAAAAATGTAGCTCCAAAAAGGAAATATTTCTCAACACCAAAAATAACTTCACAGTAGATCAATATCTCAGTTACAGGATCATAAATTCTTACAAGACTGCTGTAAGAGTCTTGTAACCTGCCGTTGCTGTATTTATAAGTCTGTTGACTAGTGTACATTGAATGTACTTTCAAAATCAGAGTGAATTTAAGTACGAATAAGTGAATGAATCTAGTAAATGAAGCTGTTCACTCAGAATTTTGTACACCACTACAAAATGGCCAACACATGATATAATGCACTATGTAGAAAACACATAATGCACATATTTTATTATTATAATTCTTTTTTTTATATTAATCAAATATAAGTTAAGTGAAACATTAAACTCTCACTCTCGGTCACATCTCAAACTTGGCACTGGTGTTTTCCCCATAGTAAGCAGTGGTGGAAAATTGCTGGCACCACTGCGCTGTTCTCATGTTTCCCAGCAGCCAAATGTTATCTTGAATAAAAGGAAGAAATGCCCCTTTGCAGATGCATCCTATAGGCATCTTTTGTGAATGAAGGGTCTCTTTTGGAATTTTATAAAGGGGAATATTTTCCTTAATTACACTCTCTGTTTTGCTCATTTAGCTAAATATCTTTAACAGCTTCTCAGATGTTGTTGTAGTTCAAGCCCTGGCTTGTAAAAGTTGTGGATTTGTTTATAAAGTGTTTGATCCCTGTGAGTCTTTTCTGAGCCTGTGGCTGCATTGACACAAAAAAAAACTGTATCAGGTATCAAGTCACAGCAGACAATATGTAGATATATGGATCAGAGGTGGCAAAAGTACACACATCCTTTACTTAAGTAGAAGTACAGATACTTATGTTTAAAATACTCGGGTAAAAGTTGAAGTACTGATTATACTTTTTTACTCAAGTGAAAGTAAAGAAGTCTTGGCTGTGACATGTACTTAAGTAAAAAGTAGTTACAGTTTTTTTGGATTGCTTACACACTAAAATCAAAAGTATTACACTATTAGCAATACCTTACACTCAAGAGGCAAAACATCAGCCCATATTTGCACAACTATAAGCACAATGTCAACCTCACACTTGTTGCAAAACTCTACAAACAGTGATTTGCAATACACTAAACACATTTAACATACATTACACACAAAAATCTATCATGAAGTCACCTCCTTGCAATAGCACTGACTGTCAAATTACTGCACCGTCCAACCAATTGGTTCAACACAGTCATCAGGTGTGCAAACACTTGTTTGCTTAATTGTAGACACACCAATCAGGTGTATAAGCACTATAAAAAGCAGCAGGTGAGTTCATCGGTCTTCAAGCACAATGGAAAGAGTCAGAGAAAGAGTAAGACGAGGAGGAGAACGAGAAGGAGGAGGAGGAGTCAACAGAGGAGGAAGGGAAGGAAGAGGAGTCAACAGAGGAGGAAGGGGAGGAAGAGGAGTCAACAGAGGAGGAATCAACAGAGGAAGAGAAAGAGATGGAGGCCATGCTGGAGGTAGAGGTAGAGGAAGAGGAAGACAAGAAGGTCCTTAAAGAGGCCCGAATCTGACAAATGAGATCCGCGCAACACTGGTTGACCACGTTGTCAACCACGGCCTGACGCTGAGGAAGGCTGGACTGCGAGTACAGCCAAATCTAAGCCGATACACAGTGGCAAGTGTGATAAGAACATTTCGACTGGAAAATAGGTATTGTAAAAACATCTGCACGGTTTCAGTTACTGCTCACAGTAATGTATTCTATGCACTATCAGCACTTCTGTTACCTTTTCCTGTGAAATTACTGTACTATTGTATACTGTTTTCTTTTGCTACATAGGATTGAGGGTCAGGAACGACAAGGGGGAAGGCCTCCTATGTTCACAGAACACCAAGAGAGGGAGATAGTGAACATGGTTTTGGCCAACAATGCTATAACACTCAATCAGCTCCAAGCTAACATTGTCAATAACCATGCCAGTTTCAACGATATCCATCAGGTCTCAACATCAACACTGGCACGCATCCTAAAAAAAAACATATTCAAATGAAGCAAATGTATCGAGTGCCTTTCGAGCGGATTACGAAAGGGTGAAACGACTGCGGCATGATTATGCAGAGGTATGTATTCACTTTAGCAGTGTGTTCTTGCATACTGTCTCATAATCTTTTACTGTACTGTAATATGTATACTAGATCTACACTGAACTACACAATTTTGCATGACACTGTTTTTCAGATGATGGAGAGGAGATCCAGCATGAGTTCATTTACGTAGATGAGGCTGGGTTCAACCTGTCGAGAACACGAAGGAGGGGAAGAAACATTATTGGCCACAGGGCTATAGTCAATGTCCCAGGGCAATGTGAGGGTAATATAACACTCTGTGCAGCCATTACACAGAATGGGGTCCTCCACCGCCATGCCTATATGGGCCCTTACAACTCAGCACTTATACTTACATTCTTGGACCAATTGCACGACATAACAGCAGCAAATCAAAACGATCATATGCAATACATTGTTGTCTGGGACAATGTGTCTTTCCATCGCTCTGCTCTGGTTCAGAACTGGTTTTAGCAACATCCACATTTCACCGTCCTATATCTTCCACCATACTCTCCATTCCTCAACCCTATAGAAGAGTTTTTCTCGGCATGGCGGTGGAAGGTATATGATCTCCGTCTCCAGGCTGAGGTACCCCTCATCCAAGCCATGGGGGAGGCCTGTGACCAGATGGAGGTAGCAGCAATGCAAGGATGGATTCGTCATTCAAGACGTTTCTTTCCAAGGTGTCTGACTAATGACAACATTGCCTGCAATGTTGATGAGATTCTCTGGCCAGATCCAGCTAGGCGAAGAGACAATGTCTAGTTCTTTTGTTTTTTTTTACAGTGAACTTACAGTACAATACGTGAAGTGACGTTTTGTTACAGTATTATGAATCTCCATGTCAACAATTTGGGCGTGTTGACAAATAAATGAGTTTCTTCAGTCTGCAACATTGGTCTTGTGTAGTGTTTGGTATATTTTCATTATATTTGTACTTTATTGATGGTAGCCTACTCTAATCATAGGGAAGTAGAAGTGCTAAAAGTGTTTTAGGTTTATCACAGCAGAGTGTAACTCGTGCAAACAAAGTATAGTAATGTGAAACGTGTGTGTTTCATATGGTAACAAAGTGTGGTTTTTACAAGAGTGTTTAATTATGCAAGGGATCTGTAGTGTTTTGCTAATTGGGTGTGTGGTTGTGTTAATTGTGTGTAGTGTTTTGAAAACACGGGCCCTGTTTTGAAAATCGTGCTTAAGCAATCCAAAAAAACTGTTTTACTTCTACCTGTTTTAGCTGTTAACTGGACCTCACATCATATTAGATAGATAGATCCACAAGGATGAGTTTGAGAGTTTGATTCCTGGTCGAGCTGGTTGCTGTGTTGGTAAATAAAACTTCTGGACCTTGTCCAATCTGAAAATATTTAAATTCTGTGTTGGATTAAATTCTTGATTTCCTGGTCTTTAATAAAAGATAACTTCACCGAAAAAAAAGCACTTTTGTGGTAGTTCAGTGGGTTAAGGCTTGTGCCTGAACATGGTCCTTAATATAGTCCACGCTGGTGATAAGCTTTCAAAGCCGGTCCTACATGCCTTCTTTCTTACTGCGCTGGCATGAAACAAAGTATGAACCCTCCAAAAAGCACACATGCTTTTCAGCAGTGGTTGCTCAGTGGTTTCCCAGTCTGATTTCTTCCTTGGTTCAGTGGGTTAAAACTGGTGCCTCGCTAAGGTCCTAGACTTAACACTTGACACAAACTCATTACTCATCTCAGCCCATTTCACCATCATTTATTTATTATTATTTATACTCTACCGTACTACACTGTTTACATGCTGTTTTTTGCACCTTTGACTTTATTTTACTGTTTACATGCTGTTTTTTGAACCTTTACTGTTTCCTATTACACTATAATGTTATTATACTATACTGTTTACATGCTGTCTTTTGCACCTCTTGACTGTTGCTGTTTTTCGCACTACATTGTGTCTGTTTATATTCAATCCCGGGTATAGTTTTTACAGTTCTCCTCATACAGTACTGTATATTCAGAGTATACAGTAGTCTTCTTAGGTTTTGTGTCTTGTCTTGTGTTGTCTTGTGTTTTCTATCTGCACTGTCTGTCTGTATTGTTTTTTGTCTGCACTGTTTGCATTAGGTTGCATTCGATGCACTTTATGTAGCTTGCTGTAGTTTAGTGTAGCACCAGGGATCCGGAGGAACGTTGTCTCGTTTTTACTGTGTACTGTGTACCAATGTGTATAGTAGAAATGACAATAAAAGGCTCTTGACTTGACTTGATGGTGAGGATCAGGGTTTGAATCCTGCTTTCTGCCTGCTAGTTGCGATGTAGGTCATGCTCCTGCTTTCTAAATCTTTCTTTAGTTTTATATTCTTGTGTTGATGGTTTAAATGTAGATAGACCTGCTCTAAACAAACTTCCCAGCTTGTCTTCCCTGATGGTTCAGCGGGTTAAATCAGGTGTCTTGCTATTGGTGGGGTTTAGGGTTCGAATCCTGCTTGCTGCCTGCCAATCAGGATTTACTTCCTACATCTTTCTTTAGCGATATATTTTTGTTTTTTGTTTGGGTTAAAAGGAAAGATAGACCTGCTCTAAACAAGCTTTCTAGCCTGTCCTCACCAATGGTTCAATGGGTTAACGTTGGTATCTCGCTGGTGGTGGGGATCATGGTTTGAATCCTGCTTTCTTCCTGACATTTACAATGTGGGTTCAACTTGTGCTACTTACATCTGTATTCACTTCCTACATCTTTCTTTAGCATTAAATTCTTGTGTTGATGGTTTAAAAAGAAAGATAGACCTGCTCTAATCAAGCTTCCCAGCCTGTTTTTTTTTTCTGATGGCTTAGTGGGTTAAGGCTGGTACTTTGCTAATGTTGGTGGTCAGGGTTCAAACCTGGCTTTCTGTCTCCTAGTCATGAGGTAGGTTAAATTCCTGATTCGTACAGCTTAATACTCTTGGTTTGATGGGTTATGAAGCAAAAATTTCCAAAAAAGTATTGACTTAGGTTTTTGCAAAGCGAAGCTTTACTCTAAACATAGACAGGGGAAGAAAACAGACCACAAAGTGAACTCCAGTTGGCACCATCAGGGAGGTAAGTACCTACACCCACTGAGCAAAAACTATTGTAGAATAAAGCTCAACTCTGTTGAGTATGAAATGAGCAAACATGGAAAGTGTTAGTTTAAGTGTTTCAGGAAGAGGTAGGTCTACAAGAAAGCCAGAGACTCTGCTGTTCATACATCTAGGGGATGTTCATTCCACCACCCTGGTGCCAGAAGAGAGAAGAGCCTTGAAGTATACTTACCTCTCATCCTGAGAGAAGGTGGTACCAGTCGAGCAGTGCGGGAGGATCTCCGACAGCGTGGTGCAGTGCAAAGTTAAGAGTGTGGAAGGTTCCGGTGACTGTCGTGAGAAAGATGTCAGAAATGGCTGCGTGGAAGGTTGGATGTGGATGGTTTCTGAGTGTATCCTGAAGCAGGGGGGCAATATCCGGGCATCTGGCCCCCCCGGTGTCTGAGAAGCTGAAACAGGTGGTTATGAAGCAAAAACGTCCAAAAAAGTATGAACTTAGTTTTGCATATATGGGGAAAAACTTTGCCAAAAACCTATCACCCTCACTTTTTCTGAGACTGTGAAGCAGCAGCTCTACACAGACTTTGTTCACAGTCAACCACTTACCACTGTTTACCACTTTCCACACAGCTTACCCAGTGTGGGGACAAGCCAGATTCGAACCTGCAACTGCTAAGCTCAGAGGCAAGGCTTTTACCACAAAGCCATCAAGTCCCACAACTGACCTTCTTTTTTTTTTGGGGTTTATCCTTCATTTCATGCTTCAACGCAAGAAATTTAGACCAAACAGAAACACAGAAAGCAGGATTCGAACCCTGAACCCCACAAACATCGAAATACCAGTCTTAACCCACTGAACCATCAGAAAGGACAGGCGACCACAATTGTTTAGTGCATGTCTATCTTTTCTTTCAAACCATCAACCCAAGAATATAATGCTAAAGACAGACGTAGGAAGCAAAACCATATCGTGACTAGCAGGGATACAGCATGATTCAAACCCTGATTCACGCCATTAGCGAGGCACCAGCATTAACTACCCGAACCATCAGGAAGGACAAGCTGGGAAGCTTGTTTGGAGCAGGTTTATCTTTCTTTTTAACCCATCAAAACAAGAATACCAAGCTGTAGGAATCAGGAATTTAAGCTACCTCATGACTAGCAGACAGAAAGCCAGGTTTAAACCCTGACCACCAACATTAGCAAAGTACCAGCCTTAACCCACTAAGCCATCAGAAAAAAAACAGAATGGGAAGCTTGATTAGAGCAGGTCTATCTTTCTTCTCAAACCATCAACACAAGAATTTAACGTTAAAGAAAGAAAGATGTAGGAAGTGAATACAGATGTAATTAGCACAAGTTGAACCCACATTGTAAATGGCAGGAAGAAAGCAGGATTCAAACCATGATCCACACCACCAGCAAGATACCAATGTTAACCCATTGAACCATTGGTGAGGACCGGCTAGGAAGCTTGTTCAGAGCAGGTCTATCTTTCTTTTCAACCTATTAAAAACAAAAATATATCGCTAAAGAAAGAAGTGAATCCTGATCGGGACTGGCAGGCAGAAAGCAGGATTCGAACCCTGAACCCCACCAATAGCAAGACACCTGATTTAACCCACTGAACCATCAGGGAAGACAGGCTGGGACATTTCTATCTATCTGTCTGTCTATCTGTCTGTCTGTCTGTCTGTCTATCTATCTATCTATCTATCTATCTATCTATCTATCTATCTATCTATCTATCTATCTATCTATCTATCTATCTATCTATCTATCTATCTATCTATCTATCTATCTATCTATCTAATATGATGTGAGGTCCAGTTAACAGCTAAAACAGGTAGAAGTAATAACTACTTTTTACTTAAGTACATGTCACAGCCAAGTTTTCTTTACTTTCACTTGAGTAAAAAAGTATAATCAGTACTTCAACTTTTACCCGAGTATTTTAAACATAAGTATCTGTACTTCTACTTAAGTAAAGGATGTGTGAACTTTTGCCACCTCTGGTACGATCAATAAAGACAGTAATTTAAGTTTGATTTTGGTGTTTGATTTGAGACTTGGCGCATAAATAAAACAAAAGTTTACTGATTAAAAATATTTATTCATTTTATATCTAAGTAAAGAAAGGACGTCGTGGATAAATGTTTTTTTTTTTTTGCCAAAGGTTTTAAATTCGCCTCTTTTTTATTTAGTAATTTATTTATGTATTTAAATTTCTTATAAAAATGGTGAAACAGAAATGCACGCTGAATTGATATATATATATATATATATATATATATATATATATATATATATATATATATATATATATATATATATATATATATATATATATTAATACAAAACAAATAAAAAATGTTGTTACCGAACGAATGTGTCCAGGCTGAAGATCCACATATAGAACACAAGCAGAGAAAAGATGATGATGATCATGAATGTGTCTGTTCTCAGTCATGTTTACATCACTGACTCCCTCTGTCTCATCCACGTTAACCCTAAACTTCTTACTGCCTTTTGCCTGCTAATTCTTAGCTCCATAAACTAGTCTACATCTGTGGTGAGTGAGAGTCAGGACTTTATACACCAGTGGATTGAAAAAGACACGCAGTGACAGGAAATCGGTTGTTCGGCTGAAATTGGCATGCAGTGAAAAAAATATATATATACTTTACCAAATCAATGGATTAAAACTAAAGTAACGGGTCTGTTTTGAAAATGTAAGAAGTAAAAAGTACAGATATTTGTGTAAAAATGTAATGAGTAAAAGTAAAAAGTTCTCTGACAAATAAATAGTGGAGTGAAGTACTGATACAGAAAAAATCTACTTAAGTACAGTAATTAAGTTTTTGTACTTCGTTACTTCCCACCTCTGATATGGATATATTCCCCTAGTAAGAATATTATTAGGAGCACTATACTAATATTAGGTTATATTAGGCTTACATTTGAATTCCAAAGAGCCTCATTTCATCATTGCATAAATATAATAAGATGTTGGAAATATTCTTTTGAGATTCTGGTCCATCTGGCAGATTTTCAAGATGCATTTTCATGGTGTAAATCTTTGATTCAGGTCTGTCAATCTAGAAGTAGCCATTAGAAGATTCATTGTGAACATAAGGAGAGGTACATGATCAGCAACAATACTCAAATAGGCAGTAATCCAAATCCAAATCCAGATTAATCAGACTAGTCTATTTATTTCCTAGTTTTCAACGGTCCAGTTTTTTTGAGCCTTTACTTTTAGACTGTAGCTTCAAATTCATGTTCTTAGCTGACAGTAGTGGAACCCAACATTGTCTCCTCCTGTTCTAGCACATACACATACACAAGAATCAACATTTTTGTGCATTCTGAGATTCTGTTCTGCTCACCACATATTTCTGAGTACATATTATTTCTGCCACAATAAAAAAAAAAAAATCATTAAATTAAACAAATTATACACAAATATAGAGATAGCTGCAAATATAAGGCATTTAGTTGTTTTTTCAAAGTTTGTGAGATGGAGTTCCAGCATGGTTTGGATGATATTGGCCAAAACCCTTTTTTTTTTAGATATTAGTTAAGAATACTTTGTTATTACCTTTTGCATATAATTATATTGACAAAATATTTGATTAATGTGGATTTATGTGCATTTCACTTCATTTCACAGAGCAGCACCTCATTGCATTGTTTCTCTTTAGAGGCTTGGATCCAAAGAATGGTGTGTTTATTCATCTTCAGTATGCACTGCATCCTGGTCACGGTCACAGTGGATTTGGATTATATCCTGGAAACAAGTTGGGAATGCACCCTGGAAGGAAGACCAGTCAATTGTAAGGCACTGCACACACACCCCTTGGACAAAAAATCGACAATTAATAGGAGTGTACTACCCCAGTGACAAACAAATTATTACCACCCTTTTTCCAGACAATGTTACATCTCTTTATACACTATATGGACAAAGGTATTGGGACACATGACTTTCCCAGCCATATGTGGTTCTTTTCCAAACTGTGATCGCAAAGCTGGAGGCACACAATTGTATAGCATGTCTTTGGATGCAGTTGCATTAAATTTTTCCTTCTCTTGAACTAGTAGATCCAAACTTGTTTCAGCATGACAATGCACTTTAACTCCATGAAGATATGCTTTGCATGGGTTGGAGTGGAAGATCTCCTGCTATAGAGCTCTGACCTCAACCCTATTGACCACCTTTAGGATGAATTGTAATGCTGATTGTTGATGTTTAGGATGCGTGCTGATGTTTAGGATTCAATCTCCAGTCAGGGAACCAAACCCAGCCATTAGGGTTGCACAAGCCAGTGCACTCTTAGTGCCAGTCACAAGCGTAAAAACATGTGCCAAAACAAACATGCGGATAAAATTCCACATTATTGCATTCTGTTTTTATTCACAATTTGTACGGTGTCCCAACTTTTTTGGAATCAGGTTTGTATATATATATATATATATATATATATATACAATGCATGTCAGAGCAAATGAGAATCATGAGGTCAAAGGAACGGCCTGAAGAGCTCAGAGACAGAATTGTGGCAAGGCACAGATCTGGCCAAGATTACAAAAAGATTTCTGCTGCACTTAAGGTTCCTAAGAGCACAGTGGCCTCCATAATCCTCAAATGGAAGACGTTTGGGACGACCAGAACCCTTCCTAGAGCTGGCCGTCCGGCCATACTGAGCTATCGGGGGAGAAGATCCTTGGTGAGAGAGGTAAAGAAGAACCCAAAGATCACTGTGGCTGAGCTCCAGAGATGCAGTCAGGAGATGGGAGAAAGTTGTAGAAAGTCAACCATCACTGCAGCCCTCCACCAGTCGGGGCTTTATGGCAGAGTGGCCCGACGAAAGCCTCTCCTCAGTGTAAGACACATGAAAGCCTGCATGGAGTTTGCTAAAAAACACCTGAAGGACTCCAAGATGGTGAGAAATAAGATTCTCTGGTCTGATGAGACCAAAATAGAACTTTTTGACCTTAATTCTAAGCGGTATGTGTGGAGAAAACCAGGCACTGCTCATCACCTGTCCAATACAGTCCCAACAGTGAAGCATGGTGGTGGCAGCATCATGCTGTGGGGGTGTTTTTCAGCTGCAGGGACAGGACGACTGGTTGCAATCGAGGGAAAGATGAATGCGGCCAAGCACAGGGATATCCTGGACAAAAACCTTCTCCAGAGTGCTCTGGACCTCAGACTGGGCCGAAGGTTTACCTTCCAACAAGACAATGACCCTAAGCACACAGCTAAAATAACGAAGGAGTGGCTTCACAACAACTCCGTGACTGTTCTTGAATGGCCCAGCCAGAGCCCTGACTTAAACCCAATTGAGCATCTTTGGAGAGACCTAAAAATGGCTGTCCACCAACGCTTACCATCCAACCTGACAGAACTAGAGAGGATCTGCAAGGAGGAATGGCGGAGGATCCCCAAATCCAGGTGTGAAAGACTTGTTGCATCTTTCCCAAAAAGACTCCTGGCTGTATGAGATCAAAAGGGGGCTTCTACTAAATACTGAGAAAAGGGTCTGAATACTTAGGTGTCACCATGTGATATTTCAGTTTTTCTTTTTTAATAAATCTGCAACAATGTCAACAATTCTGTGTTTTTCTGTCAGTATGGGGTGCTATGTGTACATTCATGAGGAAGAAGAATGAACCTAAATGATTTTAGCAAATGGCTGCAATATAACAAAGAGTGAAAAATTTAAGGGGGTCTGAATACTTTCCGTACCCACTGTATATGCTAATTATACTACACATTTTTGTCCATAGTTGTGATTGTTTGTATGACTGTTAAATATCTTTAACTTGGGTTATTTTATCTTTTAGTTGTACTTTAACATAGCAAAACATAACATTTCACAGTCTTACATTTTGTATACTGTTTATCAATTGCTGTCCATGTCTCATAACACAGCCTCAGAAACTGCTTGAAATTTTAGCTACTCTCTAAGTAGTTTTATTTGGAATCTGACCCATGGTCTCTAAGAGCTTCTTATTTACCTTGTGCTTATTTAACATTGTGTTCCAAAGCTTATACTCCCCCCCCCCCCCCCCAACACATAACCACCACCACCACCATTCTTGCTTCTGTAACAGTTTCCACTTTTTGGGGAAGGCTCTCAACTTGATTTTAGATCATAATTGTGGGAAATTCCAAATCAGCCACAAGTGCATTATTGAGTGTATTGTCAGACAAGAAGCCATTACATGCAGTTGGAATTGCAGTTAATCCTAAATGTGTTCAGTTGAAGTGAGATTAACCACAATCATGGCACACTATGACTTTAAAGAGATCCTTCAACCGGTTTGGAATTCTTATTTACTGTAAAAGGAAATTGTAGTATTAAAGGGTACAAAAATCCTGTAAAAACTATGCAATTTTCTGTTTCCAACTTTGTTGTAGCATTTTGATAAAGAACACTTTTGAATGTGAAGGTCAGAGTTCCACATATAGTATATTTAGGTCATACAATGTACATAATTGAATTGCTGATAACATCGATTTGATACAATGAGACTAAAAACTAAATTATAAAGTTCCATTTCATCCAAATAATTACTTTATAGTTATACAGTTATACAAAAGAAATGGTTTATAACCGCACTATCCAAGGTTTTTCACTTCTGTGTAAAGAAAATTCAACTCAATTCAATATCTATCTTTAAAAGTCAGCAGTGTTTCATGTTTAGGTCAAAAATTCACATTTTATTTATATTGTTCCTCTATGTAATAACCAAGTCCACTGTACACTAATGCTGAGAACAACACCTGAAAGATGTAATAATAGTAGTATATACAAAATTAAACACTTCAAACACAAATTTGCTGCCATGTCACAAAAATAAGCAATCTTTAATAATAAACCAACACATCAAATCCACGAGTGAACATTTTGAACAAATGAACAAACACTTAATAGGGTTATTCAGGGAAAGATTGATTATTAAAAGAAAAAATATTTACATAAAACTTTTAATTATCCACAGTAACAGTTCAGTTGCCTGAATCTCAGCATAATGTAGCTAAATGCAGATGGCTGGAGGGAAATTGGTTGGAGGGAGAAAAATAGAGAGAGAGAGAGAGAGAGAGAGAGAGAGAGAGAGAGAGAGAGAGAGAGAGAGAGAGAGAGAGAGAGAGAAGGAAAGATTGAGAGAGAGAGAGAGAGAGAGAGAGAGAAGGAGAGATTGAGAGAGAGAGAGAGAAGGAGAGATTGAGAGAGAGAGAGAGAGAGAGAGAGAGAGAGAGAGAGAGAGAGAGAGAGAGAGAGAGAGAGAGAGAGAGAGATTGAGAAGCTCTGGGTGTGTTTTCAGAGAAATAGGTCTTCGCACTGTAACAGCTTGTTGCGCAAGACCGAGAAGATTCACATAGAGGAAAAAAAGTAGTCCACATTGTGCAAGTGGATGCCTTCCCCTTCCTGATGAGGGCTTTTTAGGGGCTGCTGAAGGAGAGGGGCAGGTGAAGAACAAGTGTAGTCCGAAGAGATACTCTGCATTCTCTTTTTCGACATGAATGCTATTCGTTGTCTGGGAGGAAAAATAACAGATAGAAACACATGAGGAACACTGGAACCTTACCAAGTGTATGTGTATATATATATATATATATATATATATATATATATATATATATATATATATATATATATATATATATATATATATATATATATATAAACTGAATTTAAAGGCAGAAGTACCTAAAGGAGTAGGCAGAGAAACTAACAATGGTGATAAAGAGACTGACTCCAAGCACCCACAGCACATATACCCATTTTACAGCATCACCGTCAAGAGCAGGTCTAATGTCTATCACACCAGGGAGAAAGACATAGAGGGGATGAAATATGGATTGCAAAATATTGGTAAAAGATATAAGCTTAAGAAACATGATGATGCCGTTATTAATTTTTCGTTTCAGTGTGGTACTCTTTTGAGCAACAAAAGATAACAAAATACCACAGAGAATTCAAAAATAAGCACATACAAACCCATACTGAAAATATATAAAAACTTGTATTTGATTTTCTTGTGTTTTAAATATAAATATAAAAAGGTGATGCAGGTCCGCAGCGAAAGCGACCCGGATCTGTGGTGTGCTAGTCTTGAAAAAAAATTGATACCACCTTGTATGGTTGATCTATTGCCTCACTTTCTATAAAATTTTTTTAATAATGCATGCTATAAAAGTGGATCTTACAAACTGTTCATGATGATATTCCCTGTTCTAGAGTCTCTAACCTTCAGTAAATCACTGTGGATATGGTCATCTGCCAAATGTTAGAAATGTTGTATATAATAATATTAGAAATTAAGTCAAGGTTCAGAGTTGGTTCATTCAGATATTTTTCAGTGATTATTACTCCAAATACAGTTAAAATTTTGTCAATTATAAGAATATCGTTACTGTATATTGTGAATATGGTATTTATTAGCTCTTACAGCTTAGCAGTAGTATTTTGAAGCATATTATATATGTGAATATTTGTTCTACACTACAGTATATAGGTTGCACTGAATATGTTGTTCATGCACATACTCACCCACTTCATTGTCGGACTCCCCAGAACCTTCAGGAAATATCCATAGTGGATCCTATTGCAATGAGCAGATAAGAGAGCTCTTGAACTCAGAGGATGTACTTATTGTAGATACTATCCCCAACAATTAATCTAAAGGATAGAATTAGCTGTAATGCCTTAAGTGTGTGTGTGTGTGTGTGTGTGTGTGTGTGTGTGTGTGTGTGTGTGTGTGTGTGTGTGTGTGTGTGTGTGTGCAGATAGACCTTACCATACTGGTATTAATATCAGGAACAGCAGTGGTTTTAGCTATAAAGACAGACACACAAAGGTATATTATAAAACAGGCTTGTTTAGTTTGTGCATGATTTATTTTCATTCTGATTAGTGTATAGTGTAGCACCAGATTCCTGTTCTTTTACAATCCCAGTGTGATCATCTGTTATTGTTGTGAATCTGCCTCATGGTTCAACATGCCATGCATTCAGAGATGCTTTTCTGTTCACCACAGTTGTAATGAGTGGCCATATGAATTGTATGAGTCTAATCAAGATGCTTCTGATTGCAAAACCCTCATTGACGGATGTGTTTTGTTTTTCACACGCTTCAGACAGTCATTGACTGCACCGGATTTTAAGAATGAAAGTTTAATGGTTGATTTTGTTTAATGACACATTTAATTCCTTTTTACCCTTAAAAAAACAGCTTATATAAATTTACTATGAATTTAACAATATTCAACCAGCTTAGATTAACATGGAAAAGCCAAGGTCATTTGGTTCAGAGGACACATCATATCATTCACCTTCAGGATACTAAGGAAAACAACTGAAATTAATAAAAATTTAATATTAATTAAATATTTTTGGACCTGGTTGTATATACACGTTTTATATCAATAACATTAAAACTACTGACGGGTGAAGTGAATAAAAGATTTTCTCATTATAGTGGCAGGTTGGGATATAATAGGCAGAAAGTAAACAGTCAGTTCTTAAAAATTATGCATTGGAAACTGGAACAACTGGCAAGTGTCAAGCCCTAGGGTGATTAGTGTATGTAGGGAGAGGTTTATTGTGGTTTAGTGTCCCAGAAGAGCTACTCTAGCAAAAACTGCTGAAAAAATGAAAGCTGGATCTGATAGAAAGATGCATCAAAACAGGACCATGAAGCAATGGAAGAATGTGGCCAGGCCTGATGAATCACTTTTGCATCACGTGTATGGTCAGTTGCACTTGCATTGCTTACCTAAGGAAGAGATAAAACCATTATGCACTATGGGAAGAAGAAAGCCAGTAGAGGCATTGTGATGCTCTAGGCAGTGTTCTACTGGCAATGGTATTTCCTCATAGCAGTGACCATTTTATTAAGACAATGCCACACTGCAAAATATGTTCAGGAATTGTTTTGAATTTGTTTTGTAGGTTTTTATTTAGGATTTGGGATGTGCTGGACTAGGAAGTCTGATCCCCACTTCCCAATTTACAGGACTTAAATGATCTGTTGCTGATTACTTGGTGCCATATACCACAGCAAACCTTTAGAGTTCATGCCTTAATGGATCGGAGCTGTTTTTCGCAGACTAATCATTCTCAACACAATATAAGGTATGTGGTTTTAATAGTATGGCTGATCTTTAAATCTGTGCAGTACTAGAGCAAATGGGTTCGTTTTGCAGTGGTTTCATTTTGCAGGCCTAATTAGTTGTATCTGTTAATCTGTTCAAAAAGTGATGTTAGTAGAACTTACATAAATATATAATAAATAATAAAACTACATATAATTGTTTCAAGTTCTAGGCTCCTTGGAGATGCTACTGAGAAAAATGGTATAAAACATTACTTCACTTTAGGATTATCTCCATCTGTTTGCTGGTGCATTGCCAAGGGATTCATAGCCAACATTAATCAATTGTGCACTATGGGAATGAAGTACAACAACATCTGGAGAGAGATACAATCGGACTGCTTGAACTGTAAAGTATACAGTAATCCCCCGCTTTACTGCGGTTGGAATCTCGCAGAATTGCATTTGCCACATATCCCATTTGCTTGGATCATTTTCCCGGTCTCTCGCAGATAGCATGATAGACCAAAAAACCTATAGGTAATTGTATTTATCGAGTTTTATGTTGAAATAATTAAATGTATTAATAAAAATATAATTATTAATGATAAAATGAAGGAAAATGTTAATACGGTATACATAAAATAGCATTTTGGGGTGGCGTCCATTTATCGCAGTTTTCCGTTTATCGCAGGCAGTTTTGGAATTCTATATATGCTTAACAAATAAAAATTCAATTGTGTGAAAAACAAAAAAAAAAATCATCCTGAGACTGGAGGATCTGCAGAGTGAAACACCTTGTTGATGAGAGATCAGAGTAGAATGGTAAGACTGATACAGTCTAAACAAAGTATCTCAAACAAGTACTCCTTACAACTTTCTGAACAGAAAACCATTTCAGAATTTCGTCAACATTCACTCCTGTTAGCCAAGAACAAGTATTTGAGGCTAGCACAGGCACAGACTCACCCAAACAGGAAAGTTAAAGTCTAGAAAACAAAATAGCATTATTCTAAAATGAATGTATTTCCAGTGGAATACAACAAACAGCAGAGTACAATAAAAGTTCCGGTTAATGAAAAAGTTTTAATATCAAATGTATGTTTAGATTAAAATAGATGATAAAGAACCACCCAAACAAACACTCATGCTCTTAAATGTAAGATATTTCCGCTTTCTTTTGATTGGAGCGGAATCATTAATCTTAGCCATCTCAACATATTCCTTACTGTCTCAATTAGACTCATCAATGATGTCTTTGTCCATAAATGTCACCACTGTCTGTTCAACTGCACATCTGTAAAGTGATTATTTAACAAGTGGTTTGTGTTTTTAACCACAGCTCTGGTTAAGGCCTTCTATGGAATTTTGATGCAGGTTTTTCCCATGACTATATGGGTTTCCTCTGGGATTCCTGCTTTCCTCTCACCTTCCACAAATATGCAGGTAGGTGGACTGACTATTATAACTTGTTCCTGTTTGTGGATAAATTAATATATGTATATTAAAGGTATATGTTGCCCTGTGATGAAGCTGTAAACCACACCTTCACGACAACATGCTAAGGCCTATTTCTATGTTTCCAACACGCAAAAACACAGGTGCATCTCAGCTTCTCAGTAGCACAATGAGTATATTTGAGATGTACTGTATGCAAATGATCTTGTTTCCACTAATCATTAAATCAGGCCTGTCATCTTCTCATGTTACAGCTCTCTGTCTCACGATATACGCGTCACTAACAGCGAAACGGACAACACAATTTTTTAGTGTGAAGCTTAGTTCACTGGCAGATGCCTGTCTTTTTGTCACACAAATGTGTATCAGGATTTTAGGATTTCTGAGTTCACTTGCAAAGGTTGTTTCATTGGGCCTAAAGGTACTACAGACTCACTTCCAAAAAACAAAATACCCACAGACCGAATTGTCCTAATCTCTTTAAGAATGCTGTCCCAGATGTGTGTGAGAGTAAGTTAATTAGCTAAAAAAAAGAATTCACAAACTAGGACCCATATAGGCAGCTTTTTCAGGTGTGTGTAGTGTATTTACCTGTCCATGTGCGTGCATACTCAGAACTGGTCCAGTCACTCCATTGCCCATCATACTCATCTTTTGCTCGTATCTGAATCTCGTATGTCTTGTGTGACAGAACATCTGAAATCAGCCATAATAACTCTGTATAATCTGTGTCCACCTGCTGATACTACACACACACACACACACACACACACACACACACACACACACACACACACACACACACACACACACACACACACACACACACACACACAACATAATGATTTGAATATAATGAACTGAAACATTTATCTACTATTACAACAGAGTGTTTTAAGGTTATATACTCTGAATACACTATGGACTGTACCTCTAATATCCACACTCACGTATATGTACATAAACACACATATAAAAGCGCACACACACACACACACACACACACACACACACACACACACACACACACACACACACACACACACACCTCTCTCTCTACCTTTTTGGCATCTATTGGACGATATCTGATTTGAAACTGAAGGGTGAAGTAAAGGCTCCGCCTCCAGGTGGCAGGTAAAGACCAGGAGATCTTCAGCGTGCTAGGCTCACCCACCACTGGCTTTACCATAACTCGAGTTGGAGGGTCTGGCTTAACTAGAGGAGAGAGAACAATCCAATAGTGAATTCACTACATTGCAATTGCAAAACAATACAAAAATTTTTAAAAAGACGCATTCACACTCACTGATGTTTTGAGGAATGTAGTGGTATGGCGAGCTGATGGCACCGCCTACAATGTTAGTCACACATAGTTTAGCTGTATAGGAGTTTCTGTCAATCTCTTCACTGGGAAACGCGCACCAGCAACGGGATTTGTTAAAAGAGTACGAACATTTCACATGGGTGTCCTTGCCTAATCTAAAAAGAGAGAGAAAAAACATTGCAACTTACAAAGTGCACAATACCTTTACACTAGTTGCATTGTTTCTTTTCCATACAAGAATATTATGTTTATTTAATCAAAAAAATATATAAAAAGATGGACAGACACATTATATATAATCACCAGAGCATGCTTTATACAAATGGACTTTCACATTTCTGGTATATTCACAAAGTGAGTGAATTCACACAGTGAGTTCTTAACTTCAGTCTTGGGAAATGACTGCCTTGTACATGATCATACAAATAAGTACATCGTAAAATGGGGGCGAATTTTTTTTTTTTTTTAACTGTGTAGCATACAGCACAGCACAGTGAAATTCATGTCCCAGCAATTTTAGAAAGCTGGGGTCAGAGTGCAGGGTCAGCCATGATACACTGGCCCTTGAGCACAGAGGGTTAATGGACTTGTTCAAGGGCCCAAAAGTGTCAGCTTGAACCCACGACCTGTACTTTAAATATCTTTTATTCTACTGTAGTCTGTATTACATTCATTGAAGAATGTTTGATGGCAACCCTGAGGTTCCCTGCCTGTACAGATCTTTATTTAAAGAATGATCCAACCATAAATATGTAAAATAATGTGCATCTGCCCACTAAGTCCTAAAACCTTATGCTACCTTTTCATAGAAAGAGAATAAGAGTAACAAGTTCTTGACTTGGCAGAGAGTAAAATTCTACAAAAATGATCATAAGGTTGTGATCCAAAGTACAAGTATTTATCTGTAGGTTTGCAGTGTGTCCTGCATTAGGTGCAGTGGTCGACAGTAATAAAGTAAATGTAACTAGTTACTGTACATAAGTAGCTTTTTTGCGTATGTGTACTTTACTGAAGTTTTTGCATTTGGTGAGATTTTAATTTTAACTTCACTACATTTCAAAGTCAAATATCTTAAATTTTACTCAACTACATTTTGATTAGGTGTGTGTGCCTTTTGACATAAATGCAAATTCACTTTTTCAAGTTGATCCTTTGCCATTCCTTATTCACCAGACACCAGAACAGTCTAATATTAAGGAAGGCCTAATTATATACATCAATGAGACCAGCTAATAATTGAACCTCTCTCTCTCCCTCCCTCCCTCCCTCCCTTCCTTCCTCCAACACACACATGCACACTTACCCTTTCCTGAGGAGCAGGTAACACTGAGGGTGTGGAATGATGGGATTTTTAGATATCCACTCACACCGGATTTTGCTGGTGTGCGATTTCTTGTAGCATGACAAAGTAGGACTCTCTGGAGGAACTAAGAGTAATATAAAAAAAAGTTTAGATTTCTTTTATTTATCATTTGTTTGTAAATATACACAAAAACCACAAAATTATATACACAGTGTGTATATCTCCTTACCGCCAACGCTGATTCTAATCGATGAGACTAGTTTGCCTCTCCTGTAGCAGCTGTAGTTTCCAGAGTCCGTCAACTGAAGAGCAGGAAATCTCAAAACCCGACCATGTTCTACACCATCAGGCAGGGGTTTACCATTCTTAGCCCATCGTACCTGCCTCTTAATAGACCTGGTCACTCTCAATGCCTCCATGTTCTCGTCATAGTCCTCATCTTCCTCCTCATATTTTGTGACCGTGCTCTTCTTAGTGCTCAACCCCATTTCCATGGTTACACTAAAAGCCCCTCCTTCTTCTGTGACTCTACCCAAACTTTTGAGATTAGAGGTTTGATTGACAGCCTGCAAAATTTGGCCAGTTCCCATTTGCTCCTTTGATGAGCTTTTAGCCGGGTTAGCAGTGCTCACAGATTCACTGACTTTAGCATATATTTCGGTTACAGCATCCAGTCTGTAATTTCCAGTGGAGGCAGAGTTCGGAGTTTCTGGATGGTGCATCCCCATAGTAGCGGGGCTTTCTTTGGCTTTTTGAATTGTCCAATGGCTTGTTACGTCTTCTCTTTTTTCAAGATTCTCTTTGTGCTTTGTACTCTTCACTAATAGTACTGTATCCACAGTGACATCGCCCCTGCAGCCCATGATGACCTCTGACCCCACCTTCAAGGCCAGCAATCCAGGAGTGGATTCTAAGGTAAATTTCAAATGTATTAAAATTTATAAAACTGTTCGTATTGTTAAAGAAAAACATTGCAATTAAGATTGCATTCCTTCTCAAAATCACCAAAATTTACAATTACTTTTACTGAATCACCTTTCTTGCTATTTCGTATTGTTTAACAGTTGTTGTGTGCATATTTAGTTTTAAGCTCATGCTTTTACAATGTTGGTGATGAAAATTTATTAATCACTCAATCAACCATTCAACTCTTCTACTTCTTCTTTCGGCTTCTCCCGTTAGGGGTCGCCACAGCGGCTCATCAGTCTCCATACCCCCCTGTCCTGTTCATCTGCCTCTTTCAAACCAAATGTATATCTTCCTGCTTATCTTTCCTCACCACATCCACAAACCTCCACCTTGGTCTTTCTTTTTTCCTTCTTCCTGGCAGCTCCATCCTCAGCATTATTCTACTGATTTACCGCATGTCCCCCCCCCTCTGCACATGACCAAACCATCTCAATCGTGCCCCCTTTAATTTGTTCCCAAAAACTCCTACATGCACAATCCGTCTAATAAACTCGCTTCTAATCCTGTCCATCCTCGTCACTTTTAATGAAAATCTCAGCATCTTCAGCTCTGCTACCTCCAGCTCCATCTCCTGTCTTTTACTCAATGCCACTGTCTCTAAACCATACAACATTGCGGGTCTCACCACAGTCCTATAAACTTTCCCTTTCACTCTTGCAGATACTCTTCTATCACAAATCACTCCTGTCACTCTTCTCCACCCACTCCACCCTGCCTGCACTCTTTTCTTCACTTCTCTAACACACTCTCCATTACTTTGCACTGTTGACCCCAGATACCTGAACTCCTCCACCTTCTCCACATCTTCCCCCTGCAACCATGTACTCTGTCTTACTCCTACTGACTTTCATTCCCCTTCTCTCCAGTGTGTTCCTCTACCTCTCCAGGCTCTTCTCAACCTGCTCCCTACTCTCACCACAAATCACAATATCATCCCAAACATCATAATCCATTATTCTCACTTTACTGCTGTCACACTGTCCTAAATGTCCTGCACGTACTTTTGATACACCCGATTTCCTCATACGATACCATTCAAAGGTATTAATTCATTAAATTCAATTATTAATTTTTTTTAATCATTGCATCATGCTGAGCTGGAAATATCACTCCATGGCTTTTCTACATTGTAATAATCAGTATGTTAGCATGAATAGAGATAAGCCGTTATTAGGAGGGGTATTGCAATCAACCCGCATGCTTGTCCCCCCATTTCCTGAATTTGTATGTACAGCAGTTGACTGAATTGTACAGATAAACTACAACATTGCACAACAATGCACCACAGTCTCACTCTCAGTTCCTTCTTTAGAGTGGAACCCTGACCCGATTTTTCTCCTTCTCTCTCACATTTACATTCACATGCTTTTTCCTGTGCTTCTTGAACTAGTTAGTAATTAAATTAAAAAATGCATTTTAAAACCAAGAGTGTTGAATATCAATATTAAACTGATAATTCTGAGAGAGATCAGTATAATGCTGTTTCCTCTGCATGGATGAGGAACTCAGCCAAAACAGTTAAAAGTACCAGTATCCGGGAAAACCCTTGATGCAAAATAAGTGAAACCAGGACCAGAGCGAAGAACATGAAACATAACTTGCTTTAATGCAAATCATCATATCAGACAAGTAACAGAAACTAGAATCAATCTGATCATTTGAATCCTGTCATCATATCAACCGCAATGTATTGTTTTAAACATTTTTTATCAAGTTACTACAACTGCAGTTTAAGTGGAATAAACAGAGTTCATATTTTTAGACAAAAAATGCAGGCGATCTGTCATGACCTTGAATTGAAAATTCTTGTATAAAAAAAAAGTGAAATATCAAAAATATCATTAAATAGCAATTTCATCATATTCACTGTAAGCCTATACAGGTTGATTAAACAAAATGATGAAATCTTGTGCTTCAATTTAAGAAATGCCCAAATTTGAGAAATGAAAACTTATCCTACAATTTAAAACAATTTATTTGACTCTATTATATCAGCAATTATTGATTGAGCACGCAACGAGCACGCAACGAGCCAACCTGCCTGAACATCATCCTAATTTGTCTTTAACAATAGCAGCTAAAAAAAAAACTATAGGAGACCTACCTTTGCGAGGACATACAGGACTCTCCTGACCACAGTGGACAGTGGCTGCAAACAGTATAAAAAGAGAAAGTGCAGTCGGAAGGCTCATGGCTTAGTAGTTCACCAAATGATTGCAGTCGATGAGAAGTTTTAAGCGAATCACAAATAGGAACAAAACAAACATCATGGGAAACTTACAGGATGCATCATTACATTTCACCTCATGTTATCATTTCTGGTGTTCTAGAATGTAGTCTGTCTAATTGAAGACATTTCTTAATACCAGCGTTTGATAGTTGGACGGTTCCTTAAAGTTCTTCCCCTCCTCTCTGACTCTTTCCCTCCCCCTCTTTCTATCTCTCTCTCTCTCTCTCTCTCTCTCTCTCGCTAAATATGCGTCTGATAAATTGAATAACAATAAGGCATGGTCAACCCCTTAAGCACACAAATGAGACAAATGAGCTGTGCGGAGGAAGAAAACAAAGCTGAAAAGATTGATGAGTCATTGGAATGAACTACCAATATGTTGCAGACCTATAGTGTTTTAGAATTCACAGAATATGACATGACTGATATAAAAAAACAGTTTTGTAAACATAAAAAATATATTTTACGCCATGAAATATATATTAATTTAAACGTTTCAGCTGGACATTTTTGTCACAGAGCAGTCTTGACAGAATTTCTGGATGTGATCGCATCATGACTGTTACTGTGACACACGTTAGACACAAAAACACAATATTAGATTCGATTTTTAATCATATTCAGCTCATCATAATCAGACACAACAGCCTTGTGATGTACAGATGCAATATTACAAATGAAAATGCTGGTTTACAAAGTAAGTCTCAAATCGCAAAAATAAACATTTATAATAAATAAATAATTAAACAGGGGTTCAACATCACTACGTTTCAACTTCAAATTAAAAAGATACTGTTTTACCTGTAAGAGGTACAAAGCTTAGAATGATCTCAAACCCATTCACACAGGTAATGCTGTGTGGTTACGCCATACAATACATACAATGTATTCACCTGTGCATACAATTCATGTTAGTACATGTATCTAAGGCCACATTTAGAAAGAGACCATTACTGGTCCAGTAGACAAGAGGTCAGATCCATTTGGTAGCTTTTTTTTTTTTTTGGGTGACATTCTTTTCCGTTTTATTCCTGTAGAATCCAAAAGAGCAGATTTACAGTATGGCTCATTTACTTAGACTCCAGCAGTCCCGTTCTGAGTCTTGGAACACCAATATGGTGTGATAAATGTGAAAGAGTAAGTCAAGCGAGAGGTTTATTCCATTTGAGTTCATATTGCGTTCTCATGGAGAACAGTAGCGTTCACACAAACGCAAAAGCTGCTTCACACATATGTCCGTTGGCTTTACTTGAGCTGCAACTGGAAAATAGATTTGATCTATTCCATAATCCACAGATTCCAGACATCCTCCAAATATTCCGATATAAATTAATATGCCTTTGACAGTGTACAAATCAACAGCATTATAAATTACAATTTAACACAGTAGGTATGCTTTATAACACTGACCATGTCCATCATTGCAACAAATAAGTAATAAGAACTTAAATATATTTCAGTGGTGAATTTACTTCCTTTCCCAGGAACCTTTTTTTTTTTTTTACTTTTTATTAGTATCCCATGCACACCTGCTCATTCATGCAATTATTGTATAAGCCAATTAAGGGGCAGCAGGGCAATGAATCAAAACTATGCAACTCTATGCAAATTCAAGAGCTTTGGTTATCGTTCACATCACACATAACAGACTTTAGATATTACCTACAGTGGTCCCTTGGTAGCCCAAGGTTCCCAAGGTTAAACATGATGTGCTTTCTGAGATGCTTTCCTGCTTTTCTTTATCACCATTGTATGAGTGGCAGTTTGAGTTACACAAACAAACATGCCATGGACAACTTCATTGAGATCATATTTTCCTACATACTGGTGTTGATTAACTGAAGCTTTGACTTCACTGGTGCCACATAATTGGCTGACAACTGTGTGCATATACTGTACAGGTGTACAAGTGTATCTATTAACCTGGCCATTAAGTGTATATTGTGTATCAAATTGTTTTCAAGTATTGCGATATATTTAGTTGCCATACTGCAGACCTCTAACACATACTCAGGTAGATTGTAAATCTCTGAAATAAAATAATACACCCCAAAGGAAAGGCATTGCCAGGCACAAAAATAACAATCACAGTATCATGTATCTTTAAAGGCAATGTAGAAGATCTTAACCAAAAAAAAGAAAGAAAAAAGGATATCTGGGATATCGTTCATAACCTCTTTGCATTAAAAAAATCTGAGGTTCCAAATAAGGATCACCAATCATAACTTGGACATCTAAGATAGTTTAGTGCAACTAACGACGACCTATGTACAGTATATAGTGGGTTTACAAGTCATTACATTGTCTAGTAGTATTGTCTAATATTAAAACTAAGGCAAGTGAGTTTGAAGCATATAACACAGTGCAATTCGCCACAGACAGGAGTACACTACAAGTCTAAACATCTGTATCGGGTATCTGCCCACATTACAATTTCACTGCTAGATATTTGCTACAGAGGAGTAAAGAAATTGACATAACCCTGCTCTGGGATAGTAAAGCCATGTAGTATTAAGATGCAGAAAAATACTTGGTGTTATTTTTACGGAGCTTTCCCTGTCTGACAATCTCATCTGCTAAAACTGAAACGTTCAAAAATTCAACCACAGTGAACGGTAAGTAAGAGCAATCCTGTTTTTTTTTGTTTTTGTTTTTTTTAGCTGTCCCTAGGACTGTTAACCTGCATGATGACATTTGATTTTTAGTTTGCACAACAGAAACAAAAAAAAATACTATGTATATTTGAAGAATCAAGAGTACCATATACAGTGCATCTGCTGTATCTGCACTTATAGTCAGTATGTCAGTCTTTAGCAAAATACCTGTGTTCTTGACATCACTGTCCTGGTATGCAGTTACATATAAGATAGAGGAAACAGTCAAGGACATACAGTACAGAGGAGTGAACTCTCAGTACACAGTCACCCCTAAGTTGCCCATGGATGTAGTTGTAATGGAGAATGATTGCTGGCTCCACTGTGTCTTGCTCCTTTATCCCCAAAGGGAAAACAATGCTTCCTATAAAAGAGAGAGTAGATGTAATTTTAACCACTGAATAAAGGGCATGAATGCCCCCTAAACAGATGCATCCTGCTATTTGGTTCTTTTGTGAATTAAGGACATCAGGGTTTTTTTTATGGGGAATATTTCCCCTCATTACACCCCTGTCTTTTAAATGCAGCTAAACATATTTAATAGTTTCCTAAAAGACCCTGGTTCACATAAGGAGTGCACTTGTTTATACAGTGCTTCAACTTTGAGTCTCCTTCAAGTAGGTCCATGTTTTTAGTTAACAAAACTGCATTATTGGACCCAAGGGAAGTGTTAAAGAATGTTTACAATATAGTGATTGCACATTCATTGTATTACACATTCACTGTACAAGCTATTTATGATTCATTATTTTCTATTCACATACACAACATTCAATATATACAATACAATGTACACTATATGGACAAAAGTTTGTGGACATCTGACCATAAGATTCGCATGTGCTTTTTGAAGATCCTTTTCTGCCCATTTGTCATTATAATAACTTTTCATTTCTAGGAAGATGTTCCACTAGATTTTGCAGTGTGCTTGTAGAGATTCTTGCTCAGGAAGTCAGGAACTGGGGGCAGTAAACATTCTAAGTCATCCCAAAGGTGTTGAATAGGGTTGAGATCAGAGCTCTATGGCAGGCCACTCATTATCTTCCATGCCAACCAATGAAAACCATATTTTCATGGAGTTTGCTTTGTGCACAGGCGCATAGTAATGCTAAAACAGGTTTGGGTCTCCTAGTTCAAGTGAAGGGAAAATTGAATGCTACCACATTCCAAGACATCCTACACGATTGCTTGCTTCCAACAATGTGGTAACAGTTTGGGGAAGAGAGAAATATTGTTTGAATAGTCAAGTATCCCAAAACCTTTGTCCATTTAGTGTATAAACATTATTTTTTTTCAATTTATTTTACAGCAAATGTTTATTGTCAAAAGTACACGGGTGTATTTACCTGCACTACAAGACTGTAGCTTCTATCTCAACTTGTGCAACATCACTACCACTGTTGCTGGGTAAAGTGTTTATATTTGTTTGTCCTGTGCTCTCTTGACATGCTCCCTGAGGGCCAGTCAGAGAGGAAGATGTGGAGCCAAGTGGAGTCTGTGAGTTGGACAATATGTTGGGAGGGGTAGATGACGCTGTCTGTTTTTTCTTACGGAGTGTATCGATCCAACCGGTGCTGTGCCGCGAAGCGAACGATGCAAGAGCGAGCGAGCTCAGGCGCATATTTTTGCCCGATGTGATCAGCTCTCCAAAGCCCTCTTGATGCGCAAATGCATAACCTGAGCGACGAGAGCCTCCATGAAACGAACGCCCGAGAGCTCCACCCCCGGTGGCACCCATTCCACCAGCACCAGACCCAGCACGCCCGCTGGGCTTCCACTTCTTCTGACGCACAAGTTGAGTGTAGCGCACCTTGGAGGAAAAGTGAAAAGCGAAAATCATCGAAAGTGCTAGCTTTTAAGAAATATGCCAGAGGAAAGCACACAAACACTCCAGTTTTTCTTTGTATCCTTAAGTAATAACGTAATAATTAATTTAATGTAATGAATTCTAAACTTATGTACTTCACAACGTTAACCACATGTTACATATAATTAGAATATAATATACAGTTATTTTAAATAAAATCTGCACTTTCAACAGAAAAAAAATTTAACTCATAATAAATTATCTTAGCTAAATGTCCCCAGGTGAACGGCCCCACATGACCGAAAGTTCTCACAAAGTTCATCTCCTCATTTTGGTCCATAATGGTTATAAACATGTTTTGACTTACTGTATCTGACAGCTGGGGTTTAAGGTTTAGTTTGAGGAAGCGAAAGGTGACCACTGGGACAATGCAAATCACTGTAGCTAAAGCAATTGTCAACCACACCACTGGTTGTGCTAATGTGTTCTGCGCACTTCCTGTGGAGAAACAAACACATATTACACCATTAAATCTTACAAACATGTTTACTTCAAGCTCTAGTTAGATCTACTCAGAAGACTTTAAACAACAACAGATCATGTAATCCACGGTACAGCTATAAATCCACTGATGCGCATCTCAACAGTTTTCTGTTGAGATATTTTTAACTGGAATGTGGATAGTTTGGGGTTTTAGTGCAGTCTTACCAAGGAAGTGAAACTGCTTGGGAAAGAAGTTGAACAGGACACTGGAGTGCATGGTAAAGAGGATAGTGAAGTATGTCCCCAGAGAACCCCACACAAAGAAATGGTTAATGGCTGTCCAGTATCCTGTGTCCAGAGAGATCTACAAAATAGTTATAAAAGTTGTCATTCCACAGCTTTGAGATTATTGTATTTAAAATGATTTTCATTAAGTAGTCAAAAAATATTTTGTGCATAAACCAAATGTCTTTTGAATCATTGGCAGCCTTTCTTTGTAATAAAAACGATTGTTCTAGCTCAGAGTAAAATGTCACAGTGATTTAAATGGTCAAATAATCACCTATTAATTCAAATTTGCCAATTTATTATTTATTTGGTCATATATAGTCAGGGAAATTGAATATACAAAATCTTTTTCCACAATAGCTAAAACGGATGCGAGCGCAGATGAAGAGAGGTTATTATACCAAACAGGCAAACAATCCAAAAACCGACAGATAAAGGTAAAGCAGGCAAATGTCAGGCGATAAGCATACTGTACCACGTGAACTAGGCAAACAAAAATGAGAAACAAAAATTTAAATTGAATTCGAATTTATTTGTACAGTGGTTTTAACAATGGGCTTAGTTTTAAAGCAGTTTTATAGAAATAAATAAATAAATAAATAAATAAATAAATAAATAAATAAATAAATAAATAGGGTATGAAGTTTGAATTTATACGTTTATTGTCTATAAATGTACTCCTTATAAATTAAGCCCTATTGAATGACCACAGACTGTGGCACCAAATGTCCATTCATTACAGTTTTATCGTTGTGTGCTATTCAATAATTGTGCTTAAATGCAGAACTGATCACGAAAACTGCAGACCTAACCAATTGTAGTACACTGTTCATATCAATTACAGTCTAAATTCCTGGCATAGTTCTTGAGTTGCTTGCTCAGTAAAATCAGTTAACAACGAACATCAAAAAGAGGAAATATGAAAAAGTTTCGGTAATTTCCGGAAACAAATTTAATGAGTTACTTTGTGAAGACTAGACGAAAATAAAAGGGTATATATATATATATATATATATATATATATATATATATATATATATATATATATATATATATATATATATATATATATATATACACACATATATATATATACATACATACATACATACATACATACATACACACAATAACGGAAATGAAGACACCTCTTAACGGATGGCATGTAAAAATAAACTAATGAAATGTCTGAGAAGGAGACATAACATGAATGAAAACAGAGATGCACATGGTACACGCACTAAAATCTTAGTCAGGCAAGTGTTTCATGCCGTTGCAAATAGCGATATGCGTGGAAATAAATTGACGTAAAAATCATTCATTCATTCATTCATTTTCTCCCGCTTATCCGTAATTCGGGTCGCGGGGGCAGTAGTCTAAGCAGGCCCCCGCCTCCGACTGCTGCCCAATCCTCACAGCACCGTCCCTTACGGCCCCTCCTGCAGGTGGTGAGCCCACGGGAAGGCGGCCCCACGTCACTCCGACGTCACAGACCTTGATATTTCTTTCGTAAGGGACCCCCGGAGCATAGAGGGTTAAGGGCCTTGCTCAAGGGCCCAAGAGTGGCAGCTTGGCGCATTGACGTAAAAATGTTTTTTTTTTAATATATACGCACTGAAAGTTTGCCAACGTTGGTGTGCCAACCTGCTCTGCTGTGTTACGTAATGTATGACAGATGTTTACAGATGTATGTGTAGGTTACTAGAGTACAAATCCTGCATTAAACTCTGTCAGATTTTTGTCCAAAATGTGGAACCACTGGGGTTTTAGTCTGTATGTAAATGCATGATACTTTGAATTACTATTGTTTTTTTTTCCCTTTCTTTTTTGTATTGTTGGACCATGTTTTTCTTTAAATAAAAGTGATTATTATTATTATTATTATTATTATATTAAATAATATACAAATATTTTTTGAAAAAAAATATTACATTACTATTTCCACAAAACCTTTTCCACGTTCAATGCTCACAAACCAAAAATATTTAACTAAAAAATGTGGTGCGATCAGAAAGAGCTGATGCAAACAATGAAGACACATTTGTACATTGAAGAAGAGATAGCATAATATCCCTGACTGTTTATCTACACTGTGCACCAACAATGTATGTGGCCAATGTTCCTTCCTAATAATTAAATTAGAGATAATTAAAATGACACTTTATGTTACCAAATGGCAAAAAATATTTGCCTTTACTTTGAGCTTGGTGTTTAAAAAGCTACTCTGATGAGCCAGATCAGCTGTAGAGCGTCTTGACTGACCTGGACACTAACGACGATGACGAGGGCCGTGGCAGTGGTGACAGCGAAGGTCTGATAATCGGCGAGCGGAATGCCGTTGCTCTGCGTAGCCCGTGAAAGAACGCCGTACGGCACAAAGAACAGCACCACGGAGGTGTAGATGCCTTGAGTAATGCAAATGAAGAACTCCCGCTTGTTAAAAAGCAGGTTTAGTTGACCTGGCTCATACAGTTTCGGATACTCCAGACTACGCTGCTCTGGGACATCCTGGGGGACAGAAAGGATGGTGTGAGAGTTTAATTATCACTAAAAGAGACTTTGAATAGAAATTTGAATGTGGTGTGAATACCTGGTCAAAAATGCCCATAGCCAAAACAGGCAATGATGTGTACACAATGTTATAGAGAGTGATGAAGTACTGGTCATATACGGTCTGAATGGGAAGGAGAAAACAAATGTTTGTTTACACTTTATATAAATGCATGTAAAATATGAGGACATAGTAGCCCAGTGGATAAGATGTTCAAACACAACCCTCAAACACAACCCTCTGACCTGGGCAGAGAAGCCACAGAAGAACCCGAACCAGAAGTGCACCATGGTGAAGGCAAAGTTCTTGTAAAAGAAGTAGCAGAGGAAGCGGCACATGCGCAGATAGGACCAGCGGCCGTGTACAAGTAGGAGGCGCTGCAAGAAGCGGAACTGGGAGAAGGAGTAGTCGGATGCCAGCACTGCCTGAATGCCCTCCTGCCCGCTGATTCCCACTCCGATATGAGCCGCTAGATAGAAAAGAAAACAGAATTAATGAGTTAATCATGTGTTTCTGTAAACTGAATGATTACTGCAAAAATAAGAAATTTTTTGAGCAAATCAACTTTGGTTTTTTTTTTATTATTATTTATTTTATTTATTTTTATTGATAGCTTAGGTAACAGTTCATAGATCATGTGCTTTTTTACATTTGACCCTGTATATGAACAAAATTGGACAAAAGAGAAAAATAACTACTACAGTTTCCTACAGAATTATGTAATCTTTGTTAGTTAGTCTGTTTAATATTAATCTGCAACTGTAAGTAAACTACGTGCCAGAAGATTGTAGTCCTGTAAAATAACACTTATGAGCATGCTGGTAATTATAGCGCACAATCAGAGCCAGACAGTAAAGAAATTCCTTTTTAAGTAACAATGCTACAGTACATACAAAGAAAAAACTTACTAAAAGACATTAAATCGAGAGCAGAATTCAGTATGAATATTTTAGAATACTTTTCCACCAATACGTGTTTACAATGCGTTTAATTATAAGGGGAAAAAAATTCTATAAGATATGGTATTGTCTTACTATGGTACATTTTGCATATAGGCCGAATTAAACCTGATTATATGCCGTAGGATTAAATTTTTATTTGTTCATACCATTCAACATCATGTAAGTAAAATAGCTGACACTACCTGATGACTGTGTGCATCATCCTTTCAGATTCATCAAAGCATGTAACAAAAGACCTGAAACCAACTGCGCCCATTTTACGAAAAAAAAAAAAAAACCCTTTAACATTTTCTCCCCACATATTCAAATATAAACTATAAAGAATTATGACCCTGGCAAAACTGCTGATGTGAAGATGGAAGATCGTGTGATAAAATCATGCATCTCTGTTATTTGCAATCCTATTTTTGCTCTACAACAAATTATGAAGTGGTATCTCAGTAGGCTAAGGATCTGGAAAGTTATGATTTTTAATTCCTAGCACCAATGAGCTGCCACTGTTGGGCTTCTAAATGTATCAAGCTTTGTATTTGATTTGGAATTTGTATTATGAGTTTTGTATTTGCAGTTATCAACTTTTCAATTTCTTTAACATGTGAAAAAAGAGTTCTTTTTAATCTGTGTGACCTGATTAACATATTTGTGAAAAACATTGGTCTTTTGAGAAGCATGCATGTTTTAAACCCTTTAGCCACTTTACCCTGGATTACATTTAAATATTTATTACACTTCATGCATTAGGTACAATAATTTATCAGGAATCATCTACTTGATTATTCATTATGTTGAATGTGTCTATGATATGACTCTCATATTGAATGGCATAATACATTATATTGCAACACTTACGCTGTTGACCATTTCAAAATGTGCAAATTGTAGATATTGACTACTTATTGCTTCAAACATGTAATATCTTTTGAGAAGCAAATGTTTCTTCATCACTGCCCTATGACTGTCACAAACATTTACTTTTATGCTAATTTAATTCTACCTGGTTCTATTAGGCTACATAGTCTGACAAGCTGACAGTAAAATACATTTTTTCATCCCTAATGAGCGAGCTAATGACAACTGTGACAAGAAAATGTCATAAGGAAGAAACATTGAGAAGAACCATACTTAAAAGGGAGCTAATCCTTATCTGGGTGGCACAGAATGTCCATTCAATACAGTTTCATCATTGTTTATCTATCAAATTTCTGTTTAGGAAGGGATGTTTAGTATTCAGCTGCCATAGTCCTGGTCTAGGAAAGCGGGTAAAAATAAATAGGCCAGCTTCTGCCCAACCAAGAGCACAATCATGACTACTTTAAAATGTTCCACCGGTTTGTGAAATGCTGACTGCACCCCAGGCCTCCTCACACTACATTAGTACCTGACTTTACCAACATTTTTGCAGATGACTAAGCAAAATCTGCACACTCCAAAATCTTATGAAACATTTTCCCAGAACAGTGGATGTTAATATAGCAGCAAATGAAAAAACTAAATGTGGAATCAGATGTTCACAAAACCTCTGTTCATAAAGTGTATCCAATTCCACGTGTATGATGTTTGAATTGTTAACAAATTCAATTTTGTGGTTTAATTCTTTCTTTTTCGACATTGCACTGATTGGCCATGCTCTTATACATAGAATAGCATCCACGTTAGAACTTGGGAACACCTTGTTAAAAAAACAAAACAAAACAAGTGGGTGAGACAGTAAAACGGGAAGTGTGTTGAGAAAAGTGTTACGAGACGGCGTACAGGAAATTTTGTCATGCGCAACACTGCTTTCAACACCCTTCTTCTTTTTTTTAGTATATCTAATTGTGACATGATGTGGTCCGGTCGCAGAGTTTCTTGTGTACCCAAACATACACAATAAAAGAACAAGGAAACTAACGCACACACAACACACAAATATATCTACAACCTAAAAAAATATATGACAATGATAGTACTAACATGTTTTGAAAACTCATCACGGACCATAGCTTCAGCGATTGAATGAAACCAAGAAGATATTATAAAAATCCTACAGAAAAAGCTGAGCATCATTTCAGGTTAATCAGAATCAAATTATGGATGGCAGGTATTTGATCATTACATTTGAACAACCCCTCCCACTTTAAAAACGTTTGTGCAGACTTATGTATCTGGTTAATAAAATATTTTTTACTTTATCATCTATCATTCTATTTGTTTTACACTTAAAATTTGGTTAGTATAAGAAGCGTCAAATTGTTATTTTTGGTTTCATTTTTCCAGACAAAAAGTTGCAATTTTTACTATGAAATGTATATTCTAAAAAGAAATACTTGCAAAACATGCAATAGAGATTTGTTTTTCTTCTAAACATGGACACACATACACACACCAGAAAGGGTTGTTTTTCCTGGCTGGGTTTCTTAGGTCAATTGGAATGTGAGCAAGTAGATATTGCCCTTGGTGTCAGTGTTAAAATTTCCATACTTTTACACTGACAATAAACATTCTTGTGTTCCTGATTAAAACAGCAAGCCCATAAAAACCCAAGCAGGCAGCAGCTATGGTCCTGATAACAAAAACCTGGCAAATTGTGATGCGGGGGGTCAGTACTCCTGCGCTTACTAAACAATGCAGGTCAGTTCTATTTACACTGGTGAGCATTTGCATTTAATGGAAGGGGAAATGCTGTAGAAAGGTGGCGCGATGGAAATCACCAGGTCCGTTAAAACGAGACCGGCTTCCAGAACCTTTCTCGAGTTGTTCAAGAGATAAGAAATACCTTTGACCTGTGCTTTCTCTTTCCTGCTCTTATACACATATACCTAGCAGAAATGGAGAGCTGAAAAAATTTACCTTGTGGCATTATTTTAAGGCCTACACTGCTAGATTTCAGTTGTGTGGACCAAATATACTGTAGAAGCTATGACTCTGTTCTCAAGAAGAGAGAGAGGGGGAAAAGGTTCATTAACTTCCTGTTTGAAAAAAGGATGGTTATGTAAAAGGAAGTCCCTTACTGGCAGTGGGTGAACATTTAAAAAAAAAACATGCCTCTAAAAATATTACAGCTCTTTTATCATGCAGGCTTAAAATCCTGTCACATATCATACAACCCAGTTTATTGAATGTACACCAGCAGAGTCAGGTTAACAAGACAGCGTATTTGTATTATAACTATGGTACTGTAGCAAATCTTGTTATAACTGTCTCAATGCCGACATAAAATATCTACAGTATATCTAATACACAGTTGTGTGAAAAAGTGTCAGATGTCCTGATTTCTTACTTTTTTTGCATGTTTGTTATACTTTAATGTTTTAGATCATCAAACTAATTTAAATATTAGTAAAAGATAACACAAGTGAACATAACGAAGTTTTTAATGAAGTTTATTATTGAGGGAAAACTAAATCCAAAACTACATGGCCCTGTGTGAAAAAGTGTTTGCAGTTGTTGCTGCTAAGGGCGGCCCCACCAGTTATTAGGTTTAGGGGTAATTAAGTGAGTCTGTTACAGCGCTGTGGAATTCTGGTCCACTCCTCTATGCAGAATTGTTGTAATTCAGCCACATTAACGAGCATGAACCCCCTTTTTAAGGTCATGCCACATCATCTCAATATCATTCAGGTCAGGACTTTGACTAGGCCACTCCAAAGTCTCCATTTTGTTTTTCTTCAGCCATTCAAAGGTGGACTTGCTAGTGTGTTTTGGATCATTGTCCTTCTCCAGAACCCAAGTTCACTTCAGCTTGAGGTCATAAAATAAAACTGTAATGAGCCTTTATGTTCTTTTTGTTCAGCAGCAGTTTTCGTCTTGAAACTCTGCATGCAGACCATTTTTGCCCAGTCTCTTTCTTATGGTAGAGTCATGAACACTGACCTTAACTGAGGCAAATGAGGGATGCAGTTCTTTGGATGTTGTTGTCGGACCTTTTGTGACCTCTTGGATGAGTCGTCGCTGTGCTCTTAGGGTAATTTTGTTCGGCCGGCCACTCCTGGGAAGGTTCTCTATTGTTCCATGTTTTTGCTATTTGTGAATAATGGCTCTCACTGGGGTTCGCTGGAGTCTCAAAGCTTTAGAAATGTCTTTATAATCTTTTCCAGATTGATAGATCTCCAATACTTTCTTTCTCATTTCTTTCTGAATTCCTTTGGATATCGGCATGATGTCTAGCTTTTGAGGATCTTTTGGTCTACTTCACTTTGTCAGGCAGGTACTATTTTAGAGATTTCTTGATTGTGAACAGGTGTGTCAGTAATCAGGCCTCGGTGTGGCGAAAGAAATTGAATTTAGGTGTGATAAACCACAGTTTTAACGGGGGGGCAAACACTTATTCACACAGGGCCATGTAGTTTTGGATTGTGTTTTCCCTCAATAATAAAAACCTTCATTCAAAAACTGGATGTTGTGTTCAATTGTGTTATCTTTTACTAATATTTAAATTAGTTTGATGATCTGAAACTTTAAAGTGTGACAAACATGCAAAAAAATAAGAAATCAAACACTTTTTTTCACAAGTAAAAAAAAAAAACAGAACAATATATTTGCTATATCAGATATTTATCTGAATGTAATATTGGGACACTGGTGCAGATTAAAATTGTAAACAGAATAAGAAGGGTTGATTAGATTTAAGGTTGAAATTTTTTGTACAGTTGAACTGCGCTCAACTGAAAATGTTATGAAAATACCAAGAAAATATAAATTTTTGCCGTATTTTTGCATCTATACGTGTCTATTGAGCCAAAACGTCCACCTATGTTGGTTGATCCTTAACAAATGTATATCACACATTCTAAACAAAACGTCTCTAACTCACTTTTTATCATACTGACGTCATTGGCTCCATCTCCGATTGCAAGGGTGACGGCTTTCTTGTGTCGCTTGACGAGTTCAACCACCAAAGCTTTCTGTAGAGGAGTGACCCTGCAGCAGATTACTGCCTTACATGCACATGCTGTCTCCAAAAATTCTTGCTCCATATCTGACTCCAGTGCATGAGCCTGCAACAGAGACAAACAGTAAACAGGCTTAAAAGCCCTAATGATCAGAGATAGCCTTTTCACAAATCCTTCAGAAATAAGATTCCAAAAAGCAACTGTCACTCACCAGGCTGTGTCCACTGATAACAAGTGCAAACTCTCCACTGATGGACTCCAGCACTGAGGTAGGAAAGGTCTGAGGTTGGGAACCTTTGTCCTGATTAGGTGTCTGCTTAGATGCTTCCATCTCAAATCTATTACCTTGTTCTTGAGTCTCTGTCTCCTTCAGACCTTCTCTTGTGCGGACAGACTCCATCATGCGCTCTCGTGCTCTCCTGCATAAAAAAGGTCATGTGAGTGGCAGAGCTCAGAAAATAACTTACTGACCACTTGATACCTTAATTGTGGGATTGAATGAACAGTTAAAATTTTCCATACCTGAGGTCTGCACGAACACTTTGGACAGTGTGCCCATTAACAATAAAGATCTCGGTCATGTTGTCAGTCAGCATTTTACATGAGTAGCCAATATTCACAGCTGTTTCTATAAGAAAGAACATAATGTCATAGCAAAATAATGTTAATAAATATTATACAATAATAATGATTAATTATACATTTTTATACATTGATTGTTACTTCATCTCAAGTCAAGTTTATTTCTTTAGCTCTTTTCACAACAGACATTGTCTCAAAGCAGCTTTACAGAATTTAACAGTTAAGGTGAATGGTGTGTATTGGTCCCTGATGAGCAGCCATGGCAACTGTGGCAAGAAAAAAAACTCCCTTAGATGTAGCTTACAGCACCTGGTATTCCCAGGCGGTCTCCCATCCAAGTACTAACCAGGGCAAAACCCTGCTTAGCTTCCGAGATCGGACGAGATTAAGCGTTCTCATAGTGGTATGGCCATAAGCAATATAGTGGAGTACAAAGTACATATATTAAATCACAACTGCAGTTGAATAGAGAGTACAGTGCCAATTAAGCAAAGAGGATTAAGGAATCCTGCAAAAAGTTCAGGGCTGGCACCTTGGTGATGCCGGGGCTTGAACCCCTGACCTTCTGGAGACCTGCTGATCGGTAAACCAACACCTTAAATCAAGTGAACATTTTGTCATCAAATTACATGTGTTACAAGCTGGAAAAATGGACACGTGTAAGTGTTTGAGGGAGTTTGACAAGGGCAAAATTGTGATGACTAGACAACTGGGTCAGAGCATCTCCAAAACTGCAGCTCTTGTAGTCTTCAGTGATTAATATTTATGAAAAGTGCTCCAAGGAAGAAACAGTGGTGAACTGGTGACATGGTTATGAACATCCAAGACGAGCTACTGTAGTTAAAAAGGCTGAAGAAGTTAATGCTGTTGATGTTCCCTGGGTAAGGACTGTTTTGGCAGCAAAAAGAGGACCAACACAATACTAGGCCGGTGGTCAGAATGCTGCACTTGTCCATTTGCATAATACTATTTGCACTTCTGATAGATGCTAAACTGCATTTTGTTGCTGTGTAAAATGACAATGTTGTCTGCCTGTCTGTCTGTCTGTCTATCTAGTAAATACACTAATTATTTACCCCAGTTTTAAATTAAAATTGGCCTATAAATGAGACAATCTGACTTAATTCTACAAAACATTGTTTAGAAGCTGTTTAACAGACACTTCTGTAAATAAGGGTTGGTGGTTAATGGTGGTGCTTTAAGGTTCTCTGGTCTAAGCAGACCCAAAATGTCATTCAAGATGGTGTATCAAGTTGGTTAGAGATGAATCGTTTTCTGCCTCTGACACTGTAGTTTTACAATCGGTGGTGGCCTAAACTCGATCAAAATCACTGACATATGTTTTAATATATTTTTTCCATTAAAATAAAGTAGACTATTTCCAATAGTCTATTCTCTTCATTTAATAGAATTTATCTTAGGTGTGCTGTGCTGTTGCAGAGTAGTGTCTGTTTACGTTGGAGTTTCTATCCAATCGGATTTCAGCTATCATCAGATCATGTGATGCCAGGGTCAAAGGTATCTATCTGCCTTGAGCCTTCACAGCCAGCACTGCAGGCATCCTGTAGCTTGCAATTCATGTTGCTTGAAGGCTGTTGCTTCAACCATTTAGACTGCAAACTGAGTCACTAAAGCCATTTCAAATGTGTCCAATAACGTCAGCATTTTTGATTGGCTGGTCAGAGATTGCACTAGTCAAGAGTTCACAAAATGCATCTGTAGCAAACTGCACAAGCTCAAATATATTTGTGTGGATTTAATAGTTTTTTTTTCATTCCACAATGGCTGACAGAGGAGAAAAAAGGAATTGGAAATTGGAACACTTACAAGGACATTTTCAAAATGGACATTACTAAAAAAAAGTGTCAGCCAAAACAGTTAAGCTTTTTCATGAACCATTTATATTTTTGCATTTTCTTTCCTGTAGAATTTGCACAAAAACAAACAATTTGCCTTCATTTCAAATCCCCTGGAAAATCGTAACATATGGAAAAAAATGCATAGAAAATTCACGGATGTATAAAATTGTATTTTATATTAAAATCCACAATTAAATGCATAAAAATACAAATTAGAATAAAAAAAAAAAAGTTCTGTCTAATCTCTAAATAGCTCAAGAAATTCTGCAAAAAAAATTGTGCAAAAATATTCAGATAGGCAAAAGTAATGTGTATATATGGCAGATGAGTTGCAGCTCAAATTGTATGCTCCATGCTACTAATCCAGGAAAGTGAATACATATGCAAGAAAAAAAAAAAATGTCTACATTTTATGTCACAATAAAAAAACTTTGTACATTCAAATCTAAAACCAAATCCCAGTTCAGTCAATTTTAATTCCAGGTTATATTAATGCACAATGTTACAAATATTCACTGTGATTAAAAGTACTGCATGCTTATACAGTGGAAATAAACTGTTATTTTACATATTTACATATATATTGTACAGATTATTCAGTTTGGGAAACATCATCTTATAGTTATTGTATTCCAGGCCTTGTTGTGTGTACTATTAATAACGTGATCTTTACTCACCCTGCTTGTCTCCTGTTAACACCCAGATTTTAATGTTAGTCAGTGACAACAGAGCGATGGTCTCAGCCACACCCTCCTGCAGCTTATCTTCAATAGCTGTGGCTCCCAAAAGCTACAACATAATAATGTAAAACAATACATGACTTATTTAAACAAATCACAAAAATATACCTTATGCAAGCGCTGCCATCAAGTCTTTCCAATCTTTACTTGACCTGATTCATCTCTTTAAGTGCTTTTTAGTGCTATTCAGCAAGTGGCTAAATAGCTTAGGCAGCATAAACGTCTAAGCTGAGCAGTAATGAATTGTTATACTCCTAATATACTGTATTATCCAGACAATGAGCTGATCTAAAATAGTACACTGTCTTATAGAGACAAAATCAATATCAGTTTTTGTTGCTTGAGTCTTGTTCATGTAACTATTAATAAAAGTGATAGAGTTATTAAGTAGAAAAGGACAATGCTTTTCTTCTTCTTTCTTCGTCTTCTTTCAGCTTCTCTTATTAGGGGTCGCCACAGCAGATCATCCGTCTCCATACCCCCGTCCTCTAAATCTGCCTCTTTCAACCCAAATACCTGCATGTCTTCCCTCATCACATCCATAAACCGCCTTCATCTCCATCCTTTATTGCTCTAACTTGCAGCACATCCTTCCCAGCTCGGTCCCTCTGTCTGGCCAATCGGTACAAATCCTTCTCTCCTTCCTTTGTGTCCAACTTCTCATACAGCTCCTCATATGACTTTTCCTTGGTTTCGCCACATCCCTCTTTACCTGCTTCCACATCTCCTTGTACTCCTGTCTACTTTTCTCATCACTCTGTCGATCCCAATTCTATTTTGCCAACCTCTTTCTCCTTATGCAATCATGCACTTCCTCATTCCACCACCACGTCTCTTTGTCTTCCTTTCTATTTCCAGATGTCACACCAAGTACCTTTCTAGCTGCCTCCCTCATCACTCCTGCAGTAGTTACCCAATCATCCAGCACCTCTTCACCACCACCGAGCCCCTGTCTGACCTCTTCCCTGAACCTCACACTACACTCTTCCTCCTTCAGTGTTCACCATCTTATTCTTCTCTCAGTCCTCACTCTCCTCCTCCTCTTCTTCACCTCCAAAACCATCCTACAGACCACCATCCGATGCTGTCTAGCTACACTGTCCCCCGCCAACACCTTACAATCTTCAATCTCCAGAAGGAGACAATGCTCAAACCTTTTAATTCACTTAAAACAAAGTATAGAGGAATTAAAGCTACAAAGATGCAGTCTTTTATTTTATTTTATTTATTTATTATATTTCTATTCATTTCTCACTATAACAAAACAACAACAGAGCCGATCAGTCAACACACACAGCATACACTCAAGCCTATTAATAACAACAATATATTGCTAATATGAGAACGTGACCATGGAAAGGCAAAGGGCAAATCAAAACATGAGGGAAACAATTTTAAATTAATAAATGAATAAACAAAACAAAAACACAAAAAAAGAACATAAATCAGGGATAGGGTCTTGCTTGTGTAAGTAAATCCCACAAAGGGGCCCATATCCGCCAGAATACATCGGATTTATTCTGCAAGTCTTCGTAAGTTTTTCCAAAGGGAGAAGATTAACCATTTGTGCTAAACACATCTTTAAAGTTGGTACCTGTGCTGATGACTATAGAATAAGTATGCATTTCTTTGCCAAATAAGTAATGATATTTAATAAAGACTGTGAATCAGTGGAGAAATCCAATGATGTTTTGCAGTTTGGTAAAAAAATAGATGGAGTCAAAGTAAATTTTCTAGCCAGCGTTTTCTGAACCATATCATGTACCTCATGCCAAAAAGGTCTAATGTTCTTACAGTAAAATGTATAAAAAAAAAAATTTATTTCTGATTTCTATTTCTGATTTACATTTAAAACACATCTGAGGTACATTTGGGTACATTTTGTGGAGGCGTACTAAGGTAAGATATATCCTGTATATAAATTTAAAGTTTTGCTCATGCACAGAGCTTGAGATTGATTTATGAAAAACCTCTTCACGTATAGAGAGCCATTCGTCATCAGTAAATGATTGGCCCATATCCCTTTCCCAAACCTTTCTCAAAGAATTTAAAGGGGAAGAGGTTTCTGATAACAAAGAATACAGATAAGAAATCGGACCCTTTAGTGCCTCCGGAAGAAGAAGACTATTTTCAACATCAGAAAGTTCCCAGCGAATTTTCCCGTCTCATTTCAGACTGAATAAAATGACGTAATTGGAGAAATTTTAAAAAGTCTGTTTTGAAAATTTGATAATCTATCCTAAGTGTCTCAAAAGTCCTTTCCTGTAAATAAACTAGCCAAATTAGATATACCTTTTCTGCCCAGGACAGAAGGCCAATACCGGCTAACAAGTCAGGGAAGTCAGGGTTTAAAGCAATTGGGGATTGCATGCACAAATTCTTGGGGACATTGAGATACTTCCTGGCATCATCCCAAGCCAAAAGAGTGTTAAATAGCAAAAAAATTGCCCAGCTACGGGGCAGACCTCCTTGAAGTTATGAATAAACGGAAGGGATGTTAGCATTCTTGGCACGCATGCAAAAGATTCCATACTGACCCACCAGGAGTCTGTATCATGTAAAAACCACCCAAGCATTTGTTTAATCTGAGCAGCCCAATAAAATAGCTGCATATTGGGCAAAGAGCCACACACTCCCTTGGCTTCAAAAAAGAAGCAAGTTTAATCCTAGGTTTTTTATTGTTCCATATAAACTTACCAATAGCTACATTCAGATCTTCAAAAAAGTTCTGATCCAAGTAACACGGTATACGCTGAAATAAATAAAGGAAACGGGGGAGAACATTTATTTTGATTGTATTAATTCTTCCGAAGAAAGAAATTGGTAAAGGGGTCCACCTATTCATACATTGCTTAAGTCTTGCCATTAAGGGTGAGTAGTTCTTAGAGAATAAATCCTATAATTTAGAGGTTATGTGTATGTCCAAATAAAGAAACCCAGAGTCAGGGATTCGAAAGGGACAATGTCAATTAACAGGTTGTGGGGTATTCAAAAATATGGCCTGGGATTTTCCAAAATTTATTTTATATCCAGTAAACTTACCAAATTGATTAATTGTCTCCAACAGACTGGGCATAGATAACTGTAGCTGCTTTAAGTAAAGAAGAACGTCGTCCGCATATAATGATAGACAGTGTTCCATCCCACCTGCCATCACCCCTTGGATGCCCCTATGCATGCGAATACTTTCTTCCAATAGTTCGATATATAAGGCAAACAAGAGTGGCGACAGGGGACAGCCCTGACGGCAGCCTCTTTGTATCGAAAGTCTACTTGATAATAAACTGTTAGTATTAACCACAGCTGATGGGCTAGAGTAAAGAAGTCTCACTAGTTTGATAAAGTAAGAGCCCAAATCGAATATGTCCAACACTTGAAATAAAAACCTCCACTCAACCCTGTTGAACGTTTTCTCTGCATCCAGAGATATTATAGCAGCCGGGTCACCATCTATAGTCAGATGCTGCATTATGTTCAATAGACGACGAACGTTGTCTAAACCATAACAAGATTTAATAAATCCAGTTTGGTCTGGTTTAAATGATCTTATGTAGAATCTTCTCCAGGCGACGAGCTAAAGCTTTAGCCACAATTTTGAAGTCTACATTAAGTAAAATGATTTAGCGATATGGGGCACCGTCTAATGGGTTCTTTCCTTTTTTGAGGATCAAGTTAATAGAAGCAGTCCTCCAGGAATCTGGAGTAAGACTGTTTTCCAAAAGGTTATCAACTACTGGCATGAAAATAGGGGACAGCAAATGCCAAAAATATTTTTTTAATTCCAGAGGGAAGCCATCCAACCCTGGTGCCCTCCCACTAGGCATAGACTGAATAGCGGCAAAGATTGCACCTTTTGTCAGAGGGGTATTGAGAAAAGCCTGGTCCTCGTCTGAGATTGAGAATAGGGGTATACTATCCAAAAAAGTGGCAGGGTCTTGGTCTTTCAGCTGGATCATGTGAAACTACTCCCTCAGCAATTTCAATTGCCCTAATGGACCTTTCAGCTTGTTCACATTTGAGTGGATATGCCAAGAGATGACTGGGTTTATTCCCATACTGATATAACCTTTGCCTGCTGAACATCACTAACTTTTTTACATGTTCTGAATAGTTTAAGTTTAGTTTAGATCTGGCACCAATTAGAAGATTCCAGTTGTTTTGTGTGGGTGAAATTTAATGAATCAATTCCAATTTGTTAACCTCTTCCTCTAATGTTTTCCTGTTCTCTGCCTTTTGTTTTTTACACCACGTTGTAAAAGAGAAAATGTGGCCCCTTAAGGTGGCCTTAGCTGCATCCCATTTGGTGGTGCTGTTCAGTGGACAGAATTCATTATCCTGCCTGTACTGGGATATTTTTTCTTTAAGAAACTGGCAGAAAGCGTTGTCATTAAGGAGAGAACTGTTAAATATTCAGTAAGAAGATTTTGGGGTTGAAAATTCTGTTAAATCTAAAAACACTGGGCTATGGTCCGAAAGAACCACTGGACAAATTTCACAGAATCTTACACAATTAACAAATCTGGAAGGCAAGAATAGATATTCTAATCTGGAATAAGAATTATGGGGAGAAGAATAAAATGTAAAATCCTTGACCCCTGGGTGTAGCTCTCTCCATATGTCCAATAATCCTGAAGCACGACACATATTTTGTAGAGTTCATGAAGAACGGGCAGATGATCTTGTGAAAGATGATCTGTCTAACCTACCATCCATGACACAATTAAAGTCCCCAGCCATAATCCCCTGGCCATGACACTTATGATTAAACAATAGGACCATCTTCGATATAAAGTCAGGGCTGTACTCATTTGGGGCATACACATTTAAAACAGAAAGAGGTTTTCCCAAGATGTGAACAGTGTGACATGTGATCCGAACAAATCTGCCTTCAGGATCTTTTTCAACCTGTTTTAAGATAAAAGGTTTCATGTGACCACCCTAGTCAGATCAGACATACATCAGTGCTGTTTAAAGTATTCGCATGTTGTGGACTGACAAAAGTAAGATTAAGACGTCATAAATCTGGAATATAACCGGCTAAACATAAACAATAACCCCTACCAACCCTCCCCTCTCTGCCCTATCCCCAAACGATAGGGCTCACATATCAACTCGTCACACACACCATCCACCAACAGCTCCATTGACCACCCAGAAACACGACAGACAGAAAGAACCTCCTAAAAACTCATAGAAATAAACAAATAAAATCCACCCTAATAGCCTTAATAAAAAAAATATATTAATTAAATACAACCTATAAAGAAAAAGAAGAGAAAAAATAAATATATGTATATAAGCCGCACCCACTGAATTTGACAAATATTTTTATTTTAAACATAAATAAGCCGCACCTGTCTATGAGCTCTCTACACTGAAACTAATGAACTTTACACAGGCTTTAATGAAAGACAGTGTCTGTTACACGGTGTAACGGGTGAAATATGTTGCGCTTCCTTTAGAAGCATAGCGGTATTTTGGAATATCCTGGCACCGCATTTTTCCGCAATTACTGCATGTGTGGAGACCGAGGAATATGTCCTTATTATTTTCTGATGCTCATTTCTAAGTTTCTTTGACTAACCCGTAACGCTGTTGCCAAGAATAATAAAAAAGCACGAGTTTTGGAAACCTGCCTGTGCTTATATGATTTCAGTTGCAACTGGAGATAGCGAGCTCTCCCTTCGCCCTGACTCAACGTGTTACAACAACTTGTATCTAAACAGTAGCCTACCAAGAAAGTCATTGTTCACTGTCTTCCTCTTTCCTTTCACAACTATTTCTCTCGCGATTTTTTCTTTTGGCATCGTTGTGCGTTTAAAAATCTCCATCGGTGGAAGTATAACGTGGCACTACTATGGTTAACTGGTGTTTTCCTGGCAGCTCTCAAAATAATTTTATCTTTACTTTTCTGTGATCTTGTTGATGAAAAAGTAGGAAAATCCTTATCCCCACCACTTTCCATCTCCTTTCACGTTATTGAAATAGCACAAATTATACAGAAAATAGGGCTAGATAAAAAAAAAATACGGAGTTCTAAAGCGGAGCAAAACTCTTAAGCTGCCATCTTGCTCAGGGTCTATCAAGACCCATAAAAAGTCTTAATGGACATTGTGAGAGCATAGTAAGTAATCCAGGATCAGGATTTTGGCAAAAGCACTTTAAACATTAGAATTTATTTTATTTATTTTTTTATTAGGTTTGAAATACTTTCCAAAGAACCAATTTCAGGGTTTCATTGTAGTTATTGGGAATGAATACATATTGAATTCAAACATTTAAAGAATAGTAACAAATAAAAACTTTCTGGAAGTGTCCTTAAGGTGTTGTGTCAGTCTTTCAAAATAAACCTTCTTGGTCATTGATTTTCTGATTAGTGCATCAGTGGCTTTTTAGCAATACCACCCATATCACAATGCTTCCACCATCATGCTTCACAGTCACAACAGTATTCTTCTAATCAAAGTCTCACCCTTATCGTCAACACAAACCACTGATTATTATAGCCACCCTGAGTGATAACAGCTGTACGTCGCTTAACCATGCAAAGCCGCACGTCCTATTCAGCATGTTCATGTTTTTGTCTGCTTAAGAGGACCACACATGTTTGTGTATCTTGTATTAGAGCAAATTTTGTGCTAGAATTAGAATTGTTGCTCTTCACAAAAATGGCAGAGGCTATAAAATATATAAAAAAAACACCTATAAATAAGGTGTTGTGTCAGTCTTTCAAAATAAACCTTGTTCACTGATTTTCTGATTAGTGCATTAGTGGCTTTTTCAGCAAAACCACCTATATCACAATGCTTCCAACCTGAACCTGAGTTACAGTACAGTGGCCAGGGTCATATAGAGGTTTCCACTCTGAACAGGCCTCGCAAGGGTCCATCAAAGGAGTTAATTCCTCATGCTGTGCGTCAGGTGCAGAAGCAGGCATCAAAAAACAAACACTTAAATGCTGCCAGCATTGTTTTAGAGGTTGCAGAAGCGGAAGGTCCTCTTGTTAGTGTTTAGACCATACGCCACACACTGCAACAAGTCAGTTTGCATGGCCATAGTCCCAGAAGGAAACCTCTTCTGAATCTGGCTCACAAGAAAGCCTGCAAACAGTTTGCTGAAAACAACCTGGTCAAAAGCATGAATTACTGGAACAATGTCCTGTGGTCTGATGAGACTAAGGTAAACTTGTTTGGTTCAGATGGTCCTGCATGTGTGGTGATTCACTGGTGAGGAGAACCAAGAAAATTGTGTCTTGCCTACAGTCAAGCATGGTGGTGGTAGCATCATGGTCTGGGGCTGCATGAGTTCTGCTGGTACTGTGGATCTGAGGTTTATTGAGGAAAACATTGATTTCAAAATGTACTGTGACATTCTGAAGCAGGAAATGACGCCCTCCCTTCAGAAACTGGGCTAAACGGCAGTTTTCCAACATAATAACAACCCAAAACACACCGCCAAGATAAAACTGCCTTGCTGAGGAAGCTGAAGGTGATGGTGATAGAGTGGCTAAAGTATGTCTTCAGACTTGAAACCTATTAAGGAACCTATGAAGCATCCTCTAGTGGAAGGTGGAGAAGCGCCATATGTCTAACATCCAGTGGCTCTTGATGTCATTATGGAGGGGTGAAAGAGGATCTCAGTAATAGCATGTGCAGACATTGGTGCTCACACAAAATATTAACACTTTGGACACATTTTTGACATGTTCACTTAGAGTGCACTTACTTATGTTGCCAGATATTTAGATGATAATGGCTGTATGTTGTTTAATTTTTAGAGGACAGTAAATCTGTACTGCTATACAAGATGCACATCGACTACTCTAAAATATATCCAAGTTTCATTTCTATAGTATTGTCCCTTGAGAAGATATAATACAATGGTTGCTGAAATGTGAGGGGTGCACACACTTTTGTGAGATACGGTAACAAATATATACATAAATGCCTTATATGTTTGAAAATAAAACATTTGAAAGCAAACCATCCACAGTACCATCATGTTCTGTTCAATCTCCTCATAAGCATCAGCCAAACGATCTTCTCTGAAATCTGTAGCTTTGTCTGCACCACGGTAATGCTCTGCCCACTCCTTCCACTGCTCCTCAGATAGATCCCGATAGGCCAGCACCAGGGTCCGTAACCCATCACCAGCATACTCCTATTAACAAAACCCATACAAATATCTGTTGATGTCAAATCATAATACTCAAGTCATTGCTTTATCATTTTCTTTCTTCATTCAGAACACTGGACAGATGCAACTGGGGGAATAACAGACACTCACTACTAGCCCACTAGATGGCACTGTTTAACTATTAACTACAGCATACTGTGGGGTTCTTGTAAATTAAAGTAAATTATAGGAAGTAATAATCATTACGCCATGCTGTGTTTTACTGTGAAGTTATATTCTGTTGGCTAAAGAGAATATATTTAGCCTTCATCACATAAAAATACGAACCCCAGCAAACAGACAAACACAAGTATGCTTACATTGAGGTGGTCCAAGGTTATGTTCATCAGCTCATGACATGAAGAATGAAGTCTCTCAAAAAGCACTGTGTCTGCTCCTTTACAGTATAAGCGAATATGGCCCTCAGGCGTCCTTACTAAAACACACACACACACACACACACACACACACACACACACACACACACACACGTTTTAGTCTATTAAGTAACTGTTAACTTAAACATAACAATTAACTAACTAACGTAATTAGCACAATTTACAACTAACACAGAACTAATGAACTAACTGAGTTCAAATTAGTTGTTGCCATGTATCAAACAACTTTTCCAGCCATATGTGGTTCTTCTACAAGTGTTGGAGGTCCAACAATTTTACAGGATGCCTTCGGATGCAAGAACATAAAATTTCTTGCTCTCACTTGAACACGGAGACCCAAACTTGATTCAGCATTATAATGCCCCTGCTTATTTTTGTAATTTTAATTAGTTGTATTTTTGAAATATGTTGTATATATATATATACACACAACATATTTTTGGAATAGCCTGCCGCTGCATTTTTCCGCTATTACTGCATGTGTGCAAGGCCGAGGAATATGTCCTTATTATTTTCTGATGCTAATTTCTAAGTTTCTTTGACTAACCTATAACGCTGTTGCCAAGAAAATAAAAAAGCACGAGTTTTGGAAACCTGTTTGTGCTTATATGATTGCAACTGGAGTTAGCGAGCTCTCCCATGACCCAGACTCAACGCGTTACAACGGCTTGTATCCAAACAGTAGCCTACCAAGAAAGTCATTGTTCACTGTCTTTCTCCTTTTTCTCTCTGGAGTTTATCTTTTGGCATTGTCGTGCGTAAAAAAAAAAAAAACAGTTTTTTCTCCCGATGCCGTGCAGCTCAGAACACAGGTGAGGTGCGTTTTTTTCTTTTCCGTTCAGAAATTGCATCAGTCTAATGTTATGTCGCTCAGTTTTTTGGCTTGAAGTTTGTGAAACCGGAAAAAACCCAGGGAAAATTCATAAATTAGCCGCTTCGTTGTTTAAGCCGCGGGGTTCAAAACGTGGGAAAAAAGTAGCGGCTTATAGTACGAAAAATACGGTACATATATGCATAATACAGCATTCTTGTGTGTGCATGTTTGTAGTCAAACATACCTATGACTGACATCCTCTTGCGGATGTTGTTGAAGTCCAGGATGGCAAGAAGTGTGTATGTGACTGCTTTGCCCAGTTCCTGTGTAGTGATTGTTCCAGGAGTACGAGAACGGAACACAAAGCCAAAATTGCGTGCTGCCTTCACCAACGCGCCTTCGTCAGGGGACTGAGCCTTATACACCAGTGCTCCTACAGACGTGAGAAGGAGGGGCAAATAATATTGAGAAACTAGGCAACATAATGAGTTACATATAATTGCATTTCTGCTGGCTCATTTCCCACTAATCTTATCATTGAATAAAGTACAGAATTGTCATTCAGGATCACAAACTGCACAACACCTAAACGTAACAGCCACACCCTGTCTTACTCAAGAATCTTGGGCTTCTATTTATTAGAACGATAGAAATAAAAGAAAGGTGGCCAAATCCCAGTCAGGAACAAGTACCAGGATTGAATAGGTGAGAATTACCTTCGCTTTTCTCCTCACTCATGACCGTGTGGCAGAGAGAAAGCAAACGGAAGAACTCGTGCACTGCTGGCTCCCCAACCTTCACAGCATCCAGCAACGAGGAGTCGTAGAACCGAAAGTCCTGGTCAGCCAGCGAGTTCCAAGTGCTGAAATCTAAAGGCTGGGCCTTCTGGCAAAGAGTCATCATATTATAATATGAATATTAGAAGGCTGTGAAAAAGCATAATATCCCTTAAACTCATCGTTACACATACTAAGGTTACTTGCTGATGGCACTGATGAACAGTTTTCTGTGGCAAAGAAAAGAAAGTATGATGTATTTTTCATCTGCTGCGTTGGGTTTCTTAGGCCGACCTCTGTATCTACTGTCCTCAACATTTCCCGTTTCTCTGTGCTTCTTCAAAATAGCTTGAAAAGCACATTTGGAAACCTGTCTGCTTTGAAATCTTTGCCTGGGAGAGACTTTGTGTCTTTGTTTTTTTTGTGTCTTTTTGCTGTGCTCTGTCTTTTGCCATGGTGACCTGTGACCTGTGACCTGACCTGTGATATTTCACATCCTCCTCTTAGTAGTAGAGTTTGGCTGTTTCTCACAATTTTAGATGATGAGTTTAAGGGATATTACATTTTTTGCACAGTCTTCTAATATTCTTTACACACATTAAGGTCATGGCCAATGGCAAACATAACAAAGTACATGCTGTAATAAAAGACAAGTGTTTCTAATTTGTACATAGAAACTTGTCACATAATAACATGTCAAAAATACATTGTATTTAAATCTGTCTTTATATATAAATAAACCGAGAGGATGGAAGGCATCAGGTCAGAATTCCTTTAAAATTTTATTTGCATACATATTTATCCGAGTATCTAAAAGTCAATTATCCATATATAGTCATTAGCATCATTTATGTATTTTTTTGTGGCTGCATTTATGCATTTTTCCTCACTTTTGTAATCATGCCACTTTTATCGCCTTTGTAAGCACTCACTTTATGCTGAGTTCCTGGAATATCCACTACTTCACCTGTAAGTACATAGAAAAATACAGTATCAATAGACCTGTTGCAATTTACACCATGTAGAAATTGTCAGTCTTTTGCTTTAATCCGTCCTCAGGGTTCTTTGATAGACAATACAGAAGATTAATGCACATAGGATTTAATAATTGAATAATATTTTACAATTATTATTTATTATTAGACAGAGTTTATGTATATATTTAAGTATATTTTTTTATTTATTTGATGGTACTATACTGTACACGTTTTATATATTGTGTTCAGAAAATAAACTGGAGAATGATCAATATTGATTAAGCCCTTATCAAGAGATTGTTGAAAAATTTGCCCCAAAAAAAAAAGAAATTAAGACGAACCATTATATCAGTTAAGATTTAATACTATCAGTTACTGTGTTACAGCTGCAGTCATTTGACTAAGACAGCAGTCATGAGACATTAAACTGATATATTTAGAGTTTTATAAAATAAAATAAGGAAAATATAAAAATATGAATAAGAACAATATGTTTTATGACATACAGTACAGACCAAAAGTTTATATGTTATATATATATATATATACAGTGAGGAAAATAAGTATTTGAACACCCTGCTATTTTGCAAGTTCTCCCACTTAGAAATCATGGAGGGGTCTGAAATTGTCATCGTAGGTGCATGTCCATGGTGAGAGACATAATCTAAAAATAAAAAATCCAGAAATCACAATATATGATTTTTAAACTATTTATTTGTATGATACAGCTGCAAATAAGTATTTGAACACCTGTCTATCAGCTAGAATTCTGACCCTCAAAGACCTGTAAGTCTCTCTTTAAAATGTCCACCTCCACTACATTTATTATCCTAAATAAGATGCACCTGTTTGAGGTCGTTAGCTGCATAAAGACACCTGTCCACCCCATACAATCAGTAAGAATCCAACTACTAACATGGCCAAGACCAAAGAGCTGTCCAAAGACACTAGAGACAAAAATGTACACCTCCACAAGGCTGGAAAGGGCTACAGGGAAATTGCCAAGCAGCTTGGTGAAAAAAGGTCCACTGTTGGAGCAATCATTAGAAAATGGAAGAAGCTAAGCATGACTGTCAATCTCCCTCTGACTGGGGCTCCATGCAAGATCTTACTTCCTGGGGTCTCAATGATCCTAAGGAAGGTGAGAAATCAGCCCAGAACTACACGGGAGGAGCTGGTCAATGACCTGAAAAGAGCTGAGACCACCGTTTCCAAGGTTACTGTTGGTAATACACTAAGACGTCATGGTTTGAAATCATGCATGGCACGGAAGGTTCCCCTGCTTAAACCAGCACATGTCCAGGCACGTCTTAAGTTTGCCAATGACCATTTGGATGATCCAGAGGAGTCATGGGAGAAAGTCATGTGGTCAGATGAGACCAAAATAGAACTTTTGGGTCATAATTCCACTAAACGTTTTTGAAGGAAGAAGAATGATGAGTACCATCCCAAGAACACCATCCCTACTGTGAAGCATGGGGGTGGTAGCATCATGCTTTGGGGGTGTTTTTCTGCACATGGGACAGGGCGACTGCACTGTATTAAGAAGAGGATGACCGGGGCCTTGTATTGCGAGATTTTGGGGAGCAACCTCTTTCCCTCAGTTAGAGCATTAAAGATGGGTCGATGCTGGGTCTTCCAACATGACAATGACCCGAAGCACACAGCCAGGATAACCAAGAAATGGCTCTGTAAGAAGCATATCAAGGTTCTGGCGTGGCCTAGCCAGTCTCCAGACCTAAACCCAATAGAGAATCTTTTCTCCGTGTTTCTCAGCGACAGGCCAGAAACCGGACTGATCTAAAAAAGATCTGTGTGGAGGAGTGGGCCAAAATCCCTCCTGCAGTGTGTGCAAACCTGGTGAAAAACTACAGGAAACATTTGACCTCTATAATTGCAAACAAAGACTACTGTACCAAATATTAACATTGACTTTCTCAGGTGTTCAAATACTTATTTGCAGCTGTATCATACAAATAAATAGTTAAAAAATCATACATTGTGATTTCTGGATTTTTTTTTTAGATTATGTCTCTCACAGTGGACATGCACATACGATGACAATTTCAGACCCCTCCATGGTTTCTAAGTGGGAGAACTTGCAAAATAGCAGGGTGTTCAAATACTTATTTTCCTCACTGTATATACAGGGGTCTGAAATTGTCATCGTAGGTGCATGTCCACTGTGAGAGACATAATCTAAAAAAAAAAATCCAGAAATCACAATGTATGATTTTTTAACTATTTATTTGTATGATACAGCTGCAAATAAGTATTTGAACACCTGAGAAAGTCAATGTTAATATTTGGTACAGGAGCCTTTGTTTGCAATTACAGAGGTCAAACGTTTCCTGTAGTTTTTCACCAGGTTTGCACACACTGCAGGAGGGATTTTGACCCACTCCTCCACACAGATCTTCTCTAGATCAGTCAGGTTTATGGCCTGTTGCTGAAAAACACGGAGTTTGAGCTCCCTTTAAAGATTTTCTATTGGGTTTAGGTCTGGAGACTGGCTAGGCCACGCCAGAACCTTGATATGCTTCTTACAGAGCCACTCCTTGGTTATCCTGGCTGTGTGCTTCGGGTCATTGTCATGTTGGAAGACCCAGCCTCGACCCATCTTCAATGCTCTAACTGAGGGAAGGAGGTTGTTCCCCAAAATCTCGCAATACATGGCCCCGGTCATCCTCTCCTTAATACAGTGCAGTCGCCCTGTCCCATTTGCAGAAAAACACCCCCAAAACATGATGCTACCACCCCCATGCTTCACAGTAGGGATGGTGTTCTTGGGATGGTACTCATCATTCTTCTTCCTCCAAACACGTTTAGTGGAATTATGGCCCAAAAGTTCTATTTTGGTCTCATCTGACCACATGACTTTCTCCCATGACTCCTCTGGATCATCCAAATGGTCATTGGCAAACTTAAGATGTGCCTGGACATGTGCTGGTTTAAGCAGGGGAACCTTCCGTACCATGCATGATTTCAAACCATGACGTCTTAGTGTATTATCAACAGTGACCTTGGAAACGGTGGTCCCAGCTCTTTTCAGGTCATTGACCAGCTCCTCCCATGTAGTTCTGGGCTGATTTCTCACCTTCCTTAGGATCATTGAGACCCCACGAGGTGAGATCTTGCATGGAGCCCCAGTCCGAGGGAGATTGACAGTCATGTTTAGCTTCTTCCATTTTCTAATGATTGCTCCAACAGTGGACCTTTTTTCACCAAGCTGCTTGGCAATTTCCCCGTAGCCCTTTCCAGCCTTGTGGAGGTGTACAATTTAGTCTCTAGTGTCTTTGGACAGCTCTTTGGTCTTGGCCATGTTAGTAGTTGGATTCTTACTGATTGTATGGGGTGGACAGGTGTCTTTATGCAGCTAACGACCTCAAACAGGTGCATCTAATTTAGGATAATAAATGTAGTGGAGGTGGACATTTTAAAGGCAGACTAACAGGTCTTTAAGGGTCAAAATTCTAGCTGATAGACAGGTGTTCAAATACTTATTTGCAGCTGTATCATACAAATAAATAGTTTAAAAATCATATATTGTGATTTCTGGATTTTTTTTTTAGATTATGTCTCTCACAGTGGACATGCACCTACGATGACAATTTCAGACCCCTCCATGATTTCTAAGTGGGAGAACTTGCAAAATAGCAGGGTGTTCAAATACTTATTTTCCTCACTGTATATATATATATATATATATATATATATATATATATATATATATATATATATATATATATATATATATATATATATACATACAGTACAGACCAAAAGTTTATATATATTATATATACGGTACAGACCAAAAAGTTTGGACACACCTTCTCATTCAAAGAGTTTTCTTTATTTTCATGACTATGAAAATTGTAGAGTCACACTGAAGGCATCAAAACTATGAATTAACACATGTGGAATTATATACATAACAAAAAAGTGAACTGAAAATATGTCATATTGTAGGTTCTTCAAAGTAGCCATCAAGAGAATGCCAAGAGTGTGCAAAGCAGTAATCTAAGCAAAAGGTGGCTACTTTTATTTGAAATAAAACACACATCAGTGGTATTTGTTTCTCTCTCTCTCTCTCTCTCTCTCTCTCTCTCTCTCTCTCTCTCTCTCTCTCTCTCTCTCTCTCTCTCCCTCCCTCCCTCCCTCCGAATTCCTTTTTATTGTAAATCTTTTTTCACAGGCCAACAACAAAACAACCAAAAATAATAATAATTTTCTTTTAATAAAAAAAAAAAAATTAAAACAATCTTTCAACCATTAACAGTCCATGCCTTGGAGTATAAAAAGTGCATAAAGACATCATTCATTCAAGCTTAATTTACTACACTCTGATTTAATTTGATTGGTTGAAGTCGGATTCCTGCATCTCTTCTTAGATACCTGGCATCGTGTCTGGGGTTTAGGCTCTGAGCTGAGGAAATCCTCAGGATTGAGTGAAGGTGTTCATCAGTGAGACTCCTGAGTGAGGTTTTGTTCATCTTCATTATAGAGAACAGTTGCACACACAGATATGTGCTGCTGAACATCGAGAGTGTATGAGCAGCTTGGGCACGGAGTTGTGCAGTGTGTCGGGGAGAAACATGGAAACTGTGCAGCACACACAGAGTCGTACTTTGACTTGAGCGTGTCACTACACTGGAGTTCAATCAGCTCCATTTGGACGCTTTCCACGTCACCCACAAACGGATTACTGAGCAGTTCAAATCTGCATTTCTGGGCTTCAAAGTCGGTAAATCACCGGGTAAATTCAGCGCTGAGTACGCAGAGTTTTTCAGCTTGAAGTTTTTCAGCGGTCTCGACTGACGCGCCCGCACACTAACAAAGCATTCTGGGATTTGTAGTATTAGCGTTGTATGTGCTATACACTGGCGGGCCAGCTCTAATACACATTTTATATGATCTCGCGGGCCAAATATAATCACCTAAGTTTGCCTGAGTTTGACACCCCTCCTCTAGAGGAAATGTTAACAGTGTTTTTTGCGTGAGCGTCTTACCGTAGGTATTTCCATTGATGGAGCACTTGTTAAAGGTCATGATGTTCTGAGTAAGGGTTCCAGTCTTGTCACTGAAAATATACTCCACCTGGCCCAGCTCTTCGTTCAGCGTCGTGCTTCGAGCCTCTGCTGCTGTGTTACTACGGCTACAAAACATCCGCCGGTCCCAGTTAATGAAGTAACTGTGGCCCAGTCGAATCACTTCCACGCTGACATAAAGGGAGAAAAAAAAGCTAAAAGTTTTTAAACCTTGTGATTTATTTTACAAAATGCAAAAACATAAAACAAAACCAAAGATGAAATGCTCAGCAAGAGCCTATGAACTAACAGGGCAAACATGCGTATGGTTTCTATTCTTTCATCTGTTTAGCCTGACAAGACAAAACCTTTGTATTGTAGTAGGTGTCCTATTTTTTGAGCAAGATCATGCTATAGAAAGCAACACATCTGCTGTCAAATATGGCATTGTGCATTTTTCCCTGATAGTTGTTTGGAACTGTAGATCTGTGTAAGGTTAGATTAGCAGTAACATCAGGTGCCTTCCAAATGTTTGCTCAGCATAAAACAATAAAGATTTATAAAGATTGTTAGGATGGTGAAAATAAAAACACTCATAGCCCAGTCTGCAACAATGAGATCAATACATTTTTTGATGAGGTGTGCCTATCTGGAGAGTGAGTTGAAAGTAATCTGGTGTTTTTCTCATTGGAGAAACACTAAGAGACTGATGCTGGCAATGAAAGTACAATCAAAGACAAGCAGATCTGTGGGATGTAATTACCCCTGCAGCTTTCCTGAATGTCCTATTCCACATTTAGTCTCTATTTGCTGTTATAATCACCTGTACGGTGGGTGAGGAAAGTCAGCGTTCCAGTTTATTCCAAAGGTTTTCAATAGGGTTGAGGTCAGAGCTATATTTTTAATCTATATGTTCATGGACCTTACTCTGCACATATTTTCCTCTGCATCTTGTCTAAACAGGTTTTAAGGATATCCAATGTTAAAAAAAAGTTTGACACCTCTTTCTCTATCTCTCACTTCCTTTTTTTTTTTTTTTAGCTTGGCTTACCTTACATACAGGGAGATGGGCACCACAGTGTTAAGAATGATGATATATGACCAGAAGGAGAGGAAGGCCGAGAAGAGGAAGTTGTCAACAGGAGGATCCCATGGAAGATAGCTCTGAAAAAGTGAACCCACTTTGCTCTCCCATACAGCATTTCCAATGGCCAGTATTATCCCCATACACACCAGGAAACCAAAAATCTAATGGAGATGGGAAGAGATCAGGTGATGATAGAGTATACAGGTCTAAAGTATTGTATCAGCAAAACCTGTGTATGGTACAGTATGTGTTTTGACAGAGGAGACTCTCGTACCCACAGAACCAGTGTGTTCATCAGGCGGTCTATGCTTGTCCGTTTGAACTTTGTGCGTCCGCTGTTCTGCATCAGCTTGGTGTCTGGACCTATTGCAGTCAAACAATGCAGAGAAGTTCAGCATACAGTATAATTGTATAAATGAGGGACGTTTACATGCAAACCTACATGTACCTGCAAATATGACAAGACCGTAGCAGCTCTCAGTGTTGCGTAGGACACAGCCTCTCAGCAGCATGTTCTGATTGGTCAGAGCATACTTACACTCCCTCCAGTACAATGTCCCACAGAAGCGATCCAGCTTATTATTAGGGGGCTCACACACCACCTCTCCTGCAAAGGAGAACAACAATCGGCACCAATACAATAATATTATACTTTATCAATTTTACAGTTAATTCTTTTTTTGTACAAAAGAACAAAAAATGGTAGTCCTAAAATGAAACCACAGAAGTATAGCTGGTCACAGTCACACACCAGGTACTGCTGTTGTGAAACCTAGGAATTGGAGTCTCAAATCAGCATGAGCACCACCCAAAAAAAAAAAAGAACAAGCATCTTGCACAAAACAAAGGTGAAGAACACTGCTGGTTTTGTGACACCCTCAAATATTTATACCTTCTCATGCAAAACCTTCACATGCTGAGCAAATGAGCTGTTAATTTTTCGAACGTTACCTCATCAGAGTTTTAGATGATTGACCACACAATCAAACATATTTTACCCAACAAAAGCAACCCAATGATCTTTACATTAGAAATGTCAAGGTTCAGTAAACATTCGTGCTTCGCACATTGGGTAACACACTGACGCACACACACAGAGATCGAAATTCAACCCCTACCATCAAACTGAGCAAGGTTGGTAGGGTCCCCTAGCTCTGAGGTAACAGACGGGGACTGACGTACTTTCATGTTCGTCTCGCTGTAACACACACACACACACACACACACACACACACACACACACACACACACACACACACACACACACACACACACACACGCTGTGAGAAAATGGGTTAAACAGTTTGAAAGATAAAATATAAAGATGAAATATATAAATAGATAAACAAACCTATGTTATGTTGTACTAACCGGCAATAGCTTGCTGGTAATGTAAGACTTTGAACAAGTAAACTAGCATGAGGTTGCTGTTTTGATCTACAATACACACTTGCAAGTCGCTCTAGATAAGGCCATGTACTAACATTTTAAATGTAAATAATATAAGACCTGCACTGCTGCTGTGGTTTCGATGTACCAAAACCTCACATTTAAACAAATATACCTTCAGTAGTGGTTTCATGAGACACCTCAAGTTACACCATCTTACCCATCTAGCTCTGCAGTCTCAATGTAACACAAACCATGTGGTTCACTGCTAGACAACAGGAGCAGGTCAGCCTGTAACACATACAAACACATATGTTTCATCATCACTATTCCAATATGCAAAAAAGAAGTGAATTAAAATACATTATATAAATAAACATTTGTTGACACTTGACCATAAGATTTGTATGTGCATTTTGTATGTCATTTTCCACATTTAGTTCCTATTTGCTTTTATAATAAGCTCCACTTTTGAAATTAATAAAGGCAGGTACTGATGTAGGTGAGATGAGGAGGCCTGGGAGACAGTCAGCATTTCAGTTTATCCCAAAGGTGTTCATGCTGCGTTTTTGCCCAGGGACAATTTCATGATGGAACATTTTCTGATACCGCATCCTAAGACATCCTATAAATTTTTGTGCCTCTAACCTTGTGGTAAAAGTTTGTAAAGGAACCACATTTGGCTGGAAATGTCAGGTGTTACATATAATATAAGTCCTCCAAATGTGAAGAAATCATCACAATGGCTAATGCACCTGTCCAATATACAACATAAATGAAATGGGAACTGTTGTTTATACTTCTTACTCTGCACATATGACTGTTTTTGGAAATTGCATGGTTTAAATCAAAGTAAGCACCATGATCATATCATTAGACAGAGTCAGGAAGAAAGTCTTACTGCAACAAACTGGTTGTTCTCTAGTTTAATGATGTCCCCCACTGTCACATTCAACCACTTCTCCTTCTGAAGACTGTAACACAGATAGATTAAATAAAGTAACAGTCATAGGAAGAACCCATACTGCATGTTATAAGCTAATGATACACATTGAAAAATTTATAAATATGAATATGTTAATTTATCTATAGGAGTTAGGACTCACATGCCATTGATTAGCACCTGAGACTGGCGATTATTCACCTGGTTATCGCTCTTGTGACGAAACTGCAGCAGAGGAGCAACAGGTCTACATTAATTGTTTCATCTTGGTCAGTGTTGAAACAAAACCGAACTCATGCATGGTCATGAGTTTTATGGGATTTACACAAAATGGTCATTGTGTATTATTCTATTTGGAGTGCATCTTTTTGTATTATGGATTAAAATAGTAAATGAAATAGCCCTTAGTTCCAACATGAATTTTAAATGTAAACGAGACTGAAGCCTGAATCGTATTTCTGTAAAGATGAATATACTTTTTATGCTATACACAGAGAAGGTCACAGGAGACTGGAAGAAAACCATGTGACATTATTATCAGATTATCATTACAGTATGTTTACAATCATTTCAAACTTGTGGTGTGATTAAAAACGAGAAAAGAGAGAGAGAGAGAGAGAGAGAGAGAGAGAGAGAGAGAGAGAGAGAGAGAGAGAGAGAGAGAGAGAGAGAGAGAGAGAGAGAGAGAGAGAGAGAGAGAGAGAGAGAGAAACAACTCACATAATCATCAGTGGCATCTTTAACTGCAGTGATGCTCAGCACCAGTACTAAAGGCACTATAGTGGTGAACCAGGACAAGGAAGAAATCTGAGGAATCAACTGAAGGAGACAAAGAGAGAGCGAGAGATATAGAGATAGAGATAGAGAACATTAAACAGAACACATAAGAGATGCACTGACAAAAATACCTTTCATCAGATAGATGCATCTTGTCGAAGCACATATTTGCAACAGTGTCATTTCTACACGCTACTTCACATTTATCTCCTCGATCGCTTTTCGCCTTCTTATTCATCATGAGCACAAAATAACAAAATGTTAGTTTGTGTGTAATACGTTCCTCCAATTAACAATGCCTTTACTCACATACGCTACAGAGCACCGTCCACCAGAACTTTTTTATTTTAACAATCAAAATATTCACAAGTACACATTGTCCATCATAACTGACACATTTGTACATAAAATTAAAATGGTCCATTTGTAAACTGAACACTTGTAAATAACATCTGTACATTTATTTAACAACATTTTTACTCTGTATATATTGCATTATACAGTGAGGAAAATAAGTATTTAAACACCCTGCTATTTTGCAAGTTCTTCCACTTAGAAATCATGGAGGGGTCTGAAATTGTCATCGTAGGTGCATGTCCACTGTGAGAGACATAATCTAAAAAAAAGTAATCCAGAAATCACAAAATATGATTTTTTAACTATTTATTTGTATGATACAGCTGCAAATAAGTATTTGAACACCTGAGAAAGTCAATGTTCATATTTGGTACAGTAGCCTTTGTTTGCAATTAGAGGTCAAACGTTTCCTGTAGTTTTTCACCAGGTTTGCACACACTGCAGGAGGGATTTTAGCCCACTCCTCCACACAGATCTTCTCCAGATCAGTCAGGTTTCTGGCCTGTCGCTGAGAAACACGGAGTTTGAGCTCCCTCCAAAGATTTTCTATTGGGTTTAGGTCTGGAGACTGGCTAGGCAACGCCAGAACCTTGATATGCTTCTTACAGAGCCACTCCTTGGTTATCCTGGCTGTGTGCTTTGGGTCATTGTCATGTTGGAAGACCCAGCCTCGACCCATCTTCAATGCTGTAACTGAGGGAAGGAGGTTGTTCCCCAAAATCTCGCAATACATGGCCCCGGTCATCCTCTCCTTAATACAGTGCAGTCGCCCTGTCCCATGTGCAGAAAAACTCCCCGAAGGCATGATGCTACCACCCCCATGCTCGACAGTAGGGATGGTGTTCTTGGGATGGTACTCATCATTCTTCTTCCTCCAAACACGTTTAGTGGAATTATGACCCAAAAGTTCTATTTTGGTCTCATCTGACCACATGACTTTCTCCCATGACTCCTCTGGATCATCCAAATGGTCATTGGCAAACTTAAGACGTGCCTGGACATGTGCTGGTTTAAGCAGGGGAACCTTCCGTGCCATGCATGATTTCAAACCATGACGTCTTAGTGTATTACCAACAGTAACCTTGGAAACGGTGGTCCCAGCTCTTTTCAGGTCATTGACCAGCTCCTCCCGTGTAGTTCTGGGCTGATTTCTCACCTTCCTTAGGATCATTGAGACCCCACAAGGTGAGATCTTGCATGGAGCCCCAGTCCGAGGGAGATTGACAGTCATGTTTAGCTTCTTCCATTTTCTAATGATTGCTCCAACAGTGGACCTTTTTTCACCAAGCTGCTTGGCAATTTCCCCGTAGCCCTTTCCAGCCTTGTGGAGGTGTACAATTTTGTCTCTAGTGTCTTTGGACAGCTCTTTGGTCTTGGCCATGTTAGTAGTTGGATTCTTACTGATTGTATGGGGTGGACAGGTGTCTTTATGCAGCTAACGACCTCAAACAGGTGCATCTAATTTAAGATTATAAATGTAGTGGAGGTGGACATTTTAAAGGCAGACTAACAGGTCTTTGAGGGTCAGAATTCTAGCTGATAGACAGGTGTTCAAATACTTATTTGCAGCTGTATCATACAAATAAATAGTTTAAAAATCATATATTGTGATTTCTGGATTTTTTTTTTAGATTATGTCTCTCACAGTGGACATGCGACGATGCTACGATGACAATTTCAGACCCCTCCATGATTTCTAAGTGGGAGAACTTGCAAAATAGCAGGGTGTTCAGATACTTATTTTCCTCACTGTATAACTGTCTGGTTTACTATTCTGTTACATTATATCTGTATTTCTCCTGCACTGGAAGCTCCTGATGATAAGGTAAATTCCTTGTGTAAGCATACTTGGTAATAAAGCTATTTTTGATTCCGATTCTGATACCACACTACATAAGCTGACAATGAACTTGTGCATGTGATAGGATTTAGTCATACAAAATACAGCAGCAAATATTTTATAATACAGTGTGGTTGTATTCTTGAATCTCGATCAGAAGGTGACGGATAACTTTATTTACCGAAAGTCATATCGGTGTGTTGACTTTTTTGAGTGTAACATTAACAATCTCAATTACAAACAAGTTTGGACATTGTGTAAAATATAAATTAAAAACAAAATGCAATGATTTTGCAATGATGATGCAAACCTCATAAATACTTATTTTAATCACAAAAAAAATGCAATCAAATGTTTAAACTGAGAATATGTACCATTTAAAGGAATAAATAAGGTCATTTTCAAATTGATGGCTGCAATATATCTAAAAAAATAAAATAAATGTAGAACAAGGCCATGTTTCCATTGTGTAGCAGCACGTTTTCTGTCCATATAAACCTGGGAACTGAGGACACCAGTTGCTTAAGTTTAACGATGGGAATGTTGTACCATATGTGTATGATACAGGATTCTAGCTCATCAACAGTTCAGGGTGTCCTTTGTTGCATTTTTCAATTTATAATGCAACAAATGTTTTTAAATGGTAAAATATCTACACTGCAGCCAAATCAGTTCAGCAGCTGGACTGTTAAATGTTGAATACAAAGTCATGTTATTATAATAGATGAAGTATGCAGTTAGCATTGTTTTGCTCAAATATGCAAGTCCACTGAAAAAGTTATTTTATGGATAGAAGCATTTGTTGCTCTAAAACCTGTACTTACTGTTCAGAATTGATTGTGCAAGCTGCTCTTTTAACAGCAATAATGCACACCCAATACTATATCTGGGATGCGACTTTTTTTAACTGATGCTGATAACAAGCCAAATAGTCCCTCTCTTCTGTAGTCTGGAGGACATGGTGTTCATTGTTTTGTTTTTTAATTAAAATTGTAATCCGTCTGACCACAGAACAGTTTTCCACATTCGCTCAATACACTTTAATTAATCTTTGGCCCAAAGAAAATGGAACAGTGCCTGGATCATGTGTATGCATACCTTCTTTTTTGCAATATAGAGATTTAACCTGCATTTGTGAATGAAATGGCAAACTGTGTTCACAGACAATGATTTGTGGAAGTGTTAATAGGCCCATGCAGTGATTTACATTACAGAATCATGATTGATTTAAATGCAGTGCTGCCTGAAGGCTTGAAGATCACAGGCATCCAATATTGACTTTCGACTTGAAACGTTTGATGATATTATGCACTGTATATGACTAGATTTTGAACTGTTTTGCAATTTTATGTTTGAGAAAAATTTTTTTAAAACTGTTACACAATTTGTATACACAGTCCTTCATAGATTGGTGAAGCTCTGCCCAGCTTTACCTCTGAGAGACTCTGCCTCTCTCTTCTTCTTTCAGCTGCTCCCATTAGGGGTCGCCACAGCTGATCATTCGTCTTCATACCACTCAGAGACTCTGCTACTTTAAGATACACTATTTATACCCAATAATCTTACTGACCTGTTGTCAATTAACCTCATTATTTGCAAAATTATTTTTTATAACAGTTCCCAGATTTTATTTCTCCTGTCCCAACTTTTTAAAAAAATGCTGCAGCAATCAAATTCAAAACAGAATTAATATTATAGTACCTGGAGAATGAGGAGAAACAAGAAGTAGGTATTGGCGACTTCCTGGAACTGCTCAAAGAGGTTGACTGGCAGAAAGTTAACGATGTTGTACTTTGAGGTCATGATGCAATTATTCTGGGACAGACAATGAGAGACATAATGGGTCACATGATCATGTTGCCATTATTAAATACTGTAAGAGTAAGTAGGTGGACAGAACATATCATTAGCAAATGAATGCGAGTTGCAAAGCTTGTGTCTATGTTGTGGTATTTCTTACTGCGTAGCGAAATTTCTCGTTGTACTCCCTGTCATTGGCTCGGACCCTCCTTTCCTCTTCTGTGAGAGAAAACATATGTACAATAAAATTTTGTAAGACCTGCCTTAGTAAGAACTGGCCTTTTTTTTTTTAAGTGAAGTTATACGATTATTATAGGTCTAGAAACATTGGTGTAGAAACTGCATAGCCTGCACCTTTAAAAGCCCCCTATAATCTCATTTGCAAATTACAGTGCCGTGCTGTGTGGGTCACTTTTACATTTGAATCTACAGTAGCTCGAAGCAGTGACGCAGCGGTGTGTTGCATTTACGTAAACCACAATGTTACCTGGTTTTGCCACTGTCTGCAAGTGCTGGAAATAAGCTCATGATACATAGCGTTCTTGCAAGTGCTGTGGAAAATCCACTCCGTCACTCTGACACACTTTGTTTTTTTTTGTTTGCATCAAGCTCCATCACTACACAAGTTGTTAACAATGTGCTGTGCGAAGACGCCGTTGTAAATAACTTGTCAATCAGTTGTGATCTCAGGCACTCACAAAGTTCTGATAAGGCAATTGAAAAGTGGATGGTAGGTTCTAGATTCAAGATACAGGATTTAAGTGTCATATATATAGGAAAAGAGTCTGTTACCCAACTTACAATATAATCCTTACATAAAGAAAACACAAAACATTAAATATATGCATATACACTTTCTGGAAAAAGATATTGGGACACCTGACATTTCCAGCCATCCATGTTTTTTTCCACCAAAAGACCTATTAGAAGAAAGAACTAGACCCTGTCAAGAAGCCTGTTTCAAGAAAAAAATAGCTTGCATGGGCTGGAGTGGAAGAGCTTGAGTATCATGCTAATAAGCTCTGACCTCAACCCTGTTGAGCACCTATGAGATGAACTAAATCTATTTTCCAGAATAGTAGTCAACCTCAAGTCGAGGTTGAAAACTTATTTAATTAGTCAAGCCTTTTATCAGTAGATTTTTCTTAGGTAAAGGCTCAGATCTGGAGGGAGCATGGATATAGAGTGTTTGGTGAACTGGTATATTTGTATGCTGTCGTCCCCTCACATTTACACGTTTACTCGGGTTTGTTGACGGTGGTGTGGTGGGTCGTCTCTTATCCCAGAGATCCCTCATGTCTGTGTTACCTTCTGGTTTTCCCTTTTAGTTATGCTGCCATAGCGAGACTTGCCAGAGTCCAAACTGCACAGTGACATTAACTTTCATACACCAATAAGGACACTTAATAATCCATATCCTTCTCTTCCTGTCACCCTCTTCTCTCTCTCTCTCTCTCTCTCTCTCTCTCTCTCTCTCTCTCGGTCGAGTAAAACATGCTCCTGAGGCTCCAGTGACCACTGTTCCTGCCCCTCTCCCCTCCGTGGATCTTCACACTTCTGTGCAGCTTGGGACGATCTCTCATCAACACCTTGGGTGGTTCCATGTAATTCCGGAGTAAGAACGGGAGCTTTGAGGATGGATTGGACTGTAGTTAATGTCAACAGTCTGCTACACTGACTCAGGAATACAGTTTGCTTCTGATCATCATCACTGTACCCCGCAACATTGTATATCTGCTTCAAATGGACATTTGGTGCAACCCAGATGAGGATGGGTTCCCTCTTGAGTCTGGTTCCTCTCAAGCTTTCTTCCTTATGCCATCTCTGGGAGTTTTTCCTTGCCACAGTTGCTAATCAGGGACAAACTTACTTACAAAGAACATATTTACATTTAATCACCACATTATCTGTGTAAAGCTGCTTTGAGACAATTGTTATCATTGTTAAAAGCGCTATACAAATAAACATGAATTGACTTCAATAGTAGAGGTTATTTTAACAGCAAATTGGGACTAAATATAGAAATTTCAAAAAGCACATATGTATCTTAGTCAGGTGTTTACAAACTTGTTACAAACCCTAACCCTTGTCCATATAAAGTGTAAATTGTAGATTGTGCAATGTAAACATGGAAGACATGCCTATGCATAGGTCAGTGGTGGGCCGTCAGGGCCAGCAACGCCTTCTCTGCTGGCCTAAACACTATCAGAAGCACTGACCCACATTTACAACCTAAATTCTAATATAAATTTTATGAAATTGTATTAATTTATTCCCAACAGTTTATTCTCTTCATTTCATAGCTTTTCTTTTGGCTGCACTGCTTCCAGTGTGTGTATGTGGATGTTAGATTTTTTTGTCCTCAGATTTCAGCCTCTATGTGCTGCCATATCAATCTAATCTGCCCAGGGCCTTCAAAGTCTTTACTGCTGGCCTTTTTACCTCGGTCTCTATTAGCAACGGGTCTGTTTCTTTAACCAATCAAATTTCAAATTCGCCTCACAGGTCCAGCTAGCTGGCCCAGAATAGCGTCAGCATTTTTCCGTCCTCTGATTGGTTGGTCAGAGCGAAACTGTTACAACCAAGTTCAACTGGCAAAACACGTGTGTAGCTCTCTAACCCTAGAAAGTGACTTGGTCTCAAACATACCTAAAAATCCATTTTCAAGAAAAGCTAGACATCATAGTAAGAAGAGGTCGCCAACCCCGAAGCTAGCTAGCTTGTCTCAGCCCGGAAAAGGGTTTGTTTGCCACTTCCAGACCAGTGAATACGAGCGGTACCACTGTCTTACAGCCTCTGAGGAACGATGCAAATTATGAGTATGCATGAGTATGCAGTTGTAATTAATCTGCAATTAGATTGTCATTGTAGTCAGAAAAAAAAATATTTGAAATCCTGTTAAAAGGGGACATGAATGATTAAACAACTCTGGAAAGCCATCTTTTTGCACAGCTAATAATGACAGGCAAGGCCGTAAACAGTAAGCTGGCTTCGACTTAGTTGGTGACTTCAGTTTTCCAGCAAGCTTACACAGATGACACACTGGCATATAGTCCAATGCTCATTTAATAAATGTTCATATGCTGTTTACATAAAGAAAATACTCCTCTAAGGCATGTGACATTTACAGTTATAGGTATAGATTCACTGAAATAGAAACTTCATCTCACATGGTCAACTTTACATGTGGTTGGTTATAACAGCTACATGCACCTGCGAACGGGAAATAACTGTGTGTGGTTTGCAGAGGACGATATTATTTAACACATGCGTGTTGACGTGTCTGCTACATGGAGAACAGAATCTGGCACCTGTTAATTTCACTTCTGTGAGAACTTTCACATTCCCTTTTCCTCTTTTGTTTTACTTTAAAAACTCTCTCATTGTTTTTATTCTAATACATCTATCAACAAATTACTACATACCAACAAGTTCATTTGCACAAAAAAAAAAAAAAACATCTTAGGATGTAAACGTGAAGTCAAACTACTGACCAAAAGGCCAAATGTGCACCACGGGTGCATTAAAAAAGCCGAACACATGCATGCACAGCTTTTAGCAGCCTCCGCTTTCCTCACACCTCGACTGGTCCTTGCTGTCACTAAATTACTCACACCCTCTGCGGTTTCCTGTTAAAAGGCCACTCTGTGATCTATTTACACTGACAAAACAATCTCATAGATTATAGTGCTAACACATAAATATACACACATCACATAAAGCTCCCGATTGAGTTTAGGACAAGCGTTGTTTTATATTTATCTCTACTGTACACATTTTCTCTGTTCTTAATGTTCTTATACAAATACAAAGCTTCTGTAATGTTCTCCATGGCCATAAAGCAGAACAGCACAGTGCATCAGATGCCTACTGGGTCTATGAGACTAGGGCCACAATTCCAGTTACACTCTGTAAGAGATTAATACCAAAATTGTGACCAGGATTCAGTATTGCACTGGAGAAGGAAAAGGTTTCTAAAAACATGAACCTTGAACTTAAAGTACATGATATCGAATTGAGCGAAAAGCAGCATATTGTCCAGTGCCACCATCTACCAGCCTGATGTAATACAACAGATCACACCTATATTTATGCTTTCATATTTTATAAATACACTCATAAAAAATAGGCCTATTATTGAATGCACAAATTTGACTCTATTATTAAATAAACTAAAAGTCATTTAATACCACCAAAAGATTGTTTTTTTTTTTTTTTACATCTGTGGAGAAAGTACTTTTTTCAGGACCAAATCATTAATAAATAATGAACCACAAATCTCAGCAGACGAGTGCTTGAAGAACGTGTTAAACCAAAACTTTATCAGTAATTTATACATTTATCAATAAAAAAATAAGACAAAAATTTGTGTTCAAAATACAGTTGGAATTTGGACACGCATAACTGACATGAACACAAACGCACGCATAAACTCTTGCTTTTGTCATACTATCCTTTTTTCTCTGTTGATAATGGGCCTGTGTGTCATTGTCCAGACTTATCACATCCTGTTTATCCACTTCCAAAATATCTCTGACTCCCTCAGCATCCTTCTCACACCTCCATTGTTGCTCCCCTAAGCTGGTATAACTTTAACACCCTAACACTGATTTTTTTTTTCCAGTTCAGTCTTTAGTATCAGATACAACACTGACAGATAAGCTATTACTTGTGAAAGTAACTGCATTAGTAATCTCACTCTGGGGCTTTTTGTCTGTACTGTAAAGATGCAATATGACTAACTAGGACCAAACAGAAATGCTCATGCATACTTCAGAGGAGCGGCAAAGGTATGTGTATACTAAAAAAGAAAGTAATAGTCAATCCACAAACTTTGGTGGCACAACTGTAAATGAAAAGCATGCCACTAAGAGATCTGATATATCACATGTGAAGAGGTCAGACATATACAGTAGTTTTAATCTGACAATCTATTATAATATATTCCTCTGATTCTGAACCTTTTTTACAAGACTATTTTAATTAGACTTATATTAGCTGCATGAAGCCAAAGGAATATGTGCTTTGGAAAATCTTTAAAAAACTGGTACAACATGATTTTTGGTCACTAAGGCTCAGTCTATATGAATCACATATAATATATGTAAATATAATATAATAAAGTATATACTGTGTGTGTGTATATATATATATATATATATATATATATATATATATATATATATATATATATATATATATATATGTGTGTGTGTGTGTGTGTGTGTGTGTGTGTGTGTGTGTATGTATATATATATATATATATATATATATATATATATATATATATATATATATATATATATATATATATATATATATATATACACTTATTGAGTCAGCAGGGTTTATGTATCTGACCTGTATTTTGACCTAAAAATGACTGAATAATGTGTAAGAAAAGCTCAGTCATCATAAGTGGCGTAGTCAGAGGTGACATCATGAGCGCACAGTTCAAAAGATTGGTTAATACTGACAAAAATGCATCAATGATGTAATGCTGGAAGAAGCGAGTCACATACAAGGTCAGAGGAGGAAAAGAGGCACAAGTGAGATAGAGGAGTGAGAGCAGGGGGGGATGCTGTTTTGTGTAACACGAAGTATAAAATGAATAACAAAAAGCACAATCCAATTTTTTTACCATTCTACATACAATATATAGAGATGGGCACGAACATGGATGAAATGCGACAAAAGAATCTATAAATAACTTGAAAGGCTTTTTGTTTTTTACCTGTCTGTTTTGTCGAAGTCCATTTCAGTGGAGGAACTATAGCAAACAACTTCCCTGGTAAGTCTTTAGGAACAGTCATTTTCGAGCCGTGAGTGGTTTTCCGAAGGTTTTTCCGAAGGTTACATTTTTCTTATTGGAATCAATTCAGCCACCTGATGAAATGATGCTGAGAGATCGATACATGCGTGATAAGCTGAGTGAGCATTCGACAGCAGAGCATGACAGCCTGGAAACTGCAGCGTTGTTTGAGTGACAGTTCTCGAGGTCTTCACTGCTGTTTGTTTTGCCGCATTAGAGAAGGTCATTCATATGGTCTTGGTTAACACCATTTCCTAAATTAGGTTTATGCAGTCAATCTAGCACTGCAGTCTGAATTTCCCTAAATCAAATGATTTGTCTAAGGTATCATCTGATCTCGGTGTAAAGAAGATCCTCCTTTACACAGCATTTATTGATTTGTACAGAAAAAAAAGCCCTGATTTTAAGTCTGCTGGCGGCTCAAATGTCACTCGCACTTGTCTCTCTCTCGAGTCACAGAACGGTGCCCGCGGACTGTTTTTAATGCACCACACTGTTTTTATATGACATAATCAGTTCTTGCTCTGATTCGCTGTCAGGCTAACCAATAGGAATTAGCTGATGAGGTTGCCAGGGCAACTAGCCCATAAACGTGCGCAGGCTTGTTTTGCTCCAGATGCAATGCAGTGTAATGCAGTGTCATGCAATGTACATGAGGCTTTAGAATTCAGAGGTATGATACAGGATATTTAGCCTGATGTGCATAGAGGTCTGTGTATGTGTGTGCGTGTGTGTTGCAAGTGTGTGTCTGCTAAATATCATTAACTGTTTCAGCTTCCTCACAGATTAACTTGCAGGCATGGCAGGCTTCCTTCCATTTTTCACTTGCAGTTGCACAGTGAAAGTTATCACACTCACACACACACACACACACACACACACACACACACACACACACACACACACACACACACACACACACACACACACACACACACACACACACACACACACACACACTTCTCAGCAGGGCCAAATGGCCTTTGAACACAGTTTATTACATTTAGGGTACTAAGCTTTTTAGTGCTTGTTATAAATAAAACTAGAATACAAGCGTGAAACTGTGTAGTTGTACAGAATGAACACAGAGAATTGTATGTTTTCTTTTGACCTCATACATATAATTGAGGTAGGATTGTGAAAAAGGTAGGAGAATAAAAAAAACAAGGTAGAAGAATAAGAAAGCAAAGGTGATTTCAGATCAAATAAAGCAGTAGTAGCAAGCTACTGTAGTAGGTCTACCACTCTGTTGGAGGCTTTACCCTTTTTTTTAGTATATGTTAGTGCATGCATGAGAAAACCATTTTTGGAGTGAAAACATTTTTGACCTTTTCCTTAGTAACTCACAAAGCTATAAAGATAATTTAGTGATGCAGTTTCGATTCAAATGTATGTAACCTATAACGATTTAAATCATAAATAGTTTTTAAAAAAAGCAACACTTTTTGGAAAAGCACATGTTTGACAAAGCCAGAGCTGCAGTTCTATCAACCTCAAAATTAAATCCTAATTTATGTACAGGAAATGTGTGGTACATTGAATAATATGAGATTAGATGAGATGAAATTAGATAAGATGTACAGTTACTCAACCTCCATGTGCCTGAAAAAAAAAACAGAAGCCAGTGACATCATTATTAGATGATGATGATGATGATGATGAATGACGACGTGTTTCCTGTACCCGAGATGCATACATCTGACTAATACCAGTTTCTCTCTGCTCCCTGTTCTTCTCTAAAACGTCATGAGGTAAAGGAGACATGCGTGACTACATATGTAAATGAAAACTAGAACAGATCACAGATACAGTTGGTAAAAAAGTAGCTAAATTGTTTTAAAGGAAAAGACCTGAACGAGAAAAAACCTGAACTCAGGAAATTATTATATAAATGGTGAAATAAATGGTTTGTAGTAGTCGTCAAAATAAAAAATGTGTGTGTAACTACTGGAGAACAGATTGACGAGGTGCAAGTAGGGTTTTTCGAGATTTTAAACCTCACACATGGATGAAAAGGTCAGTATGAAAACGTAATCTTCAGCTTGATTGATAAGGGGAATAAGTATTGCCAAGATCTGAACAAAATAATCTTAGAGCCACATACAGTGCAAATCTGTGTTGCTACGTGTCGGTCCAAAAGTCTGAACAGTCAGTCAGAAGGCTGAATTCAAGTATATACACTACAACAATTAAAAAATAGTACAAATTTCAATGATGACGCTTTTGCCACAACAACAAGACAACGCAAGACCAAAATTGGATCTGTATATGTCTCAAACGATTCTCAGATAAATACTGTCACTTTTTTACAGAATTAAACAAAAAAAAAAAAGTATATATATATATATATATATATATATATATATATATATATATATAAAAATATATATATATATATATATATATATATATATATATATATATATATATATATATATATATATATATATATATATATATAAAATAAAATAAAAAATTTATTTTATTCAACATTGTTCTGTATTACATATTTTATATATAATTACCTGAGGGAGGCCTCTTTCTGAACACTGGCATATCTCTGCTATCCTGCCGCTTCGTCCCATGGGAAAATCTAAAGCACACACACACACACACACACACACACACACACACACACACACACACACACACACACACACACACACACACAGAGAGAGAGAGAGAAAACAAAACACACTGTCGACAGGATCTCAAGGATAAAACAGCGGACAAATGACTGCTCACTAAGGGAATATACTGATATATAATCCCCAGAGCTACAGCACAGTTTGGTCAGCGAAGTCTCAATCTAAGCCACTGCTTAATGGGCTGACTGTCAATTTCATCACACCGTGACTTAATATGAGAAAATGGTGCACCTTTTTATGCAAAAGTTTGGCTTGACTTCGTCTTCGTCTTTCGGCTTCTTAAGTTTGGCTTGACTAATGTTTCTATTATTGCATTTCAGTTATTAACTTTTTCGATCCATTAAAGCTTGTCTTTAACTATTAATAATAAAATGCCTCAAAACTACCTTGCCATGATGTTATTGAAAACAACAATACAACAAGCAAACGATACAACAAACAGACATTTATTTTATAATAGCAAAAATTACACATTCGACCGCACCTGTCTTATGTCATTTGATCAGAGCACTTCTACTTGTCTGTGTCCTCTGAAGATGACCCTGAGAACTGCAACGCTCTGAATCTTTGATCTTTTATCAAAACAGCTTACAAAAGGTGCCACACTGCTTTCAGCCCACCTTACAACAAGTAAGATGATGTAAATAAATAATATAAATGTCCTACCTGTTCAACAAAAAAAGTTACATTTTAGAAGGGCTAAATCCTCCTTTTCCGTATAGTGTAGTGTATCCGAGTCTTTCAGTCTCTTGCTTAATTTGGATTGTTTAGACTCTTACACAGTCTCACACTCTCTGTTGTGATTGGCCACAGCTCCTGCCAATCACTATGCACCTGGAATTCTTTTGTGTCTGGAATGAATCCATGATGACGTTTAAATGTTTGAGCTAGCATAGAATAAACATGAGCAAATTTCTCACCAATTCTATCCATGTACCCCTGATACAGCCATTACGTTGTCATAAAGACTGTTTGTCTTCGCTTATTTATTTATAATCATGCCTTTATTTACTACACCCATCTGTCAGGAAGAACCTCTGTCAGGGTCGGGACTCCAAATGAGACAAAAGTGCAGAGACTGTGACACCTTTACAAGGTCTGCAAAAAAATAAGCAGAAAACTGAAACATTCCTTCGCCAGATGACCTCAAAAAGAAACATTCACTATGAGGAAAAAATGCTTGACAGGACAGATGCCTTTCAGATGCCTTTCTGGACTGCCTGGAGGAAGATGATCATTCAAGGAACAATCCTCTTCCCACTCTCCATTAAAGGTCAGCTAGAATTTCCCACAGTGGAAGGCAGTGGATTTGACAATTTGCCCCATTGTGGTACCTAAACCAGCAGTTTCCTGTCTCATGCCTGAGAAAAGATACAAAGTACTGGCAATGTCCATGAGGGCCCAGAATACCTTTTTGATCTCTAGGGTTACTTAGGCTGAACAACACATGATCACAGATCTACGTTTGCATTCCCACAGATTTACAGCTTAAAGAAGGTGAGATGAGAGCTCAACCTGGTATGTCTTTCCAATAAAAAAATAAAGGCCTAGTTTGTCCATGAGTGGCAACCATGGCAAGTGGTATAAATGAAAGACAATGATGACAAATGTTTGCTCTAGCCAAAGGTCAGGCCTTGAATATCATGAGGTACCAACTGTAGTCCCAAGACACCATCCAGAGCCAAAGCAAACCCCCTGAATAAGCTATTAAGGATAAGAATCCTGCTACAAGAAAACTAGCCTTCTTCCCCACAGAAATAAATAAAAATAAAGATGAGCCCTAGCATGTTAAGCACAGATTACTTTGGCAAAAAGGGGATACTTGCAGACCTGACCAGATGCAAGCAGCACACCAGCAACACACCAGCCTTATACTGTTCAGAAGGGCTCTATTTCTGTGCCAGTTACAACGGGCATGTTTTCAAATGTACAAGCAGAATGCAGTGACCACACAATAAGGCAGAAGCGACAAACACTAATCATAACTAGTCTCACAAGTACCCAACCTTGCCCCCTCCTCTAAATGCTAACGCTTCATTACTCATTACCGTGAGACAAAAGTTTAGTCATTCCGCCCACCCCTAATAATACATAATAACAACAATAGGGTCTGAATACTAATTTCCCTTTACTCTGTGTTCACATTAAACAAACTACATCCAAATGTTAGAGTGAGGCCTAACATTAGATCAACACCAGACATTTAACCAGTGGTTTGACATGTATAACCCTATTTGTGTGTTGAAGTGAGTTATTTAAGCGCATGCAACAGTATGTCGTATTTTATTTAAGAAATCAACTGTGGTTGGTGGTGAAAAGGGCGAACACGGCTAAATATGTACATTTCTCATTCTCAGTAACAACAGACTTTCTCAATATATTATAAAAAGATTTAGGTGTTATAGTTATATATTGTATCTCTTGCTACTTATCCATCCATCATTCTAGATCCTTCTCTTCAAACAATACAAACAGGAAAGCAAGAATCAGACCAGAAGCCGCATAATCACATTTTCTACAGGTAATTAAACAAAAGCTCTTCTGTCCTTATTTCTTTTTCCATTTATTAATACTTATATTAGTTCAGAGTGTCGGATGTTCCCTACATTAATGTAAACTGCATACACTTTCTTGCTCTCTAAGCAACACTGAATAAAGCACATTTCTGGCTGAAAGTCAAAACTCTTTCACTCTTAAAGGAATGTCAAAATCCAGCTTTGAGGCTCAATTACCTTGACAAATAACTTTCCTGCAAAGTTTAACGAGCACATACATGGATTGGCCACATTAATAGGAACACCTTCACTACTGCACATTCAACGTTCAGGTCGGTGATCAAAATCAGTTATTTTGACTCTGTATAGCTGCTAGTCCGATTTGAATATTTCCGAATTTTCACACACAACAGTCTGTACACAATCGGCAAAAAATTAAAAATATCAAGAGAGTGGGAGTTCTCCATATAGAAGCAACTTGTACACTGGAACAATGAAAGGAGAATGACCAGATTACCAAACTACCAACTACCCCCTTACATGCAACAGTCAATGTAAGTCACATATATTTTCGTGCACTCGCTTTGTCAGTCTGAACAAATTCAGTCTATTTGCAGATTCCGACATTACAGATTACTTTACATGTGCCCAAGGTATTTGTTTTTTATAAATTCAATTAAGAAAATTCAACCAGATTCGAGTTTACAATACTACATCACTTCTTTCAATCTAATGCAAATTTTGAATGTAGTGTTTTTAATCTGATTAAGCTCTAATTACTAATAGAAAATTTGGTTGCAGGTAAACACACCTACTGAGGCCTAAATATTTTTGGTGAATTTGCTGGTGACATGTATCCTCTGTATGTTTTTTATGCATGGACATGCTGCCATCTGTTTTGCTGTTTGGATGAATGAGCAGGGGTACAAGTGTGAGTGAAAATACAGATAATAAAAAAGGCCTGAACCTATGGAATAAGAGTTTTATATATATATACACAGTGTCAAGACTATCCATGCACATTTGAGCAGTTGCATCTATATGAATTAAACACAGTAAACAAAAAGTTTAAGATCAGAAAGTGATGTGTTGGGGGGGAAAAAATGTATATTATTGGTTTCTGAATGAGCCACATGTCTCCTGCTGTTCAGTCGTCTTGGGTACGCATTAGAAAAATCCTCCAAAGTTGGATAAGCTTAAGAGCAGCTTAGTAATAAGATTAACAAAGGTGTATAAACAAACCGACTACATTGAAATACATGAATGGAGTGCATTCTAGAGAAACATTATTTAAATTGATGAATATTAATAATAAATATTTATTTGCTTTGGCGAGAATCACAGATCTCTAACAACTACCTGAGCTTCTGAATGACTCTTGTATATCTAAAATCAACTTATATTTTATATTATAAACAAAAGCATGCATGACCTTTGTTTATGCATTTATATATATATATATATATATATATATATATATATATATATATATATATATATATATATATATATAAATATAAATCAACTCACATATTATGAACAAAAGCATGCATTACTTGTATATCAAAATAAACTTGTATATAAAACAAAAATGCATGCATGACTACTTGTGTATATCTAAATCAACTTGTATATTATGAAAAAAAAGCATGCATGACTCTACTTCTTTATATAAACCAACTTGTATATTATACCCAAAAGCATGCATAACTTGCAACGCTGCCAGATGTTGTAACAGCTTCTCTGGTGGTATTATTTGTTGGAAAAGATCATGGATAAACGGATAATTTACCTTGCCAGAGTTCCCTTTCTCTTTCTCTTCGTTTTCTATGCACTCATGTGCTGCAACATCCTCATTTCAAAGCGGGTTTTGCTCCATCCTGATATTTTACAGGTCTTTCTTTTGAGTTTTAGACACGAGCGTGTTAAAAGTGCCATGTTGTTTCCTCTCATGAGACCACCATGAGCCGCAGGTGAGAGACACCGTGTCTCCTCTCCATACAGATCGCTTCAAGGCGAACACTGAAACCCACACACTGAATGGGAGCTGAAAAAGTAGGCGTGGTTTTAGTTCCTTAAGCCCGGCCCCCAACCTGACATAAGCACTAATTATAAAAAAAACCCATAATTGTAAATAATACATTATATTTATTTATTACACTACACATAAAGCTGGTTTTTAATTATCAGATAAAGTATTATTATTATTATTATTATTATTATTATTATTATTATATTTATATTTATATTTATATTTATATTTATATTTATAACAAAACTTCTTTCGGCTGCTCTCGTTAGAGGTTGCCACAGCGGATCAATATTTATTACATATATTATATATTCATATATATTATCATTATATTAAAATATTAAAATATAAATAACAAATTATCAATATCATTGAAGATGGTGCTGCAGTTATACTGAAGGCAATGAGCCATAACAATAAGTATTGTTTATTTTATTTAACCCTTATGTTCTGTTAGGGTCAAATTTGTGGTGTGTAAAAAACACTATTTACCTTTTGTCTGTTGGAACAAGGCTTCATGACAGCCTCAAACACAGCTTAATTTTTACACAACAAAAGTACCTGTCACCATTTTAGTAAATTCAGAAGGCCTAAAAAAATGTAAGTGACATCTGTGGCGCTACGGCTCAAATTTGTCCCGCCAAGAGTAATGACTGTTATATGCATCCATGCATCATATAAAAGTTATGGGTTGCTCTATAAATCAAATTTGGCTCAACTACTCACATCACAGACACAGCTTACCCCCTCCCTCACCCACCCTGTCTTTTATGTGGACACAAAACCCCATGGGAGCACAACGTTTCTTGTGAAATATTGATAATCATCATTTTTGGGGGGTGTGGCGTGAACAATATGAACAGAATTGTATGAACATTGTTATCTATTAATAAAGTGCATGCGTGTTATCGGTTCCATTCTGCATCATCAGCCTATTTCAACACGAGCAAGAGCTTTAGTGTCTTTGGGCTGTCCTTTTCATCAGATGTGTCAGCTTTTTCTGAATCATACTCCACATCATCCTCATCCTCAGACACATTGTCCTCACTGTCTCTTCATCTGTCCTCAATATTACTTTCATGACCAAATATATGGTCAATAACCTCATAGACATCTAATAGATTCGGTGTATGTGAGATTATTGACCATATCTTTGGTGTGGTGATGTTATATACTGTATATCTACGATGTGGAGTTTGATCCTGAACATGAAGACACATATGATTAAGAGGACAGCCCAAATGGCACAGACGTTCAAAGAGAACTCTTCAAATATAAAAGTGACATTTCATGGTCATCAGGCCCTTATGACAACCAAGGCAGAGCACCAACTGAGAAGATCATCAGAATGATCCCCAGGCCTACTAGATATGCTGTGTCACATTTCCAAGTTATCAACACAGTATTTAAGTTGTTCATACCACCATTTGATTAGAAGATCCTGCTTGAGATGACAAACACTGAAGGGAAAAGCAACAGCTTTGGAGATTGACAAAACACACCTGGATGCTTACATAGGGCTGTTGATTCTTGCTGGAGTGTACAGATCCTGCAATGAGGCTACAGATAGCTAAATAACCTCTGAGTATTTTTCAGTTACCATTTCACTTCAAACCCTCATTTGTTGTCAAGAGTTTGACACTCGAGAGACAAGAGCTGCTTGCCGTGTGAATGACAAGCTTGTAGGGATGTTTGGGACAAATGGTGGAGCATTTGCCACATACAGTACAGACCAAAAGTTTGGACACACCTTCTCATTCAAAGAGTTTTCTTTATTTTCATGACTATGAAAATTGTAGAGTCACACTGAAGTCATCAAGGGCTATTTAAACAAGAAGGAGAGTGATGGGGTGCTGCGCCAGATGACCTGGCCTTCACAGTCACCGGACCTGAACCCAATCGAGATGGTTTAGGGGTGAGCTGGACCGCAGAGTGAAGGCAAAACGGCCAACAAGTGCCAAGCATCTCTCGGGGAACTCCTTCAACACTGTTGGAAGACCATTTCAGGTGACTACCTCTTGAAGCTCATCAAGAGAATGCCAAGAGTGTGCAAAGCAGTAATCAAAGCAAAAGGTGGCTACTTTGAAGAACCTACAATATGACATTTTTCAGTTGTTTCACACTTTTTTGTTATGTATATAATTCCATATATAATTCCACGTGTGTTAATTCATAGTTTTGATGCCTTCAGTGTGAATCTACAATTTTTATAGTCATGAAAATAAAGAAAACTCTTTGAATGAGAAGGTGTGTCCAAACTTTTGGTCTGTAATGTATGTGGGAAACATATACAGTATGTCAGGAGCACACAAAAATAATCACGTAATGTGATTCATGCATATGAACACACACCTTGTCAATGTTCAGTATTCAAAACAATAATTTTAACACACATGCACAAACAGAAACAAATTATTTTGTCATTTTTCAAATGTTCAGAAAAACTTAATGTTCTATTTCAATTTGCAATTTTGAGCAAAATTAAGATTATATAAAAAAAGTACCTTTTACTTTTTTCTATTATAAAACTGTGCAGGTAAAATTTGAGCCATAACACAATAGGTGTCACTATAGGTAATAATATTAAGTAAAAAAAAAACCCAAGCAATTTATTTTGGAGGTATGTTTTAATATTAATCTATTATAGTTAGATAACAAATACCCATTGGCTTTATTATGAGTTCATTTAAATTTTTTTAAGTAAAAACGAGTGGCATATTCTTATACAAATAGTCCATGTGGCCAAAAAAATAATAAAAATAAATAAAACAATGTTTACATTGTTATCAATGAATAACAAGCTAGCTATGAGGTAAAATAAAAAAACATATTGGAACAATATTGGATGATAACTGTTGTTATTTTGGACATTTTGATCTTAAATCATGGGTCGAATTTGACACGCAAACACAAAATATGTTGGCACATTACACATTACATTTCTAACACATTGCGAAAATTAATATGATTTCACATATTTATCAAGACTAGATATTATAATAATTTTTATTTTTTATTTATGAGCGCCCAGAAATATTGTTTCTTGGTGCCCTCCAATGGACACAATTTGAATTACACTATTTTGCCAAAAGTATTGGGTCACATTTAGTATGTGATTTATGAGCATTGCATTCCACATTTAGCCATACTTTGCTCTTATAATTCCCTCCACTCTTCTGGGAAGATGTTCCACTAGATTTTGGAGTGTACTTATGGATATTTGTGTTCATGAGTTACAAAAAGAAAAGAACCACATACAGCAGGAAAGCTCAGGTGACCCAATACTTTTGGCAATATATAGTTATAGTTTCTTAGAAATTCGGAATTAGGGTTTAATTGTGTATTGTTATGTAAATACTACAGAAAAGAAAATGCTAAAGCATAGATGGTTCATGAAGAAACTTAACAACTGTTTTGAACTGTTTCAGCTGCCATTTCCTCACAATGTCCAGCTTTTCTTGAAAAGTCCATATTGAAAATGGCCTTGTAAGTATATATGCAACCAAATCAATTTCTCCACCTCTGTCAGTCATTGTGGAATAAAAAAAGCTCTGATTAAATCAACATGAATACATTTGAGCTTGTGCAGTTTGTTACAGATGCGGTTTGAGAGCTCTGAATAGTGTGCTCTTTGACGTAAAATATGACGTAAAATATACTTAAAAATGGCTATGTTATTGAATGCCTGCTAGATGGACTAGTGTTGCCTACTCGAAATCTGATTGGTTAAAGCAACAGCTTTAAGCACATTACGCTACAGGTGCCCAGACTGTTGATTCTGAAGGCCTCAAGGCAGAGTTCTTTGACCCCGGCAACACGTGATGGCTGAAATATGATTGGATAGAAACTCTAACATAAACATACACTCCTGAAGCAGCACAACCAAGGTAAAAGCTATTAAATGTACAGACTAGACTATTGGGAATGATTTAATGCAAAAAAAAAAAGATTTTAATGTAAGAAAGTGATTCTGATAGTGTTTAGGACAGTGAAGTCCTTGCTGGCCCTGATGCCCAGAGAGAGAGTGACAGAAAGAGGCAACCAAATATATCTGATCTTCTGGGGAGTTTTTTAAGGGGGCAACAGGAACCAAGTAAGTGGATGTTTCTTTGCTTCTTTACACCTTTTTCACTTTCTAAAATTTTGATTTGGAAGTTAAATTTCCATCTATGGCTTTTCTCCAGGTTCTTCCCCCCTCTCAAAGACATGCTGTGTGAGTGGCTGTGTAGTGTTTTTGATAAAAACCCTCTAAAAAAAAGACTTTCTGCAAAGTGCAGTGTTTATTAACTCAGAATCTGTTTTATTTTGTTATTCAAAATATTAAAAAAAGAGGTATAATTTAAGGTCTAACAGTTCATGAAAAGCACAAGTGAGGTTAAAGAGGAATAAAGTGAGGCTTCTCTAAAATTGTACTAACACTTCAGTAACTTCAGTTGCTTCCAGTCTACTAACCAAAACAACAGTCACAATGCGCACAAACTTTTCCAATTCACTGTAGAACATTGTGGGTAATATATACAAATGACCATAAAACATCTGATTCATTGTGATCCAATTTGCAGAAACAGCTCTTCTTTTTACATTGCCTGTCTTATGTTACCAATTCATCAAATACCATTATAGTTATATCTTTTGATATAACTACAGAAGCTATAAAATAATTACTCTAAATTGGCCAGAGATGAATGTGTGTGTGTGTGTGTGTGTGTGTGTGTGTGTGTGTGTGTGTGTGTGTGTGTGTGTGTGTGTGTGTGTGTGTGTGTGTGTGTGTGTGTGTGTGTGCATGTGAAAGCCTTTTTAATGGACTACATAAATATCTGTTTCATAATGATAATGATAACAAGAAACAGGAAGCTAAATCAGAAATGTTTGCTGCTACTGTTTATACTTTTTATTAAAGAGCAACCACTTTTAACTGAATTGCAGAGTCTTGAGGTTGACTTTCAACGGTTTCTGGTTCGGGGTCGGGGAGATGCCAATGAATGAAGACTTGGTAAAAAAAGCAGCCGAGCAAAGCCCCAAACAGAGGAGCCACCAGTGGCACCAAGAAAAAGTAATCATAGCACCTAAGTGAGTTAAAGAGACATATAAAATCTCAGTAAATCAAATACTGTATGCTTATGATATGTCCATCATTTATGGGTAATATGGAATAGAGAACAGTCTGTGAGGATTAAAATTTAAAACAAGCTCAAACTTACATAAAGACTTCAGTCCCCCAGCCTGCTGTGAGAGTGAAAAGTCGAGGCCCCAAATCCCTCGCTGGATTTATGGCTCCACCACAGTTAGAGGACATGGCTATGGCTATTCCCAGAACAACAGCTGCGACAATGGGTGGCAGTAAGGCATCAGGAGCGGGTCTGTTCCTTTTATCACTCAGGGGCAGGATACATAGCAACAGAGTAGCGGAACCCACAACCTGCCCATAACATCATGAAGAGAGATGAATATTATCAATCAGATCATTTCAAGGAGCTTGTCAAATCCTGCAGCTTTCCTGGGCAAAAAAGCATGCAGAGTATGTAGACTGTATTAGAACAAGCATGTGTCATTTTCACTAACTAATAATATGTTAATGCAAAAATCAAGAACAGTAAATATTGAGGAATGATATTTATAGAATAGACAGGGCTATTTAGAAAGAGAAGGTGGTTTTTCCCTCAAAAAAAGTAATGCAACTGATTCAACAGAACAGCTAATTCTCAAGCAGTTCCTGAAGTGCACAACACAATAGTTTTATCAAAAATGTATAAAATATAAACCAATCCCTTTCATTATGAGTAAATTAACCAGGTCAAAACCAAATAGTTTTTTTTTTTTAATCATTCTTTTTTTTTTATCTTGTGCAGTGGGTCAAAAACAATTGTCTTTGCTGTACTAACTACAAATTGAGAACATGGGGCTATCGTTCTATTTTCTGTTATACATCACACAATTCAACCTTTTGCACTGACCTGGTCAAAGATGTTGGTCTGTACGGACATCCCTGGGGCGGGGTACGTGGCAAAGATGGATGCAGTTTCGTTGGGACCATAAACAGTCAAAATCCCACCACTATACATCATTATAGCATCTAGAGCAAACAATACACAAAAATCAATGCACCCTGCCCTTGATAATCATAGCAAAATGTAAAAGAAAACAAGTATTTGCAGGTGTGTATGTGGCCTCACCGTAGTACATGGTGTAGACAACTGCAGAGGCAAGATAGGCTCCAAACACCTGAGACAGAGAGTAGGGCAGAAGAAAGCGCCAAGGTAGATCCCCCAACACACAGAAACTTAGAGAAACTGCAGGGTTTAGATGAGCACCTGATGGGTGTGAAAAGAGAAAAGCAGATACGATGAGATAATAACCAGCATTAAAGAACATTTGAAGTTCAGAAAACCAAGAAATTCTAATACTAATAGCAAAACAACAACAACAGCAACAACAATAATAATAAAATTGGTAAACTAATTCTACAACTTCTTTTTATGCTTAGCATAAGAACTTGTTTCTTTTTGCCCACCTGACACCCCCATGCAGAGGTACATGGCAGACATGACCCCCACGGCAAAGCTCAGGTTGACTGACAGAAACTGCCCCTTCATCTCATTGCTGGTCTTCACCTGAGCTGCTGCCGAACAGCCAAAAAGCTTGGGAAGAAAACAAAAGCAGAACAAATCGAAGAGAAATGAGAAAAGCCATCTCAACAAACCAGGTGTGGTTGTGTATATAAAAATGTAAAAAAGGAAATTTAATAAAACTAAATGTTAGAAAAGAAACATTCCATATTAAAACTGCTCGAAAAACCAACTGCTTGACTTCCTTAGGTGGTAGCTGAGCTGTCAAAATGACATAAATGCAGATCTTTATCAATCACCAGTATGCAGTCTTTGCCCAAGCATACACTGTTGCACTCTGTTTGCACATCAGGAATAAAGGTTGTTAAAGGTGTAACATTGTAAAGCTCAACAATGCAGACTTGCAGCACCGGTTGACTAAGAACAGATCAGAAGTGAAGAATCAAACCCAGTTGCATTTTGAGAATTTGTACAGTAAAAGTTATACACTTATACATCATATTCAGATTATATATTTTTGTATATAAAAAAGATTTGAAGTGATGCACAATATACTTAGACTACAGGACAGTGCAGTACATACAGTACAGCGCATGCTACACTACTAAACAGTTTGCAGCCAATGTTCTGTTTCATTATTTTGTGTATTTATTTTCTCATCTCATACAGTTTTGTATTTACACTTATATTTTGGGTACTTAACCATGGTTCTGTAGAAACAACTTGTTTTTCCAATGTATACAAGCTGAGGCATATAAAGGATTGATAATATCAACTTACATGACTTTGCTTTAGCAGAATTGTCCAATATATATATATTTCTGTAGGCATGTTATAAAGTTTCACATTGGGTTGCATTCTCAAGGCTCTCAAGGAGTGTAGTATATAGTAGATAACAATTAATGGCAGGGTGTTACACACTGGTATACACAACATTTACCAAAAAAATACATCTAATCAAAAATGAATTGAAAGTTGCTCCTTAATAGAGGACTATCCTAAGATTTTGGTGAGGATATCTCGTCTCTATAAGATAATTCATTGGCATGCTTCCATCTTTATCAAGCTGCCATGTGGTTATGATTTTATAATGGGCCATAAAGTGACATAATTGATCCTGTGTACTTAATGATTAGCCATTAACCATGTATTGAGTTTCTAAAGTCAACTAACTCTTGAAACAACTGTAGTAACATTTGATAAACTGAGAAATATGGCATCAGTTTATCATGAATTTTAATAATAATAAGTTGAAATTACAATTGAATTGTCGGGTAATTTAATACAAACTTGATGTGTATTGTTTATTTTTTATTTGATATCAGGTATTTTCTCCCCTTGAGTTTGTGTGGAAATTTAAATTTCATAGCAACCAGTTTTCTATTTATATTGCTTTGGAATTAGCAAATCTGTATAATTTAACAAAAAGTGTGCATCATAAGAGCCACCAAAAATTGTTAAATTGTATTTTTGCTTTTTATTTGCCTAATATAAGTTTTGAAAACAGTGATAAGTCTTTCAAAAGCTCGTTATAATTAGTGCATTATACTAAGAATGGTCCATAAATGAAAACTGATTGTGCATAATTTCTTTTTAGAGAACTAAACTGATAAATAGATTAAAACAATTATATTTTTTGTCTAGTAATTATTATTTAAAACATACCTTTAGCACAAAAAATTTTTTTAAAACTCACCAAAAGAACAAATGTGCCAAGAATCTCTCCCAGACACCGTCTGACCAAGGTGTTGTGTATCTTCCTCCTCATCATCAGTTTCTTGATGCGGTTCACCATGCTGCTCTGCATGTCTCAGGCTGTCCCCGTTTCCTCTCAACTTTCTCAAGTGAGGTGTTGTAATGCTGCTCACATTTTTGACTTGCTGTCCTTTTATGTGGTCCAGTACACTTTGTACTCCATTGCGCTGATAAATGTAACTTCATTAATAACTTGGCATACTGAAGCTGCACAAGAGATAAGATAATATGTACTATCCCTGAATACCAGTGGTGTAATGTAGAGAAGGGGCAATTGATTGTTTGGGAATATTTAATATACATATAAATATATTTGCAAACTTCAGAAAAAAAGTTCTGTAACCTAAAAAAATTTATAAATATATAAACTCAGATAAAATGCCTCACACAGTTGTATTATCTACTGGAATCAAATATTCAGCATTTTCGTCAGGGTCTTTTTTTTTCAAGTAAATATTAAGGTTTTTTTGCTTTTGCTTATCTTCTGCCCATTTCCCAATATTGATAATGTCAGGAATCATATCCCCTTGAACACGTGTAAAGATCCAATTCGAAGGTTCGATTCAGAAATGTTGCTTGATTTGAGAAATGTTTATTGCAGTTATTCATTCATTCATTCATTCATTCATTTTCTGCCGCTTATCCGTAATTGGGGTCGCAGGGGCAGCAGTCTAAGCAGGCCCCCGTTTCGACTGCAGCTTTTAAAGTAGTCAATAAAAGAAACAAGAGCATTAGTCGAGCACTAATTTTGAGCAAAAAGGCCACAATCTGCATTTCAGTTCATTTTAAATGTGTTCATTGGAGATGAAAACTCTGTGAAGACTATTTAAATTATTTCATGTCTTAATGGAGCTTAGGTCTTAATGAAGCTCAGGTATCATTGCAAGAACAGGTTTGTTCTCCTTAGTTCCTGTAAAAGGAAATTGGAATTCTACAGAATACCAAGACTGATCAAATACAGTGGGCACAAAAGCATCTTAGAACACATCAAACCTTGAACTGGATGGCCTACAACAGCATGCGGCCACATCATGTTTCACTCCTACCAGCCAATACAAAAATCTGAAACTGGCAAAAAAAAATTTATAAGGTGATACTTTTATAAACCTGTGAGAGAGAAAAAACTCTAGAGCGTTTCACAGCTCAGCTCATAAAAGTACATCCGTAAAAAAAAAAAAAAAAAAAACTATCGGGTATGAATAGACTAAAATGGATCTTTTTGGCCTTAACATAAAACACTACATTTGGCAAAAATCTGCTACGTCCGTCAGTCTGTCTGTCTGTAAAAGACCCTGAATCAGAATTTCTCAGCCCTTAATGTGTATCTAAATAGCATGGCTTAAAAATGAGATAAGCAATTGTTTAAACAACAATGTGTGCAACAAAAAGGACAATGAAAATCATTGCTTGATGAGAGTAAGAAGTATATCAAGGACACCTGCAATCGTCATCATGGACCCTTTGTACGTCAGGAAAATGATACAGAAGTCTGTACTCTTTGTACGTCAGGAAAATGCTACAGAAGTGTAACACACAACAAAAAACTTTGTTTTCTCGTAAGCTGTACTGCTGAACTCACTTAGCCTTCACCTTATAACTAAAACTTGCTTCTTACTGCAGTTCTATTAAATCAACAGTTCTTTTGATTTAGAAATTAGTGACATACATTTACCTTTTGTTTATATGCAACAAACTTCATTTACAATTTCATATAGGATGTAGCTGGGGAGACCACTGCATGATAAATAACACTCCAGCAACTGTTTCCTCTCTAAATAATGCTTCCAGAGTTTGGGCTTATGCTTTGACATTAGACATTGACTTGTTGTATGGTGAAACTGGTTCCAATGAACCACAGTCCGGATGGAATTACATGTTGTTAAGGTATGAAATGGTAGCAATGTTGATCAGTATTGCTTTCACTCGGAATAATTCTCCAACCTTCTCTGTTCTAAAACAACCCCAAACCATTAAACCTTAATGTTTGACTGTGGGTGTGAGGCAGTCTGCTAACATCTTCTCTCCTGTTCTCTGTCATAAGTTCATAAGTACATAGGTTCTTTGTTAGAGCCACAAATATCAAATTTGGACTCATCTGCCCACAGAACTTACTTTCAGACATTCACTGTCTAATTCTTATGTGTTTTTGCCTTTGACCTAGATTGTTGCGTTTAAAACAAAAGGAACATGCATGTGTCTCAATAACCATACATTATGTCCTTAAACTTATAAGAGGCCATGTAGAATGTTTAATATTGTTTACCTTGACCGTAAATTATTTTTAATTTCATTTCAACTAAATTGTCATTAACATTGTTGGAAGAGATGGCAAAAATACACACATTTATGTTTCAAATTTTATTTGTCATATGTACAGATGTCAGTAACAGTTTGCAAAATGAAATTCTTAAATATCCTTCACTCAAGTAAAATACAGATACTCATGTTTTAAAAGACTCTGGTAAAAGTACTGAATACTTTTTCACTTAAGTTACACTAAAGAAGTTTGGGCTCTGACATGTACTTAAGTAAAAGGTTACTATTATTTGTACCTATTTTATTGTAATGCTGGCAACTGGACCTTAAATCACATGTATCAAGGCTGAACAACCACCACATAGAACACAAGCAGAGAAAAGATGATGATGACCAGGTGATCAGGAATGTCTCTGTTCTCAGTCATGTTTGCGTCGCTGACTTCGTCTGTCTCATCCACGTTAGCCGTACTTGTTGTTGCCTTCTGCCTTACTTGTTGTTAGCTTTGTAGGTAAGACTACATCTGGGGTGCGTGATAGACAGGAAATGATACACCATTGGTAAAATAAAAAAGCCGCACAATGACAAAAAAATAGGTTGATGGGCTGAAAAACAGCAGTGAGAAGAAATAATGTCACCAAATAGATTAAAACTAAATTTACGAGCCTGGTTTTAAAATGTAAGTAGAAAAAAGTATCGAAATTTGTGTAAAAATATGTAATGAGTTAAAGTAAAATATTGTCAGAAAAATAAATAGTGAAGTAAAGTACTTACCCAAAAATTATTTGTACTTCATTACTTCCCATCTCTGATTATTGGTATGCACAGTTTTGTTTATGTAACATGAAATTTAATCCTAACCTAATCTACAATTAAGAAGTGCAAGAACAGTTCCTTAAGTGATTTGAGGATGAACTTGATATTTAAAATATCTTGTTATTAATTAAAAAAATGTCTATTGGAATCTTAATACAACACTGCTGATAACTAATGAGATCTACAGAGTAACCAGTAATAACAATTAGCTGCTGTGAAGTGCTTCAAAGATCATTGCAGTGCAATATAGTTATTTATTAATTCTCTTCATGAGGTCAGAATGGCCATAAAAAACAGATGTGATAGCAATTAGATAAAGAACATAAGACATAAGCATAGCATAAGACCACACTGTAAACGAGGACACATCATTTTAAATAAGATGTGATATACACAGCATATATACTGTAATTTTCTTTGAAATTACAAAAAAAAAAGTAGCATGTTAAACTGATCAGGTAAAATGTAATTTAAAAAAAGCACACATTAAACATATTAATCAATTAAACCACAGCTCACTGTAGGAAAACCCTTTTGTAATCCTCTGAAAGCATTGTATTATTCTTCAATCCGTTTAAGAACAGTGCATTTAATCCAACACATAGGATGGCAAAATAAGACAAAAACAAATATGTACTAAGATTAATAATAAAAAAAACTTTATTTTCGGCTTCTCCCGTTAGGGGTCGCCACAGCGGATCCTCCGCACGTTTGATTTGGCACATGTTTTACGCTGGATGCCCTTCCTAACGCAACCCTCCCCGATTTATCCGGGCTTGGGACCGGCACTAAGAGTGGCTGGGGATGGTTCCCTGACCGGGAATCGAACCCGGGTCGCAGCGGTGGGAGCGCTGATGTACTAAGATTAATAATAATAATTTAAAAAAAATTATAATAAAAAAATTATAATAAAAATAATAATAATAATAATAATTACAGACCTTATTAAAAAGCTTTTGTACACTTAATACACTTTTTTCTCTTTGGGCTGTATGTAGAGATTTGAACTACAGAAAGTCATGGTTTTGTCAGTATTTACATATCATAATTGAATTAATTGACTTAATTCTCTTAGCTGACCATTCAGACGGTTCTGCAACTGATTGCAGTTCAGCCTTTTTTCTGTGTATTAAAATTAACTCAATCAGCATTGTATGAAATTTATTGATCAGCCTACGACATGGGTTATAATAGAGCTCTTCACTTGACAAATAAACAAAATCATATTTAAAGTCAGAATCAACTGAAACACGAGCCATGCTCACCCACAGTCCGAGTAGCACTTAGCTCCAAAGGTAACCCTGAGATCTGAATACTAATATGCATAACCGTGCATAACTGTGCAGACTTAACTCTGAATACAGCACTTAAGTTCATATCTGAAGTGGTTTCAAGTAGGACGTTGTAGTAAGACATCCACAGGGCCAGGGGGCAATCTTTTGATCAGGTGCCAGACTTCGAGCCGCCTCAATCCTTCCAAACTCAGCCCTTCAACCTCTAAGAGTTCATCTCCTGGGAAAACCTTCCCAACTGGTCCACCTGAGTAATAGTAACAGATTTAACAGTTATTTTTGGTTTATTGCTACTAAATGACTTATCTTAAACTGATTGCTTTAAGTTATACTAGCATACTGTATAATTGCTTGGTGGCACACTACCTAGAATCGACTTCATTCTTCTTGAACTGAATTTAAGACTTTATGGTGATCAGGACTTTGTCATAAAATTTGGGGTTTTTTTCTAAAGTGTTTTCTTACCCTGAAATAGCCTCTGTACAGTGAGGGGTTTGTCTCCTAAGTTGGAGCCCACTCCTCCCTCCAAACTGAAGCCCAGGTCAGAGCTGGCCTTATTCAAAGTCACTCTCAATCTGCTGCCTGTGGAAGAAACACATTTGTCTTGTTCTGAAAACCTTCCACTGATATAAGGATGTATGTAGCTGAACTTTTACTGTCAAGAGCGGTAGCTGAAAATGTATTTACAGTGCCACAAAGTGAAACACACAAAAACATGAATGAGTAACAACAAAGTTTAACAATAACCTGAACATGGGACCCATAAAAAGACAACCATTAAAGACAATGTGCTGTACAATGCATGACAAATATTTACGCTAATTGGACAACTATAGTGTACAGATGCTCATGGTAGTATTACACTTTTAGAAGTGAGTTAGAACAATAAAATTATGTTAATGTCTTGGAGTCAATATGTTAGTTCATTAACTGCATAACAGCTTTCATTACAACTATAACACCAGTTGTGGTTTTGGAGAAAGTTTAGATGTTTAGCCGTTGTTAATACTAGACTTGAATTGCAGATATAGAAAATATGTTGTAGTTCATAGAGTATAGCAATTTTTTGTTGGCTTGAAAGGAGCTCTGTTATTAAGTAATCCCAAATTCGTAATATTACATAATCCTTTTACAATGAATGGTTTGACTTTTATTACTACAATAAAAGCACATTAAAAAGATCTAGCCTATTAAAGTAACACTAAAGTATTACTGAATTAAAAAAGGAATGCAATAATTTACAAATCTCATAAACATATTTTATGCACAATAGATTATAGATAAAATATCAAAGGTTGAAAGCGAGACAATTTGAAACGTCCTGCCGAATATTGACTCATTTTAGATTTTATGAGAGCTACACATTCCAAAAAGGTTGGGACAGGTAGCAATAAGAGGCCAGAAAAGTTAAATGTACATATAAGGACCAGCTGGAGGACCAATTTGCAACTTATTAGGTCAATTGGCAACATGACTGGGTATAAAAAGAGCCTCTCAGATTCGCAGTGTCTCTCAGAAGTCAGGGTGGGCAGAGGATCACCATTCCCCCAATTGTGCGGCGAAAAATAGTGAAGCAATATCAGAAAGGAGTTTCTCAGAGAAAAATTGCAAAGAGTTTGAAGTTATCATCATCTACAGTGTATAATATCATCCAAAGGTTCAGAGAATCTGAAACAATCTCTGTGCGCAAGGGTCAAGGCCGGAAAACCATACTGGATGCCCGTGATCTTCGGGCCCTTAGACGGCACTGCATCACATACAGGAATGCTACTGTAATGCAAATTACAACATGGGTTAAGGAATACTTCCAGAAAACATTGTCGGTGGACACAATCCACTCTGCCATTCGCCGTTGCCGGCTAAAACTCTATAGGTCAAAAAAGAAGCCATATCTAAACATGATCCAGAAGCGCAGGCGTTTTCTCTGGGCCAAGGCTCATTTAAAATAGACTGTGGCAAAGTGGAAAACTGTTCTGTGGTCAGACGAATCAAAAATTGATGTTCTTTTTGGAAAACTGGGACGCTATGTCATCAGGACTAAAGAGGATTAGGACAACCCAAGTTGTTATCAGCGCTCAGTTCAGAAGCCTGCATTTCTGATGGTATGGGGTTGCATGAGTGCGTGTGGCATGGACAGCTTACACATCTGGAAAGGCACCATCAATGCTGAAATGTACATCCAAGTTCTAGAACAAAATGTGCTCCCATCCAGACGTCGTCTCTTTCAGGGAAGACCTTGCATTTTCCAACATGATAATGCCAGACCACATACTGCATCAATTACAACATCATGGCTGCGTAGAAGAAGGATCCGGGTACTGAAATGGCCAGCCTGCAGTCCAGATCTTTCACCCATAGAAACATTTGCCGCATCATAAAGAGGAAGATGCGACAAAGAAGACCAAAGACAGTTGAGCAACTAGAAGCCTGTATTAGACAAGAATGGGACAACATTCCTATTCCTAAACTTGAGCAACTTGTCTCCTCAGTCCCCAGACATTTGCAGACTGTTATATTAAAGAAGAGGGGATGCCACACAGTGGTAAACATGGCCTTGTCTCAACTTTTTTGAGATGTGTTGATGTCATGTAATTTAAAATCAACTTATTTTTCCCTTAACATGATAAATTTTCTCTCTATTATTATATAATTAGTAACTCTATGGATTGAAACACACCTCGGTTTCCAGCTGCTTTCTGTGGACTGTCTTTCACAGTGTAGCATGTTTCAGTGACATCACCTCGCCTGATGACCACCACTGCCATGGGCCGCCCTCTTGCTTTTCTCATAGTGTGGAGTGCCTCCTTGTGGGTGGAGTTATGTAGAGCATTGCCATTGATAGACAACACCTGGTCTCCCACATGGATGGAGCCTTCCTGGGATGCTGTGCCACCACGTAGCACCCTGTGAACCTGAGAATGGAGAAAAAAGGTTTAGCTATAAGAACTCTGAAAAGTTTTATCACAATAGCTAAACTGTATAACTCAGTTCAGAATGTCCGAGTTTTTATTGAAATACAAATGTCATCTGCTTATTTTGTGACTTATGTTTGAAGTCCCACACAATAAACACTCACAGTCACAGGTTTATTCTGATCCACTCCTCCAGCCACAGTGAAGCCAAGTCCAGTTCCTGCCTCCTTATGTAGGACAACCACATGAACATCATCACAGTTCTGCAACATGTAAAGAATATATATATGAATGTGTGTAGCCATGTTGGTTCAGTATTCCTTTCACCCAGAATGAGTCTCCAATCTTCCCTGCTGGAAATAACCCTCCATGTTTGCCTGTGGGTGTGAAGCAGTCTACTATATTGCCTCTTGTTGTTAATTTTTCACAAGTTCCTCTGCCAAATTGATCAGAAACAAAGATTTTTACTCATCTGTCCACAGAACTTTCTTCTAGTCATTCAATGTCTACTTTTGGTGTGTTTTTTGCCTTTTACCTAGTTTGCTGCATATAAACAAAAGGAACACACATGTCTTTTAAAAACCATAAAAGCCTAGGTGTTCCCAAACTTTTATTGTTTGCACTATTCAACATGAATTATAAATTCATTATAAATAAAATCTCATATGGCATATATATCATATGGCAATTATATACTTGGTGTTCATTGTAACAGACATTCTAGCTGTTCTGGAAGCTTTTGTTGGGTCAAAACAAATTCTTTTATGTTTTTATTTATGCTGTTATTTAATCTAGCAGGGTTAAGCAGCAGGATTTTCCAATCCTACAGTACATACACCCTTTGAAGACACCCACAAATCCCCGCCCCTGTCTGCCACATTTGACTTTTAGATCCTTAAAGGATTCCTAATACCTCTAAGGCATCATCTTCCAAACTCCTGACATCATTCAATAAGCAGTCCAGCTCATCCATGCTCAGCAGCGTCACAGCCGACAGGGCAGAAACATCCGAGCTTAGGGACACTGTACGCTTGGACATCCAGTTCTCGTCATCCATTGACCCATCCGAGAGGGGAAGGTCCAGCCCACCCAGACTGCATATCTCTTCAAGGCTGTCAAAGACACACAAACACAAAGAGAAAATAACTAATCTTCAGTGAAACATTGGACAGAGTGCAAGTTATAGGTTATAATTATATGTTTTGTTTACACTATTGACCACATTCCTACATAGAGGCAACAGCTGTCATGATACTTGCTATTTTATTAATGGCAGATATCTTAAATAAACCACATCTATAGTAATCATTTAGCAAAATCATTTCCACTTATTAGATGGTATCAAAAGGTTTCGAGACCAATGTGTATAACTGGTGAGATTCTGACAAGGTCCGTTACCACGTATGGGATTTCATCTTAGATAGCAAGTTAGAACAAAAAGCAAACATGAAATTCTGCATGAAACTGTGCAAATCCGCCAGAGTTGTTTGACATGACATACATTTGATAGTGTTTAAGTGTCTTGAAGAGAGTGGCTCTCTTCAAGAGCAGAAAAAAAAACACTGAAAAATGAAAAGAGATCAGGAGGACCTTCAATGAGATCAACGCCCAAAAATGTCAAACCGTTCGGCAACTTCTGCATGATGACCGTCAGAGAACAGTCCACATTATCTTCCGCACCCACCCTACTTGCCAGATTTGGCTCTTGCAGACTTCAAACTCTTCCCAAAGATGAAGTTCAAAAGAGGATCCAGTGCAGAAGGTAGCGGAAGGTGCTTGACACAAAAGAAGACCTTCAGGACAAGTGGCAGGAACACTGGGATCGCTGTATTGCTGTGCAAGTGGATTGTTTTGAGGGTGATTGTGTGTAAACGTAGATAAACAAAGTACTTTCTTGTAAAAACAGCTAATCACAAAACCTTTTGATACCATCTTGTAGATTAAATGACTAACTTTAATTTAGAACTGGAAATGTTATTTGTAGCCTGATTTTGGCAAAACCAGTCCTTCAATGGTTACAACTTACCTCATCGAAAAACTCCTACTGCTCATGTGGCTTGTAATGGTGACTGACGATTCCCCTGAGTCAGAGTCATATCCTCTCTCTGTTCCCTCATCGTCTTCATCGTCGTCGTAGTCTTCACCATTCTCATCAACCCCTTTATCCATTATCCACCTAATGACTTTTGCAGCTCCTTTTTCATTTTGCATGGAATGGTAGGGATGACTGAGTTCACCTGAATCTGACGAAGCGACCTGGATAGGAGGGCCGACTGCCAAGTCGCTATGAAAATTGGATGGTGATTTGGAATGATCACTGTTTCCGGGTAACAGTGTTGATTTTACTATGGTGGATGAATCTGAATTTGGTAACACAGGTGTGCTACCTGGTGTTAGAAATGATTCATCTTTTGTAGACTTTGGAAAAGTGTTCTTTCGAATAGGAAAGATTTCCTTATTATCCGTGGGGGACGCATTGGTGATTCCACTTGACTTTTGGGGGTTGTGGGAAAATGAAGAACTGACATAATCCCTAACTTTTTCTTCAGGCAATTGAATGTTTTTAAGCTTTTGAAAAGACCTTACATTACTGCCCTTGGAGAAATCTGGCTCATCCACATGTTTAGTCATTACTGGACATTTAGTATTGTTATGGTCCAATGAAAATGTATCCAGGTTCAGAGTCAAAGCAACTTTAGGCTCCTGAGTTTTAGTTCCACTATTTTGAGTTTTCGCTCTTGATCCACCTGTAGGTTGTATTCTGATCTGGACAGGTCCACTTAAATCATGCCTACTCGAAGCTTCATCACAGAGTCCACTCTCACTGAAAAGATTGTCTGTCACAAATTCTTTACTCCAGTCACTGCCACTTAGGCTTAATGACCTATCAGAATGTTTCTTAACACCAGTGGCCACTTTTGGCTTTTCTGTAACTGAGAAAGCCCTTCTAGGATTCTGGATCCGGGATGAATTCTGGTTTTGCAGAGCAAGTGCCTCAAATTTGTGAATTTTGTTTCGCACTGAAAACAGGGACGTTTCTTGTACATTCTCTAACAAGGTCTCGCTCTTCTTGCTTGAATCTCCTGAGGATCCCAACTCCAGACCAACGCTTTGTTCTCGATTATGGTGTTTTTCACTGTCTGCTGTCACACTTTGTGACGATTGAGGTTTTACTCCTACCAGTGCTTGTTTTCCTGGAATTGTATTCATGCCAGTCGTATTTTCTACTGGCTTTTCTATTTCTTTCTGGGTGCTACTGTTATTATTTAGACCAAATGCAGAGTAAGAAGTTGCAGAGGTCAAATGTCTGCATTTTGTTCTGCCTAAAGATTGAGTTCCTTGTCCTATCATGTGACTAGTCAGTTTTCTCTCCTCATATATACTATTGTTACTCACCAAAGGTCTTGAATTTTGGCTAAGGGGTTTCTCTACAGACCTTGTTGACATTGTTACCAGGTTCTCTTTTCCAATGGGTGAAACAAATGAAGTGTCTGGCAAGGTATTTGAATTGATTTGTTTCTTTTTGAAGATTGATTTTGGGAAGGTACCACAATTTTCTGGTTTATATGAAGTTAAATTCACAAAGGGTGTTAGTCTATCTAATGATGATCTATTCAAACCAGTATACTCAACCTTGACAAAAGGTGCAGGGGTGGTGAGTCCAGGTGAGAGAACTGAACTTGCTTTACTTTTATCGTCTAATGGAGTATGATTATTTCCACCCATTACACTGTTGTTCCCAGTGCTCTCAATGACCTTTGATGGGGTGGTTTGAGATCTGAGATGGTGGTCTGCAGGATCTGTACCACTCTGCAAAGAAATCCAGGGAAGTTTTCCTTCCTCTGTCTTATCCTGATTTTGATTTGTTTTTAGTCTGGATGGGAAAGACTGAGCAAGAGCCACCGTTCTGACAGGAGGAATTACAGATTCGGGTGAGGAGGCAAGTCCACTGACAGCCAGCTTTCTTTGACGAGTTCCACTGAGTGGTTGGATTGTTAACGATACTTTCTTTAATGGGTGAGCCAGTTCACTTGAGCTTGGACTGTTGGATCCATCATTTGCTTGTAAACTCTCGGAACGTTGAACAAATCTTCCTTCGAGCTCTGTAGTATTTTTGATAGCGTTTGTCTGAATTTCTTGTTGTGCTCCACTTCTTGATCCTCTCCAGTCTAAGCTTTTACTTCTGTTTGACTGATATGCTTGTCTCCAATCTGTTCTTCCACTCACTTTGGGGGTAAGATTTTGGACATTGTCTGGCTTCTTTTGAGTTGTATTGCTCATCTCAGAGCCAGTGGCCAATCCAGCTCTATTTGTCAAGTCAACCTGATTCAGAAGTTTAGGTATCCTATTGTCCAACATATTAGTATCTAGAGATGGAGATTGAAATGAAATGGTGTGGACTGTGGGCATCTCTTCTCTACACTCTTTGCTGCTTCTGCTTGCTTTTTCCAATGTCTGAGGCTTTAAACTGGGTTTGGCGAGCAACTGCTCTCTTTCTTTAGCAGAGCGGACTTGGAACTTAACAGCAGACTGTGTTGGTGCTGCAGGCGACTTACTTTGATTTTGTTTCTCCGAACATTTTGGTGATTCGATATTTACAATTGTAGTAAGTGAGTTTTCAGGCACACAAGTAGATCCAACAGAGATATCCATTTTTGACAATGAGAAATAGTGCTTGCATTACAATGTGATTGTCAGGAATAGTTTAGAGTTCTTTTTAGTGCATGACATTGTGCTCAAATTTCATAGTTTTTTGTCACAAATACAGTTTTAAATGTCCATATCGAGCATTGGGAGATTGTCAGCTATGTAATTCAACCCATACAGTGTGCTCAGGGGTGTCCAAGTGTTGGCATGGCATTCTTTCAAAGTAATCCATAAACCAAAAAAAAAACCGATTTGTTTGACAGCGAGCAGGTGTGGCTTTGATGCAGTGCCGTAATATTCTGTTGATATAAATGTAAAAACAGAATTAAATGTTCAGCAAAGTTCCACCATAAACAATAATAGCAGAGCACTACACACACAAAATCAGCTCCTTTTGTGCCTTTGGGTTATATGTTATTCATTTGTAAAGGCACAATTGTTTTTTCTACTTTTTTGTTTCTTTCCCAGGAATATTAAGTTTTTGAATATTAATCCTCAGCCTGAGGACGTTTTCCCTTCACTTCTTTTTATTGTTTTCTTGTGTTTTGTAGATTTCATTTGCTGATCTTCTTTCTGCAACTGGCTTTTTCAGAGAGTCCTAGCATCCAAAATCTTGCAAAAAAAAAAAAAAAAAGATACATAGAATTATATTACATCACTGTACAATAATTATATAGAAATAAAGCTAAAGCGAATTGGAATAATCTAGATATCTTAGTGAAAGTGAAGGTTACTGATGCAGAGAAACCCAAAAAATTTTAACCACAGGGGACAAATTGAACATCCTGAATATGTCATAACAATGGCGGTATAACTTCACCTCACAGAGTTAAACCAAATACTTTTTAAATCTGCACAGCACCCTGAGGCTAGTCGCATGACTGTATCATTTTATGTTTACACTAGCAACATGCTTTCGGCTGTTCGTCACTCTCTTCATGTTTCATTAAACCCGACCAGATCAGCAGGCCGATAACAGGTCAAACACACCAGACTGCAATCCAGACAGGTACGTTCGTAGAGAAAATGCACCACAGTACACATGCAATCGACGGTAAAATATTCTGAATAATGGATCTGTTTGTCTGCCTACTGAAATCTACTTCAGAGGATAAGATTTAGTCAAGAAATGTACTGTATCAAACAAGCAGGATAGTGTTTTACGAGCAAGTCAAGCACCTGCAATCATTCGAAGCAGATACAAACTCTGAATAAGCCAAAAAAACAAAAACAGACAGCCATGCAGAAACACAGGAACTGATTTACATACATTCTGGCAGAAGCGAATCCATGTATGAGCAATGCCGACAAACCGCACACGATAAAGACTCAACCGATAAACACATAATACATACATACATACACCAAAAGTCCACTGCTTCTAATTTGATCCTTAAGGCTGAATTGTTGTGGTAAAGTAAATACCTATAATACAGCTGAGAAAATACAGGGCCAGAGTTTTGCATTGTTGAAGCAGAAACACAGCAGGTGCAGACAGGGAGGGAGGTAAGAACATAAAACGAGGTGTGTTGTGGTGCAACCATTCAAACGAGACAACACCCCAGCACAGAAGGATGACATAGGCATGACTGACTTTAAAATAATGTGAGATGAGTGATGGGGGGGGGGGGGGGCAAATACTGCTTATTAGGTAAGCAATAGATATAGCAAATAGGATCAGGAGGAAGAGAGCGAGTGATGACTTTACACAGTCAGTGTGGTGAGAGAACAGGTGCGTGTTGGATTACAGATTCACCTGCTCGTATGCATCAAAACACACAGACACACACACCTACTGTACACACACAAACAAACACACACATACGCTTTTACTGTGCACTGGCCACATCGACGACAGACCAATCAACCACTATATTCTAACCACTTTGGCTAGACCTTAGATTTAATAAAAAATAGACCTACCTGTGAAGAAAATCACAGCAACTGTTCAGTAGACTTCCGTTTCCCTGTCTCACACTCATTCTTTTTCTATTTTACTATTATTCACCTGCAGTGTAAACTCACCTGACAGGTTTTTCTTTTTCACCCTAACCCACCCCCTCTCATTGTTACACCTTCCTTGCCTTTGCCTCAGTTTCTCTCTCTGTCTCTCTTTTTCTCTTCCTCGTTCTCTGTCTCTATATCTTTCTCTCCTTCTGTCTCCACCTGCCTGTCTGTCTCTATTTCTTTTTTCCTTCGTTAGCTCTCTCTCTCTCTCTCTCTCTCTCTCTCTCTCTCTCTCTCGCTCTCTCTCTCTCTCTCTCTCTCTCTCTCTCTCTCCATCCGCTTCCTTCTCTGTTTGTCTGTCTCTCTGTCTCTCTCTCTGCTTTTTCTCTGTATGTCTCTCTCTCTCTCCCTCCGCTTCCTTCTCTGTTTGTCTGTCTCTCTCTCTCTCTGCTTTTTCACTCTATGTCTCTCTCTCTCTCTCTCTCTCTCTCTCTCTCTCTCTCTCTCTCTCTCTCTCTCTCTCTCTTTTTCCTTCTCTGTTTGTCTGTCAATCTCTTTCTCCCTCCCTCACAAACAAATGTTCGTGTTCAACAATACGGTGAAAAAGAAGCACTATAGAAACTCATATCCCTGTAAATAAAAAACAACAACAGAATACCAGATATAACAGCATGTAGCTTTCTCTTCATTTCCCACTCACTGTCTAAATGTTTTGGTCTGTCTGGCTGTATCCCTCTCGCTCTCTCCCCCCACCCTTTTTTTTTTTAACCTTTTTTCCTTGCCCCTTCCCTTCGTTTTCATACTGAAGAAAAAGGGAACTAGTCTGCACACATATTTCTGTAAAAGCCCAGTTGCCCAGGATGATGGAACTCCAAGAAAAGCAGTGCCTTACCATTTTGCCTTGGGAGAGTGCATTCATCTATTTTTTTTAATGCACATATAATAGCAGCATTGTTGTTTATACTTGTTTTCTTGATGACTCATTACTGAAGTCACATCGGGTGATACTTGATGAACAAAAATTCCAAGCTTGAAGACAACTATACTGAGGTCAAACTGTAAAATGTAGCTGGGTGATGCATTAAACACAAATCTAAACAAAGCTGGTCACCACAGCCACTAAACCAGATTGGATGCACCTTGGAACAGATTCTGAAAAATTCTTTGTTGCTGTAATAGTGCTAATAAAAAACATTCTTCCTAATAAAGATTCTCATTAAAGTGGTCAATGAGCCTTTGTGCCCTGTGGAGACAATCCTGAAAAAGCCCACACCTGTCAGGAGAGACAGATTTGATTAAAAGGATATGGTGATTGAACGAAATGTTTATTTATTGTTGCTTTATTTCCCTAAGGATTAAAACTACACAGGCAAAATAAAGGAACAAATCTTAAAGACATGCCCCAACATTGTAGCAGACTTTTGGCATTCCAAAACTTACAAAACTTGTATTGACATTTCAGTGTGTGGAAGTAAGTCCTAAATGTTAGATGTTGTGGCATGTGCTCACAATGTTCTTATTTGTATCGGGACTTAAACCCGAGGTGGGCGTGGGCAAGAAAGTACCTAAAATCTTGTGAGAAATTCGCAACCTCACATCCACAGTTTGTTACATTGACTTAGGGCTGCAATTGCCCACAGTTTTTTCAGTGAACTGAATTGATAACCTTAACAATTATGGAACTGTAATGAATTAACATTTAGTGTAACCTAGATGAGCAATGGATCACATTGAAGTCTAGTCCTTCTCAATTTTTCTTCCTCATACCATCTCAGAGTTTTTTTCTTTCCACTGCTGACTGTCTTACACATTAGGATGAACATATAAGGACTAATTAATGATGCTAATATTTATATTCACAATCTATTTAATTCTATAAAGTTTCTTTGGAACAGTGATCATTGTTAAAAGTGCAACTTGATTTGAATTAAATGAATTCGAACTAAATTTTATTTAATTCAATTCAATTCAATATTTATTGTGTGAATGAGTATGCAAATGTGCATCCTAATTCGAAAAGTACACCCCTGCCTTTTATTCATGAAAACCATAATATGTACACCAAATGGTCTCCGACACCTTCACTTCCATATTTCTTTATCATTTCTATTGCCATAGTGGCCGCTAATACTATAAGGATAGAAATACCGGCTGAAGATTTTGCATTGGTTTACTACAGTTGCTTATTTTACATTCAAAGCACTTTGTGTTTAAAATATCCCCAATTCATTATAAAATGCCTTAACATTATACTGTATATAAGCCAAAATAAGAGACAAATTTTAAAGTAAAAAAACAAAAAAACCCCAGCAAAGTCTTTAAAAATTTTGCAATAATATCAAGATAGGAAAAACGTAATTGGCTAATCATACTTGTATTCCTTTCTTATTTATTACAATACAGGTTTTTAATTTATGTAACTTTTTTCTCAAACTCAATGTCTATCATACTACTGAATAAAACACATTCATTGCTAGTTTTCAGATAGTAGTTTTTGTTTTCTTGGTTTTCACAAAATCTCACAAGTCTTAGATGTTATTGATGTAACTTTTTTCTATGAGTTAACTGGCGTGTCACCTTGAGTAAACTGGAGGATTCTGATCCCTGACAATGTGTATGCAGAAAGCCACCACATATCAAGCCAACAGTCCAGAATATGCAGTCATATCCACCTGAAGGCCATGCTAATCCACACACCGTTTGCTAACTCACAAAGACTTTAGATAAAAAGTTTGCAAACTAAAGTAGCTACCTAACATCATCAAACGCAATAGTTTTTTTGTCATTAGTAACTACCGAACTTCAAAACACGACATGAGGACATTTCATTTCCAATCTGCATCATTTTTTCAACAAACCACCAGCACAGCCATTAAATATTCTCAAAAAATCTGAATCACAGAATTCACCTCTTTAGATATTTTCTCGAAAGTACGATGGTCATACAATTTAATTGAACTAATACCATTCGATTAGCAAACTATACAAACGCTAAATCATTGTGCAATAATTTATAATAATCATTGAGTAGACAGTTACCGTCTCCATCTTGATGCGCAAAACAAGACAACTTCCTGCAGCTGCAAAAGCGTGTTACCACAACCCTCTGAAACAGTAGGCAGAGAACGGAAGACAGTGAAAGAGAAAAAAACACTGACAAAATACAATAAAGAAGAGAGATAGTACATATACCACTACAAAAACTAACTACTCAAACATTTCTTTCATGGAATTATACACCTTTTTTTTTTATCTATTTTTGTTAGTTTAGACAATTAAAGACCAGAAAAGTGTCCTGAACATTTGTAGTTTGAGCCAATGGTGCTTTGTGATTGCATTACACACCATATTGTTTAATACTGCTATCTGGCGCAACATGGTTGTGGTTTCAGAGAAAACCAAAAGCTCTCTAAAGGCAAGATACATTCAGAGCAGTACATGACTAGAATATGACTAAAGTTAATTTGTGAGTACTTACAGAATGCCAAATCAGGAGTTTATATTATACTATATAAAATACTATAGAGTAAAGATTTATAGACATTAATTATTGAAATCAAACCAAACAAATGGAAGATTTCCCTTTAGCTCAACTCAGCTAAACATAATACACAATGGTTTTGTGTAACTTCTACTGTAGTACTTTGGTTCTGTAGGCCAGAGATTAACATAATTTGCTTACTGTCCCTTAACACACAAGATTAATCGTGTCAGTTTATTTCCAGGTCAGGTGTGCCAGAGCAGATAAAGCACCATACTGCTGGACTTACAGCCCAATACAGATGTCCCACTTTTTTTTAATGTTCTGGTTTTGGGTTAAAGGATAGGATTTGTCACTCTAGAACCTCTCAGAAAACAAAACTTTGATCATTTAAAACTTAAAATCAGTATACATTGAGGTGAAATACTAGCTAAACTGTGAGGACAAGGAAGCATCTCTACTTGCTAGTCAAATATTTGGATAAACTATACTATACTGAAAAATGTTTGTGGACCCCTTATCATAAGATAAGTATGTGCTTTTAAAACCACTGTGGTCCTCTTTTGCTGTTACATTAACTTTTACTCCTCTGAGAAGATGTTCCCAAGATTTTGGAGTGTGCTTGTGGAGATTTGTGTTTATTCAGCCACAAGGGTTTTATTGAAGTCAGGCAACGGCAGTGGCATGTCGTGCATTTATAAACCTAGGCCTTCAGTGGTGTCCTGCCTGAATCAATCCATCTCTTAATACCACTATTATGACATCACAGCTAGAAAACCCATCAATATCATACAAAAACGCAATATAATGGAGAACTGCATCATAGAAAGGTCTCTTACAGTGAAAATAAATGCCATTAGTAAAGCAAGAAACCCAATAAACACATACATTATCTCTAGTAGAAACAGCAATATTAACCTCATAATAAGACCCCAGGATTTCTGTACATTTTTGTTTTTTACCGTGCATTGCGGGATTTGCAATTAGGGCAAATTGTGTTTTTGTGCAAATTTAACAGAAAGCAATAACACAAACACTGTGCACAAGTGCAGTTTGCTACAGATGCAGTACGCAAGCTCTGACTAGCACCCTCTCTGACCATCCACTCAAAAATGCTGACATAATTGGATGCCTGCTAGATGGCTTTGCTGCTGCCAACTTGAAATCTGATTGGTTGAAGTAAGTTTCTTTTTTATATACTTTATGCTAAACTGCTGATTCTTAAGGACTCGTGGCAGATTCCTTTGAAACTGGCAACACGTGATATGACAGCTAAACACTGATTAGATAGAAGCTTCAACATAAACAGACATCTGTGAAATCCAGAGAAACGCTTTCAAATGAACAAAATAGACTATTGAGGATAACTTAACTCATATTTTTGGACAAAAGAAATAGATTAAAACTTAAGTCAGTGATTCCGATTACTGCAATTTAGTACTAATAATGCCAGTGGCTGATGAATGCTATAAAAGGTTCTAGAGGATGCAGTTTGTAATTGATGGTCAGTGTGAGTTATTTGATTGGTTAATCCCAATCTTATCAGGAATCATACTGCTTTATGATTGTCTGATGCAATGAATTGATAGACCGCGTTTATTTAAAATGACACGCCCTTGCCTGCAGTTTAACTCTCCAGCGCAGTAGGTGGCGCTGTACAATGTCAAGGTCGTCAAAGAAGAAGAAAAAGATCACGTGATTCGGGCTGTTTATCAACAATGTAGTAGCATTCGGACCAGAAGGCGGGCGTAGTCGATGTTACTTATGGGACATCAGACAAATAAAAGGGAAAATAGTATTTTTTGTTTTGGAAAGTAGAGTGAACTGGAAGATAGTTGCGAAAATGAACAAAGAGTCGCTGTTATCGGGAGTAAATGTAGTGCTGGTTATGGCCTACGGCAGTCTGGTAAGGAACTAGCTAGCTCGGTGGCTAGCAGGCCATATGTGTATCTGTGTGTCATTATTTACTACAGCACGAATTACACATTATATCAAATATACTGTCTATTTTTTTTATTTAAGTGCAGCGTCGTGTTATGTACACCTGAGACATTAGATCGTGTGTGTTTTTGTTTGTGTCAGGTGTTTGTGTTATTGTTTATCTTCGTGAAGCGACAGATTATGCGGTTTGCTATGAAGTCCCGCAGAGGACCGCATGCGCCGGTGGGACACAATGCACCAAAGGTCAGCTTTTCCTCTACCTGGAGTGGGAATCATAATCATAAATGTAATAATAATAATAATAATGAGATCTGGATTTATGTGCTCTGTTTACAGGAGCTAAAAGAAGAAATCGAGTCGAGGCTAGCCAAAGTGAATGCTATCCGCTATGAGCCGCGGCTGTTGGCTCAGGACGATGAGAGACTGAAGCATCGCGGGCAGAACGGTGAGGAAACACACGGATTTCCTCATATACATGACTCAGGGTCCGGACAATGATACCAGTGCCCCTGGGGCTGGGAGGGTTTAAGGGTCTTGGGCAGGGGCCCTGCAGTGGCTGTTTGCCATTCTGATTCTGAGACTTAACTTTTGAGCCACTGTGTACTCTTAGTCACATCTGCCCCTTAGAGCCACTGCCTCTTTTTGTATCTACAGCTGCTCTTTAGAGTCGCCACAGCTGCCACTTATAATCACTGTTGTCTCTTAAAACCACTCTTGCACCTTATAGCCACGGCTGCCTCTTTATTTACCACTAACCCTTGTTTATATTGACATTATTATTGTTTTTGTTTTGTGAGGCCGAATGTCATGCTGTTCACATGGAGTCTCATAAATATTATCGAATATAGAGAATAATGAGATAACGTTTTTTGGCTCCAAGTGATAATCCGTGCTTCGTATTCCTAACATTCTTAAACTGAAACTGTAGAAAAAACACTGCAGTGTAGTGTAAGATGAAACTGTTTAACTGTGAAATGGCCTTTTGTAAATGGTATACTTTTTGTGTGTGTGTTTTGCAGGCTGTTATAACTACATGTACAGAATGCAAGCTCTGGATGCCATCAGAGACACTGGTAAGAGCCTCTGAGCCAGGGTTCACACTCTCTCACACTTATTATCCTCACCTCAGGAGCTGCAGTAAATCTTCAGCCTTGTCCTTGTGTGGGAAACACGTACAGAAAATTGAACATGTGAGAAAGTTTATGACTTTGGAAAGTGTTCGTCTTAAAATGTCATGTGTCCCCCCCCCCCATGAGTAGCTTGCTTGATCATTTCTGGAATATATATATATATATAAAGATGAATGAAAGGAAGGAATGGGATGTTCACAAAAAATCCAATTACCTATTGTGCCAAGCATTTTGATATGTCACATGTCCATGTTGCTGGAAATTATTTATATATATATATATATATATATATATATATATATATATATATATATATATATATATATATATATATATATTTCTCTGGTTCATGAGCGCACATCACGTGATGAATACCCGTTCTCTATTATTGTTTCCCCATGGACCTTATTACTCACGCACCAAGTGCTAAATTCTGGAGCGCTCTGAACAGATACACATACGATGCAGAATTAAAAAACAAGAAAGCCTGTTTTTACTCGCATTTAGGCTTGCGTCACCCCCTCTGTAGTGCCAGAAAGCTTTACATGTTGAAAATAAAATTGGCTACAATCAATAGAATCGCATGGTATGAAACTAAGCCTCGGATCCCTGGAGAAAACTCTGTGTAGTAATCAGATCTGAATGAGACAGAACAAGACAGGTGGAGCAGCTTCGAACTTCAGGCCGACAACATGGTTACCAGTGGATGCACCAGAAATGTCGGATGTTTACGAGAAATAAAGTCGGAATTGCAGGAAAAAAGTTGGAATTAGGCAAAAAAAATTTTTTATACTGAAACGGCTTTCCTTAGGATTCAGGCCAAGGAAAAGATGAGTTTCCAAAGTTTGTGATCATTTCAAACTGAAACGAAGAAAACACTGTACAGTGCGTTTAGGTTTTGTTGTTTGAGTAATCAAACATTTTTAGATTTTAATTACAGCAATTAAATGCAGTAAATATGTTTAATTAAAGCGGATCCACAGCAGATCATCCGTCTCCATACCCCTCTGTCCTCTACATCTGACTCTTTCAAAACAACTACCTGCATGTCTTTCTTCACCACATCCATAAACCTCCTTCTTGGTCTTCCTCTTTTCCTCCTTCCTGGTGGCTCCATCCTCAGCATTCTCCTATTGATATATCCCATGTCCCTCCTCTGCACATGTCCAAACCATCTCAATCGCACCACTCTCACTTTGTCCCCAAAACATGTGTCCTATATGCGCTGTCCCTCTAATAAACTCATTTCTAATCCTGTCCATCGTCGTCACTCCCAATGAAAATCTTAACATCTTCAGCTCTGCTACCTCCAGCTCCACCTCCTGTCTTTTACTCAATGCCACTGTCTCTAATCCATAAAACATCGCAGGTCTCACCACAGTCCTATAAACTTTCCCTTTCACTCTCGCAGATGCTCTTCTATCACAAATCACTCCTGTCACTCTTCTCCACCCACTCCACCCTGCCTGCACTCTTTTCTTCACTTTTCTCACACACTCTCCATTACTTTGCACTGTTGATCCCCAGGTACCTGAACTTCTCCACCTCTTCTCCCTGCAACCGCACCACTCCACTGTCCTCCCTCTCATTCAAACACATATACTGTCTTACTCCTACTGACTTTCATTCCTCTTCTCTCCAGCACATACCTCCACCTCTCCAGGCTCTTCTCAACCTGCTCCCTACTCTCACCACAAATCACAATATCATCCGCAAACATCATAGTCCATGGAGACTCCTAACCTCGTCCATCAACCTGTCCATCACCATTGCAATCAGCAAAGGGCTTAGAGCCGATCCTTGATGCACCACCCTCACATACTTCTGACACACCTGACTTCCTCATACAATACCACAACTCCTCTCTCGGCACACTGTCGTTACACTTTCTCTAAATCCACAAATACACAATGCAATTCCTTCTGACCTTCTCTATACTTCTCCATCAACATTCTCAAAACAAATAATGCGTCTGTGGTGCTCTTCCTCGGCATGAAACCATACTGTTGCTCACAGATCAGCAATCAAATGTTATTTTATTTATAAAAGGAAACAAATTGCTTGTTCATTTAAAAAAAAAAAAAAACCTGTCAGTTTCTCTTGTATATTTAGTATTGCTCTTTAATGAAGAAAAGGTACTTCTTATCGATTACTCGATTAATCGTTGGAATAATCTGTAGAATACTCGATTACTAGAATAATCGATAGCTACAGCCCGAGGTAACATATGCAGCAGGTTTGTTAGATAACATGACTTTGTTATGATGATGATCAGGATAACGATCTAAAACGTTTTAGAGCTATGCACGCACAAATGGATTCCTTTCCAGCGGATGCACAAACTTTCATCAGTACTCCAGGAACATTAAAAAACCATCCAGCTGGAACTGGTTTTTGTCTCTGTTTTTGTATTAGGTCATTCCTCAATAAACAAAGTGTAGTTTAAAAAGCCGGATCGGTTCAATAGTAAATGCAAAACTATTGTTTCCTGTGTGTCATTAAATCTGTGACGTGTGAATCTACGTTTCAAATGATGTCTGATTTGTTTTGACATCTTATCACCCCTCTCACATGCAGGCATTGTGTCTCCTGATCTGGCTCGCAGCCCCAGCGCCCTGACTGGCCCCTGCTACAGGAAGTGGCTGCTGGACCTGCGTAACTGTCACTCGCTGATCAAAACCAGCCACAGCAGCCTCATCGACCGCCTGTTGGAGGGCTACATCAATGCACGTCACGGCACTTCGGTGTGTGTGTGTGTGTGTGTGTCTGATGGAAGCTTTATTGTTAAATTTATTATTTTAGAAAGACCATGGAAAACCGGTAACTATATGAGTAGTGCCGAATATTTTGATAGATAAGGCTATAAGCGTAGATGGTTTAAATTAACAGTTTATATTAACAGTATATATAAATATAAATATATATATATATATATATATATATATATATATATATAGATATATTCCTTCTTACAGACTTTGTTGTACGTATTTATTTTATTGCATTCATTTGTTTGTTTTTCTAATTTGGCAGGTGTTCGGTGAAGCTGAATTCCTCAAATACAAAGAAGACTTGGCTGAGCTAGCTGCCATGTAAGTACACGCCTTACTGTCTAAATCAGTGGTTCCCTGTAGTGGGGAATACAGACTTTACAGGTGGGGCGCATTGAAACGCAGGATTTATATAATTATTTTGTGTTCTTCATTAATCTTTTTATTTATTTTTTACTTTATGCTATTTGATGTTATTTATATTTTAAACCATTTTTACACTTGAAGTAATTCCTTACAATGTTTTGGGGGTTCTAAAGTGGAGGTCTGCAGGTTCTTAAGTTTAAAATTTTTAAATCAAAATTTTAGGCCTTAAAAATTCTTAAATTCGCTGTTCTAGGTTTTAAATCATTTTAAAAAGGTCTTAATTTTCCAGACTCCATATAACGCTACCTCTAACGCTCATTGAAGCAGCACTTTAGAATGTTTTTTTTTTTAGTTTTCGTAGTGATGTAGTTCTTTCTTTCATTAGTCCAAATATAATTCACTGTATTTAACTGGCAACAGCCAATCAAGCTTTATGTTATTGGCACAAATCTCTCTTGGTTTGTTCCACAGAAGTAAAACGGATTTTATTTTTCCAGCTGTGGGGAAGTGCATGTTTATCAGTTCTTGGCTTGAAAAAAAAAAAACTGAATTTAGGGCTTGATTAAGGCCAGTTGCTAACAACGTATTTGTGTGTGTTTTGTGATGCGTTATATGTCTTAACTTTCATTAACGATTTTAAAAAGTCTTAAATTTGAAACACTCCCACGCATGATCCCATCACTATTTGCTTTTACAGTGTGAAGGTGCACTCCAGCTCCACCAGCCTGAACCAGCAGCACCAGTCAGCAGCCAAAGACCTGACGAGCTCGCCCGGTCCGTCCTCAGCCTGCACCATCCAGGTGACCTACCTGCCTTCCTCAGGCCAGCGCAGCAAGAGACCCAAACACTTCCTCGAGCTCAAGAACTTCAAGGACAACTATAATACACTGGAGAGCACGCTGTAGGGACCTGCGCTTAATCCCGTCAGATGCATTAGTCCTGACATCAGCAATGGAGAAGACTCGGCTGACCTCGTACTGCAGTGTGGAGTGGAACATGAGTTTTACCGACTGAATCAGAGGTTGTTCAAACCCTCCAGAATAAATACAGAGGAACTGGCACAAAAACATCCACATGCCAAAAATGAGATACCAGGCTGTGCATGTGCGAGACAGCGACAAGCCGAACGTCTTCAGGAGACACCGTTTTGAATATAATGGGAGGAAATAGTGTTGAAGTGTGTCTGAGTTTATCGGTTAAACTGGTGTCAGTGTTGCGTCCTGAGGAGACGTCACTGCTGCTATTTCTCAGCATTCCTTCATTCAGAGCTGCCTGTATGAGCTAAAGAGTAGCTTGAAACCTGAACAAATAAAACAAGACTGTGACATACTGTATAACTCCTATCTTAATGGGATTAGAGTGAACCCAAAAGCCTTTTTGATAAATTGTTTTCACACACAATCGGTACATCACTGTAGCATCTGGTAATACATTAGGATCTATACATTAGAAAAAGGAAATGTAGGGGTGGAATGCTTGCACATATGGGAAATCCTTCAAGTGCACTTTATCCGTGTGTACAGGAGGAATGTAAGAAATTAAGGGACCAGAGCTGCTATGCATTTAGACTCTACATATGTGACTTGAAATCATCTCAATCAAAACTATAACTTTTGATATATAAGTGCATGAAGCAATGGTCTGGGAAGGAAGTTTAGGTATTCCAGCTTTGCTCTGTTGGTTTTGTGATGGAGCTTTGAAGTTGAATGTGCACACACACTCCCCAAATCCTCAGTAACCATAAGCACTTTATATCCACATGCGTTCATGCGTGACTCCAAAGAAGCATCAGGTAAGTGTTGTTTTTTTGGTCCGGGTATTTTGATTAGCAATTCAAAAGCAAAATGTGACTTACGCTTGATGCCTTTGTTTTGGAGAAATTGTTAAACATAAATATGATGGAAACTAGAGCAGCATCTTCAGAGATGGCAGGCAAACTAGTAGAACATGTGGTGGGGTTGCAATAAGTGAAGACTGCGTCGCATGATGCTGTGTGATAAAAGATTATGTGTGGGACTGCCATTTCCTGTCACTCTCTTGCTTCTTTTAAAAAGCCATAGGATCCCTAGGAACTTCTCAGGCTAAAGCTGGAATGTTGGATGAACACTCGTTATTTTACATCCAGGCTCTTTAAGAGCGCCACAAAACCTAAACAACTCAGTCGCAAACTAAGGTGGCATGAAAGTATGAATGAGGTGTTTTATAATGAATAAAAGTACAATTATTAATCATTTAGTTTTAATGTTGATCTCGACCTCTAACCTGCCAGCGAGTGTGTATTTCTTGGTGTTTGTTTATTTATATATTTTTTTTAAAGGAAGAAAATGTTCTTTCAGGAGTAATATGGCCCAAAATTATCATCATTAGAAACAAATTCAATAACAAAGTAAAGAAATAAGTAAAAGAAAAATTAAGTTCAGGATTCCAGGTTGTGGTGTCAAACAAGACTTCATTCAGCAGAATTAAAGCCAAGTAGTTCCATGGAAGCACCCAAAAGACTTCCATTTGTCACAATTGGCATTGCGTTGTACCCCGCTTCAACAATGAACTGATCACAGACGAGAAAAGTGAACACTTTTTTGCACCCAGCATGCAGTCAGTGCAAGAAAGGGCGACTACTGCTCAGAGATTAGCAGCCAATTTACAGACTTAGCAAAAAATTAGCCTGAGCAGAAACACTGAAATGGAATAAAGGTTTCTTATATATGGAATAAACCAATGGGTTTCATACGTCACATGTTAGTTCATTCTTCATCTCCCACCTTCTGCCACAAAAACCCAGTCTGGCCCTTGAGCCAAAGAAAGCTTGTCCATTCCTGATCTAGTGGAACATGGCGCAGAATAGGATCAGATATTCTGGTTCTTCAACAGTACCACAAACACACAACTAATGTCTAAGCAAATAGACATGGGGCATATTTTTTTGTTTTATATTTTAAACAGTAATTTCATCATTTGTATTTAATTTTAACAAACAAAACAAAAGCCAGTGCACGTGGACCCGTTCACATCTGAATCAGTTATAAAAGAAGTGTATGATAACATCAAAAGCAAACCCAAATCATCTGATATCAGTTTTTGAGGTGGTGGGTAAATGGTTTTATTTAAGTGGGTAGCTTGAGTCTAGTGCAAGGGGGGGGGGGGGCACATTTTTTACTGTGTTACCGCAAAGGGCCACATCATACACATGGGCACACATGAACATCACCCATCCCTTCCTCTTACACACACACACACACACACACCTCTGCTCAGCCAGATTTATTGTAAATGTCACACACCAACATAATGACAGAAATTGACTCCTACAGTTCTAAGACCACAGGACAGTCATTTTCAACAATGAACACTGCACTGTCTCTCACACACAAATTCTGTTTAACCAAGTCCACAAATAAAAATATAATAATTTACAATAGCGTTTTTCTTTTACTATGCATGTTACTTAGTGGGACTTTTGGCATTCCTTGCCTTGAACAATCCCCTTCAAATCTGCCTCGTATTCCGTTGTTGCCACTCGAAGCAATTCTTTCACGTGTGTCAGTCAGAACAGATCGATGCTTTGATTTCACGTGTTTCAGGGTAGAAAACAGACTTTGTGTGTGTTTTTTTTAATGTGCGTGTTCACTTCGCTTGAGTTCAATACGGTATTTTCGTCTAATGCGCATGTGCGTGAGATGAATATACCGCAGGGGTGGGCAATTGATTTTTACAAGGGGCCACATGAAACGATAATATTTTAGGGATGCACCGAAATGAAATTCAATTTAAAAGTCAATGAAATCCATCATTTTTCGTGTTATGCCTTTTGCCTTGGCACTATCACTGGAAAACTTTCCTGCCTTTTCAAAAACGTCCGCTACAGACGGAGTGCGCATGCTCGGATTGACTTTACTGCGCCGCGTTCTTCTCATATTTAGAATGGCAATCGGGATGTTTGGATTTCAGGTGATAAATTAAACCTGACTTGGAGAAACTCTTTGCAGATACACTCCCTCTTGAAATATTGCATGTTTTGCAAATCGCTATCCGCACACCGCGGACATGTTGCTCTTATCCAGATAACCGTGTGCTGGCTGCGCTTTTTTATTGCGTAATTACAATTGTGTTTCCGCCGTGTTGTTTTGGTGATTTAGGTATTTCAGCCGAAAATTTTCGGTGCATCCCTGTAATTTATGATTGGCCTCACGCGGGCGGGACAGGGACGTACAAAGGGCCTGATTTGGTTCAGTAGTTTCCCAGTAGGGCAAGCTCATTTAAGTCTTAAAAATACCGTATTGAACTCAAGCGAAGCGAACACGCACATTAAAAAACAAACAAACACAAACTTCGATATGAACGTAAGAGCCGCGGGTTGGCCACCCCTGGTCTAGAGCTTTGTCTAAGGGAACAGGAAATGGGAGGCAGGCGACAAGTTTCCATCCGTCCAATCAATCAATCTCTTTTATCTTCTCTGCTACTTCTTAAACAAAGAACATTCATTAATGGTAATCCCGCACAGGTGTTTGACATCAGACCACGCCCCTGAGACCTTACCCCACCCGTACTGACCCCTCCCACCCCAACTGACTCCTCCTACTCCACTAACTCCTCCTCCAAGTCCCCGCTCCAGTGCTCCACCCATGAGAGACGCAAAAGAAATAGAGGTCAGAGGAAAAACACCTGACTAAGTCCCAGCACATGAAACCTTCAGGTGGTTTAAATGAGCTGCACATTTATATATCAATCAGCAGCCAAAAATCAGGTGTAAATCATATTTCACAGCATTATTGTAGGGAATGGACATTCTGTGCCACCCAGATGGTGGCAGAGGAGGGTTTCCTCTTGAATCTGGTTATTCTTGAAGGTTTCTTCCTCATGCCACACATCATGTGTGTGTGTGTGTGTGTGTGTGTGTGTGTGTGTGTGTGTGTGTGTGTGTGTTTGGATGTTCTATCTATTGTCAAGTTCAACACATTCCTTTTCAACAACACAAGCCAAGCAAGGAATTCTGTATAACTACTGGAGGGCAGTGTTTCCTTGAGACACAGTCAGGGGCGCCGTTAGGGGGGGGGTGCAGAGTATGCCAGGCATATGGGCCCAAGAGAACGCTAGGGGGCCCCACAATCATCAATGAAAATTTGTACAATTTAAAATTTTTTAAAATGACATACACACATATATTTTAAATAATAACACTGTGATGAAATAAAATAAATTCCATGTAAATAAAATTAAACTGAAAATAGGATGAAAATGTTTATTTATTTAGAGTAATAAAATGAATAAAATTAAATGCATGAGATTTGTCTACAGACTGCATAATTTAAAATGTGTTTAGAAGCTCGTTGTGGTATTTAGTCGGTTGATTTGTTACATTTCTCTTTCTTTATACATCTGTCTTTTTGAAAATGTTTTATAAAAAACTGAAAATAATTTATATTCATTTATATTCATTATATCATTTATATTGTAACATATTATGCAATAGCAAATTATTACATTTCTTTAACAATACAAATGATTTTATTATTAATAATATAACATTATATATATATATATATATATATATATATATATATATATATATATATATATATATATATATATATATATATATATATATGGGGGCCGAAAATTCTGTCTTGCATACCCCCCTTAAAACTGTTAATTGCGCCCCTGGACACAGTGATTGTTCGGGTAAATTCAATAAGTGTACCAGGCTTTTTTCTGTGATGCAATCAAGTAAAGGGAGCTAGTGGCTGTAAGGTTTCTTTGGGTTCTCAGTCACATCATTGTATAAAAGCACAGCAAGAACACAACAAAAAGGAGTGTGACTGACTTTGATGATTTTCTTGACTGATCTGGGAAAAGCTGCTCCACCATATTGCATGTTATAACACTTAAAGTGTACAAAGTCCCTTTTCCCAAGTGACGACTAATGACGAACTCCACAGACAAGCCAAATTTAATATTTCACCGGTGTGACAATAAAATAACACAATAATATACTTTGAATTTTGTCAGCTTTACTGCATGGACCTGCTGTAATTCTTACACTTTTTTGAAGAAATATGATGGCACTATTAATCAAAAAATAAATAAAAAAGTCAAACTAAATGTAACCGGTTGAGTCTTCTAGATCATGTTTAGATATGGCTTCTTTTTTGACCTATAGAGTTTTAGGCGGCCACGACAACAATGTTTTCTGGAAGTATCCCTGAGCCCGTGTTATGATTTCCATTACAGTAGCATTCCTGAATGTGATGCAGTGCCGTCTAAGGGCCCGAAGATCACGGGCATCCAGTATGTTTTTCCGGCCTTGACCCTTACGCACAGAGATTGTTTCAGATTCTCTGAATCTTTGGATGATATTATACACTGTAGATGATGATAACTTCAAACTCTTTGCAATTTTTCTCTGAGAAACTCCTTTCTGATATTTCTCCACTATTTTTTGCAGCAGCATTGGGGGAATTGGTGATCCTCTGCCCATCTTGACTTCTGAGGGACACTGCCACTCTGAGAGGCTCTTTTTATACCCAATCATGTTGCCAATTGACCTAATAAGTTGCAAGTTGGTCCTCCAGCTGTTTCTTATATGAACATTTAACTTTTCCGGCCTCTTATTGCTACCTGTCCCAACTTTTTTGGAATGTGTAGCTCTCATGAAATCCAAAATGAGCCAATATTTGGCAGGACATTTAAAAATGTCTCACTTTCAACATTTGATATTTTATCTATAATCTACTGTGAATAAAATATAAGTTTATGATATTTGTAAATTATTCCATTCCTTTTTTATTCACAATTTGTACAGTGTCCCAACTTTTTTGGAATCAGGTTTGTACATTTGGGTCAGAATGGAACAAATAATCAAATCTATGGGATACTACTGATCCTTCCTTGGACCACTTTTGATTTTGACCACTGCAGACCGGAAACATCCCACAAGAGCTGCAGTCTTGGAGAAGCTCTGACCCAGTTGTCTGAGCATCACAATTTGGCCCTTGTTAAACTCTTAAATCATTACGCTTGCCCATTTTTCCTGCTTTCAACACATCAAATTTGAGGACAAAATGTTCACTTGCTGCCTAATACTGTATATTCAAACCACAGATAAAAGTATGAGATAATCAGTGCTATTCACTCACTGGTTATAAAGTTATAATGTCAATGTTATGCCTGATCGGTGTGTGTATATATATATATATATATACACATTATGTTCAGTGGTGTTGAAAACAACAAGCAGTTTTTAAATAAAGGTTTTTATTATTGAGGGAAAACAAAATCCAAAACTACATGTCCCTGTGTGAAAAAGTGTTTGCCCCCCCCCCCCCCCCTGTTAAAACCAAAAGATCCTCAAAAGCTAGACATCATGATGCAATCCAATGAAATTCAGAAACAAATGAGAAAGAAAGTAATTGAGATCTATCAATCTGGAAAAGGTTATATAGCCATTTCTAAAGCTTTGGGACTCCAGTGAACCACAGTGAGAGCCATTATTCACAAATAGCAAAAGCATGGAACAGTGGAGAACCTTCCCAGGAGTTGCCGGCCGACCAAAATTACCCCAAGAACACAGCGACGACTCATCCAAGAGGTCCCAAAAGACCCCACAACAACATCCAAAGAACTGCGGGCCTCACTTGCCTCAGTTAAGGTCAGTGTTCATGACTTCACCATAGAGACTGGGTCTGCATGGCAGAGTTCCAAGAAGAATACTGCTGCTGAGCAGAAATAACATAAAAGCTTGTCTCAGTTTTGCCAGAAAAAAATCTTGATGATCCCCAAGACTTTTGGGAAAATACTCTGTGGACTGACGAGACAAAAGTTGAACTTTTGAATGAATTCTGCTGTTTACCAAAATATCCTAAAGAAAAATGTCCGGCCATCTGTTCGTGACCTCAAGCTAAAGCGAACTTGAGTTCTGCAGCAGGACAATGATCCAAAACACACCAGTAAGTCCACCTCTGAATAGCAGAAGATAAACAAAATGAAGACTTTGGAGTGGCCTAGTCAAAGTCCTGACCTGAATCCTATTGAGATGCTGTAGCATGACCTTAAAAACGCGGTTCATGCTTCCAAAACTCTCCAGTGTGGCTGAATTACAACAATTCTGCATAGATGAGTGACCAAAATTCCTCCACAGTGCTGTAACACTCACTGCAAGTTATCGCAAATGCTTGATTGCAGTTGTTGCTGCTAAGGGTAGCCCAACTAGTTATTAGGTTTAGGGGCAAACACTTTTTCACACAGGACCATGTAATTTTGGATTTTGTTTTCCCTTATTTAAAAACTGCATGTTGTGTTCCCTTGTGTTATCTTTTACTAATATTTTAATTCGTTTGATCTAAAACATTAAAGTGTGACAAACATGCAAAAAAAAAAAAATCAAACACTTTTTCACACCACTGTGTGTATATATATATATATATATATATATATATATATATATATGGATTCATAGATTTACATGTACATTTAAATCAGAAAAGAGAAATAGAGGTGGGGCTAAGCAGGAAGCATACTGATTACACAATGAAATGGAAACACACACACACACACACACACACACACACACACACACACACACACACACACACACACACACACACACACACACACACACACACACACACACACACACACACACACACTGCAGCTTCAGGTGTAACATTTTTTGTAAAACTGTGTAATCCGAATGTATTTTTCATACAAAATCCAAAAGCTCACATCCACAGATCTGTAAAACATGAAGCATTAAACAAAAATTTTTGGATCAGTTTATTAAAACTTCATCTTACATAAATATATCAGCCATTTAATACATCATCTAAAAAAAAACACACATTTAACTACAAAAATATTTTTTCTATTAAATAAAAAGCAGATGTTAAGTGCACAGTTGAAGGTAAATAATGGACAGTAGTACAGAACTACTCAAGAAGCAAGAAAAATGCTGGAGTCAGAAAATACAAAATTATGTAAAAAATAAAAATATCAGTGAAATGCGTGTTTTTCACATCGAATTGGTTTTACATACATGGAATTCTCGAACATAATGAGGATTTTTACTTCATTCTCATTTTGGCTGTCCTGACAGGGCAGTGGGTCTGTTTTCCGCAAGGTGTATTGGTGTCTCTCTAAAATATAGGTGTTTAAGTGAAAACAAATGTTTCAATGTATTATTGAGGATCAGGACAAAGTTAGAAACAGGTTAATATTTTAGCAGATTTCTAATTGTCCTACATCAAGACTATAATTTGGATAATTATTGTGCCTTTATATTATAAATGTGGGACTCAAAACCATTGAAATACTCAATTCCTTCATTACACCAAGAAGCTGGTAAAGCTCCCTGCTCCCTATCTAGAACTATTGATGATCGTAAGTAATTCAAAAATGAGAGAAAGTGAAAGTGCCACAATTTTTCTTCGCTGGTTCTTCATTTTGGATAAAAGCGATTCTAAATGATATTTAACACCACGACACTCATACTTCAGCTGAGTTCAGGTCAGTATACTGTATGCATGCTCACAGACACAATGAAACCGACAACCTAATCTATTTACAATATATAACAAATGTATTCCATACGTGTTGGACAAGGCATATTGTGTGGAGCTGCAGTCTTCAGTCTTTAGTCAGTGCGCTAGTAGCAAGGCGTCGTGCTACAGGCTGTTGTGCTTCAGTATGTACAGATCCGTCTGCTTTTCAGTGTTCATGACTTGATCTCGATGACTTTAATGAACGGCAGATTTTTGTTACTTTGTGTCGACGGCTTCAGAGGCCTACTGTGGAATACAGGAAGACGAAATACTGTTAGTACGAACTGTATTGGAACGGAACTCGTTTGTGAGCGTGCGCGAGTGTGTGCTGTTACCTGTAGACAATCTGAGCATTGGAATCGGACAACAGGCCCGAGTTTGACCTTTGATCGTGAAGGAAATAATCCATCTGATCACGCAGTTCTCTGTTCTGTATGGACAAGTGATCGGTTCGTGAGTTAAATACGCACAAGAAATTATGCACAAAAATATCTGTGGGTAAAAGTCTGCGCTGACCTCTGCTTCGAGGAAAGCAACTTTCTCCTCCAGTTCTTTGATGGCACGGTCCCTATCCTGAATCACCATCCGCGAGTTCTGCAGCTATATGAGTGGGAAAAACAGTGAGTTTATATCAAATGTGTTATATATATATATATATATATATATATATATATATATATATATATATATATATATTATAATACAAAATATTTAAAATAAGGTTGATCCAGATGTTATTTTGTACCTGTTCAATCATCTGTCTGAGTTTCCTCTGCTGGCTCTTGAGCATATCATCAAGGTGGTGTATCTTCTCCTTGAGGATGGCGTTCTCCTTTTCCAACTCCTCCAATCTACACAGGACACAGTGGTCTTTCATTCATCTTTAGACAAGTTGTCAAAATGATTTTCTAGACATGCGGCTTTTTATTCCGTATTCACTAGGGGTTGTTGGGAGCTGTGCTCATTCTTTTTTTTATGTCTATCGGCAACAATAAAATAAAATCTAATAAGATTTAAGAATAAATAATGCTCAATAATGCTTCACTTAGAAGAGTGGGTGGGTTACACACCTCTCTCTGTCAACTTGCCCCTCCTCTTTCAGCTCCCGCAGCTGCAGCAGCTCCGACTCCTTGGTCATTAAATCATCCCTGAGGGACGAGCTCTCCTGCTCCATGCCACCCATCAGCCGCTGGAGCTCTCGGATTCGCTGGTCCTGCTCCTGTGCGCTAACCTGAGCTTCCTTCAGCTGATCGCTTTGCTCAGACAGCTGCCTTTTGTACTGACCTGCCTCAGCCTGAGGAGAGACAGAGAAATAAGTTTTGAGGTTCGACAAGACTGAACAGACTAAGAAGAAGTGCATATCCGACATTGAGTTACAACAGGTTACAACATAATACAAAGAGGACGCGATGACACACATCAGTTGTGTCTGGCGGTGCTTTTGATGCCGCAATATCACCACTTGTTTATGGATACACAACTTCAGGTTCCTAATTACACTTAATATGTATACATTTGAAAATAGAATTGAAGAAACCAGACTGAAATTTGGTACATAATATTACTGTATGGTCACTCTGACGTTACCTGTATAACCCTGAGTATCGGTTTGGGAAGAAAACCTTAGCACAGAAGACAACATTACGTCATTAGGAAAAAAAGGAGCCGTCATTCTGTTATTGTGACGCACTGGTCCAAACATGCCCTGACTTACCCCACTTTCTATGCCATGAGTTGAAGGTGCAAAATAACCCCCCCGTTTCAGATCATACAGGTTCCTCAGGAATGTATCCGTTACAATACAGTACATGCTTACGGCTATGATGACTAATGGAAAGAAGGCGTTCACGAGAGATCACCTGTAATTTCTCCTTCTCCTCTTGGTGTCTCGTCTCCGCCTCCTGAAGCTGGGCGTACAGCCGCTTGCTGACTTCCCTCATCCTCTCGCGCTCCTGCTCGTCATCAAACTCCTGAAAGAGGGAGATGGAAAGAAAGAGAGTAAGCAATTGGAGTGCACCGGATTTGAATTATGGAGGCGCTTGTGTTGGACTATTTCTATACATACGTTTCTTATTGGTTATAAAACTACTACTGTTTGAACTGTTTATACAACACACTACACCAAACCCATACTGTACTGTACTTACTCTAGAGACCAACAAACATTCCTTAGGGGATATTTATAGACTCTAAGTGAGAAGGAGGAACAGCGAGAGAAACCAGAAGAGGAATGGAAAGTGTGTGTGTGTACATATGCGTGTGTGCGCGCACGTCATCAGGGTGTGGGCTCTGACTGAAGTTCTGGGGAGTAGTGAGGGCAGGACTTAACTTTTTCCGTTCATTTTTTCAGTCGCAGTTGGACCCTACTCTCTCGCTCTCTCCCCCCCCTCCACTCTCTGGGGGAACTTATTCCCGCCTGTTCACAAACTTCTCAGGGATAAAAAGAAGCTTTGTTAAGCACACTGTTTACTGCAAAAGGTTTCTGAACAATAGAGAACACTGAGGAGTGTGAAAATCTTCTTGTAGGAACCACCATCTTTAAACACAGAGCTGCAGGAGATGATGTGAGGTTTTTTTGTAACGAACATGTTTGTGAATAGGTTTCAATAGAGAGAAATGGTGTGTGTACTTAGAAGCCATGCTGAGTGCCTCTACAGCAAAATCCTTCCTGGTTTAGAGTTTGCATTGACTGATTTCATTGTATTAAAGAAAATAGTGAAAAGAATATAAATATTTTTTTATAGCAAAAATGTTTACTATAACGCTGTTCCAACAATGTTTGGCTGTTGAATAGAAGATCAAATAAAACTTTGTTTGGGAACAAACAGAGAGCTGTCTGAAGTACCTCAATGCTTTTTTGAGGTGTGCCTGAAGTTTAAAAAACAGGAAGAAGAAGCTCCTGACCCGAAAATGCACTGGAAAAATCTGCTGCATTCATCCTTACATAAGTTGTGTGTGTTTATGAGTGTGTATGTGTGTAAAAAAAGGAGGTTGACCGATTCATTGCACCAAAAGTCATAAAACCGTTTTTACAGGTACGTCATTATAAGAGCAGCCTCTAGAGGCGCTATATTTTATTTATTATTTATAATGGATCATTTATATCATTATATTTATTCCTATAATTAATACAGTCATATTTATTTTATTTAGCACATTTTCATGATTTAGTACCGTTTTTTTTATTAATTAAAATTTTTCAGTTCAGTATCCATTTAAAAAATTGGTTGATTAATTGGTCATCGACATGTACGATAGCTATCGGTGTCGGGAAAAAAAACTCTGTCGGGTAGACTGCTAGTATTAAGTATGACAGACAAAATAAAAAAAACCTCTTACCTGTTTGTCTTCCATCTTTTGTGTCAACAGAGATGTCAGAGCACAATTCCCACTGTTCACACCAGTCTGAGTTAACTTCACCTAATAGCACAGAAGACAGAAAATGGTTCAGAGCTGGTTCCTAGTTGTCCCTTCTGATCCTACTATTATTTATATATAAATTATTCACACACACACACACACACACACACACACACACACACACACACACACACACACACACACACACACACACACACACGATTCTCTTGCCTTGTGCTCTGTTCTGTGGTTGTTTTTTGCTGCCATCTGCTCTCTTAGGCTCTTTAAACAGTATCGCACCTAGAAAAGACAGTACTTGTGATTCACAGTACTTGTGACACACAATAAAGCACGAACATGCGCTAGAGTGCTCGTGAATGAACAAGGCAGTCTGACGGACCTCTTGTATTTGTGAAACCTCATCAGAGAGCATCTTCAGACTCTGCTGATTCCTGTCCTGTTCCTTTTTCTGCGCTTGCAGATACACCTGAAACACAAACACAAGCTTAACCATCACCACACCTTGGGTCACACTGCTTGAGCAACGCATTATGTCGGCTAGTTTGTTGTGAATGCAGCAGGGAGCCTGTCGGAATTTAAACCGACGCGCCCTTTTTGTACATCGCAACTCTTGTGACTACATGCAACATCCTGGTTCGCACGGCTCACCTTTATGACCTCAACCTTCTCCTCGACTTTGACGGGCTCGGGCTTCAGAGGCTGCCTCTCGCTAGTTGGCTGCACCAAGGCGAATGCTCTCCCAATCGGCTAGAATGTTAAAAGAGGACGGATAAAATTAGAGATAACATTAAATTCTTAGCAGTCAGCCTACATCATGTAATGCGTCACATCTAAAGCTTTAAAGTTTGTATAACCCTCGGGGTATATACTTTTCCCTGCTCAACTTGTGAAAGCTTGTGAAAACTACGTTATACTGAAGTGTTCTGGAAAGAAGAAAATCCTTATGAATGACACTAAACAGTAATGCATAAATCCAGACTTTTACATGGGTTTAGATCAGGAAAAGAGATCCATGTCCCTGTCCCTGAACATAAAAATATCTATAAGGCAAAGACACAATGAGGAGGAGGAAAAGGAGAAGGAGGAGAAGGAGAAAAGCCAGCTAGATGGAGAGAAAGCCAGGGAGGGAATAAGTAATTTTGGGTAAATGCAACAATGAGGCCATTCGAAGAAAGTCTTGCATAAAACCCCCTCTTACAGACACAATTTTCATTTTCACAGCAGCTTTTCCAGGAAAGACAGGGAATTAAAGAGAACTGATATTAAGAGAGAAAAAAGGTTTAAAACCTGACAAGACCATACTATAACAAGAGGTTACATACAGTAGAAGCATTTGCTTTCATCCAATGTATGACACAGCACTAAATCAGATATTATAGATTCTATAAGCAAGCTCAAAGTTAAATTCTGGGATAATCATTATAAACACAGCACTCAGAAAGACTCAGCAGTTGTTCTTTCATTAGTTATTTTTCCAGTACACATATGCATTTAAAATACTTACAATACTTATATAATAGTAGTCCAGTCCGGAGTTATTAGAGTCTTACCTTTCCTATGGTGGGCTGCTGCTGGACTTGGTCGAGCAGAGTCAGACGGAGTCTCCGGTAGCCATCCTGAAGGGCAAAAAGAAACTAAATGTGAGGGGAAGCCCACAAACAAAAGGACTGTTAGAAATGAGTAGACAGACTGAAGACGTAGAGGAAAAACTGAGCAATAGTCTTGTGTGTGTGTGTGTGTGTGTGTGTGTGTGTGTGTGTGTGTGTGTGTGAGTGAGAGAGAGAGAGAGACCATGGTCTTTAAAAGTCTAACAAGAACGCCGGTGCTTACTTATTAGAAAGGGAAAGAAAGAAAGTGAAATACATCTTCCTGTTCCAGCACAGTACACAGAACATTCTGTTGAACTGCTGGACTCAGCTACTGGAACATACCAGAACTCCCCCTGCGTGCCTTCGCTCTCGCTTTGAATGTGCATTCGAATTGCACCACAGACTCCAAACAGGGCAATGCGCACCAGAGGGACGTGGAATGTCCCCATGACAACGGGGTCACAGTGAAACAACAAATACAGGAAGAAGGAACACAGAGGCCAGACGAATACACACTGTACCATCCACGCCATTAGGCTATTATAAACTCTCTTAATCTAACCACACGTGGTACTTTATAGCATTAATCATAATTCTACGTTGATATGCACACACCAAAATGTTACAACAATGTGTTAAGCACATTAATGTCGATCAACAAAACAGCTGCAAAAAATATGGTCATGGAATCTTATCTATATATAAACAAACACACACACTCTGTATATTAAATGATTCAATAGGTTCTTGATGGATAAATTTACAACAGAAGCTTAAATAACATGCTGATAGATAACGACAAATAATGACAAAAACAAATCTAAATGCCGACACCCACCCCCCCCCCCCCCCAAAAGATGTGTTTGAATGTGTGGTAGCATTAAATATTCCATTCACTTGAACTAGGAGACCAAAACCTGTTCCAGCATGACAATGACCCTGTGCACAAATCCAGGTCCATGAACATGTGGTTTACATAGGTTGAAGTGGAGATTCATAAGTGGCCTGCATTTGAGTTTTGACCTCAATCCTACCGAACACCTTTGGGATGAATTGGAATGCTGACTGCACCCCAGACCTCCTCGTCTCGCCTACATCAGTACCTGACTTCTCCACATACACAATCTAGTGGAACATCTTCCCGAAAGAATGGAGATTATTATAACAGCAAATGGGGAAAAATGTGGAATAGGCTGTTCAAAACGCACAAATCTTATGGATAGGTTTTCAAAACTTTTGTCCATATACTGTATTTTCTCTCGACACAATTTAAGAAAGAACTCCTGAATTCTCAAACACATTGCAGTGTGTGTGTGGTCTCTCTCTCCTATTGGGCTTGTAAATGTGTAACTGTTTCACACACTCTCCACATTCGCTTGGATACATAATAAGCGTGCCTGCGTCACATTCAAACAAGGGCTTATCAGTGATTGATGTGTAACTCGATTTGTAACAGATTTGAGGAAGGAAAATTCTCTGCGACGAAGTACATAAAATGGTCACACACCATTAATAGTGTCTGTACTGTCGCAACAGAAATTTTTTTCTGATGGAAACGATAAATCAAACTACACAGACAGTTATGTCTTATATAAAAACGTCACAGTGTTAGATCAAACTGACCTGGCTAGAATTTAATGTTGAAATGACCGAGGCTTCGGCGTATCCTCTTACTAATACCCATAACGACACACAAAATCTGGGGCGGACCACATGAAACCGCACCTATACCTTCCCAGTCAAAACAATGAGATTATTCCCACAATGTCTACAATGAAGTCAAAACAAGGACAGAGACAGAGCATAACATACAATCAGATGCAACACCTTCAGACTTATTTCCCTAATAAATGAAGAAATACATAAGCAGCGCATATACAAAAGAACTCATTTTATAGCAAACTAAATAGATGAAGACCTCTTACATGTAGCTGAGCGGCTTCACTGCGTCCACACGGCTCTAAGGCCTGTTTCAAGTGGGACACTGGACTGCTGATCGCCTGTGTATATGTGTGCCTTCCATACAAGGCAAAGCAGCATTTAAATGAGGTCTCTGCCAAGTTCAATACCACACCTTAACCCGGGCATGATACAAAACACACGCACACACATATGCGAGTGCAAACAAAGAATGTTATCTCACAGTGATTATGATGCTCCTTATAACATTATTAGTGGGAATTCTGATATACAACAACAACTGTGTCATCGGGACTGTTTACACACTGATGTGTTCACGTGGCTTTTGCTTGTGTACTTGTGTACTTGTGTATATAAATATTGACTAATAAAGCAAAAGTATTAAAAGATTCAATTAGGATTTCGAAAGCTAAAGGAATTACTTGGCTTTCCATTTCAACTCCGGTCACATGATGGCACGATCGCATGTGTCATGTCTGCTTTCCATAGTTGGATAAATAATCAAATCAGGTATGAACAAACGCCTTCTCGTCCTTCCTTGTGTTTCTCATGCTCTGCACCTCCTGATCCTTTTCGCATACACCCCCTCTCTTCTCACTCTGTATACCAGGAGCTGTAAACAGGCTGATTTACAGGAAAAGGCCAGTGTAGAGAAGAGTGAAAAAAGTGGGCAGGAAGGAGAGACAAAATGCGGGTCAAATAAGTGAGAAGCGAGTGAGAGACTGCATGTGTGCTGACTGTGGAATGCCTAACTTCATACTAGCTCAGACTAAAGGCTCTGGACACACACACCTGAGATTCATTGATTGTTCTCAGTTAAAGGTCAGATGAGATGCCCGGACGTAACTGGAGATTTGGGTATAAAGCATTCAGTGTGCTCCAGATAGGCAGAGTGCGTGCACACACACAAAATCAGGGGTAGAGGTCAGGAACAAAATTGCACTAATGGCATTTAACTTTAAGAAAACTAACAATTCATATTAGATTTAATTATCCTGAACACCTTCTAGGATGTTTTAGGTAGTCTAGGACTCTGTACACTCTGTAATTACAGTAATAACAAGACAAAAAAGAGGGGACCAAATGACCAAGAAGAACAAAAAAAATTTATACATGAGATAATATATAAATGTTAAGCACAGAGGGAACAATAACCAAAGACATTTTGAGGACTGACAGATTCCACCAATTCCTGATCTGATCTTCACCACCTGAGGCAAGACAAACTGCTCTACATTCCTCACAGTCAATGTTTTACGATCATATTGCTATGAACCACATGCTCCAAGTCATAAAGTAAAATTATATATATATATGGATGTCGTACAAACAGACAGATGAAAGAGGAGAGTAAACAATACTGACGCAGCGGTTCAACAAACCTGAACAAACGTGTTTTTCACAGCCATCTGTTTTACATAGCCAAACAAGTGAGTGAGAAGCCTGCTATGCACAACTGAATGTATTTTAACGCCATGCATGTCGTTTTCTTACATTTTTACCTCATGGATGCTGTAACGAAGCAAGAAAAATTTTTTTGAAAACAGACTGTGTGTGGCCTAAAGAATTCCTGGAGCATGATCTCAGCAGGAGGTCATTTTTTAACTCAGTCGCTCATGATCTAATCTAAACAGTACCTGACCTGAAGATACTGGCTGCTGATAATGACTAATGGTCTTGAAACTAGACCATATGCTTAGTTAAATGTCTGATAGTTACGTACACTTTAGATGTGAATTTAAGCATAGACCATTTGAGTGGTCACTCACGACAGCATATGCTTTGAGTATATTATACATATTATTTTGGGTGTGTCACAAACAGCCCATAATGATTCCTTGGAAAACATGTGGATTAACCGAGTACTGTAATATCAGTGATTATAGGCTTATCTGGGTCTAAATCATGACTAATCTGTTGTTGTGACTACACAAGGCTCCTGGTGGACTTATATGGGCATGTGAAGCTCTTCCACAACATCTAAACAGAATCTTTCAGGCACAGATGGATAAAGGGCATTACATTTCATACCCTGAACAACGGGTAAAATTGGTTAAAAAATTATACTTAAGTAAGAATTTAAACACCCTTCGTTATTTTTGATTGATCATATTGTAGAAATCATACCACATAAAACAACAAACTGGGTAATCTGGGCTTCTAGAACAGAAGTGCATCATAACAGGGCTATAAAACATGCAATAAATGTCTCATACAGCACCTTTACCCTAGCTAGTGTGCAAGCCATGGAACAAACACTCTCTTTGTGCAACTTTTTGTCCACTCATCTAATCTCTCTTCTCTCTATAATGTATGATAGATCTGGTGAAAGCACAACGTTGCCTGGTGACACAGGAATGCGAGAGTAAACCCGAACGGTTGCGGGTTACTTATTAGCCATAAGACACTCTCGTGCTGATCTGATCGACAAGGTGAAAAAGACTCGGGTTATGGGTTAATGTTTACGAGCGCAAACGTTTGTCTTGTAAGTGAAAGTTTGCACCTTTTTAATTTTTTTTCACAAAACGAGAATGCAGAAATGAGCTTTCTTATAGGGCTGTGCAATGAGGTGCAACTGTCTGACTTACTCATGAGATGAATAAGAATGAGATAATTAGCTGTCCGAAGAAATCAGCATTTAGAAAATTATTTAGAAAGTCAAAATCCTAATCCTGATTAGTTTTGTTTATTTATGTTGTCTGATGGAGGACCTGATTAGTCCCGTTGGAACATTGTTTTGTTTCCCTGTTTCCTGTATATAGTTAAAATGACAAAAGCCTACTTGACTTGACTTGATCCAGACATGTGATTAAGACCTATTCTTTGCCATAGCAGTCAAATACATCATGCAGACGCATGGGGACACAACATCAGGGATGTATCCTGGGGTCACTAAATGTTTCACGTCCTTTTAACATCAGACACCCTCGTCCAGACGACCCAGCCGGGATTGATCAGACTGTGTCCCAGTAGCAATTGCCATCCAGACATGTCATTAAGGCCTATTCTATTGCCGTAGTACGTACATGGTAAACATGGAAAAAAATAAAATAAATAATAATAATAATAGGTTTTGCAAGAAGCATAAAAAGTGTGAAGATGAATGTATCCTTTAAAAGCGAGCAGTCGAACGAAAAAACAAGATATTTGGAAAGTTGGAAACGTTTAATGATGCCATAAATGATTCGAAATATTAAAACTGAGACACAGTTCATTCAGTCGCCTCCACGTCCTGTTTCTTACACAATTCACCTCTCTGCTCTTTTCCCTGTACAGCTGTTCAACATCCTGTTTCTTACTTTGCTCAACTATGCCTGGAATTTCACATCGTCTTTGTTTCATGGCAGTAGACATTGTGAGGAAAAGAAAAATCCTGAGCACAATGTTAAAGCATCCTCATAATCATAAAAATGTTTTAATCCACTAGATTTTTGAAAACCACATGGACATGGTTGATTTTTGTTTCAATTAAAAATGTTCAAAATTTCATTACATTTTCAGTGTATTTAAAACAAAATGTCCTGTTATTATTATTATTATTATATGAAGAGTGTATATAAAGTTATATAATAATATACTTGTATTTTTGTGTATTCTTCAAAAAAATACCAAACAAACTTTCGGTTTGAATCAATGAGATGCATTAAGATGAACGTCCCATTTGCTAAATACCAAAATTTCTTATATCAGCTTTAAAGCATATACACACAGTAATATAATATAGTAATTTAATAATAATAATATTATTATTACACAGTAAAATACAATTAACTGTCTGTTTCCGCTCTCTGAAATAAGGAACTTTATCTCACCGCTCGGTCTCCTGCTCTGAGTTCCGAAAACGTGCACATGCTCCGGGTGCTGCTCATTTTTCAGTGGGAAATAAACTTTAACAAATAATATTAAATAAATAGAAATAAATAAATAAGTAGACAAACTAAACGCGAAGACCCTCCGCCGTCCGACTCTCGAGTTGTATGACCGGGCTCGGGGCAGCGGCGTGCTGATAAACTCGTTGGCACCGCCCCCTTACGGATTCGAAGCGAAACGCACATGGGATCCGCCGATTATCATCCACACCTGTGCGGAGGCAGAGGCCACGCCCCCATTCCGACCTCGTGATCTCAGATACCCCCCGGATATACATTCTCAGTTTCTCAGATACATGTACAGTATCAGTCAAGCGTTTGTTCACACCTTCTTCTTCAATGGTTTTCTTCACTTTGTATTATTATCAACCAGTGGTGGGTGGTCAGGGCCAGCAAAGCCTTCTCCGCTGGCCTAAACACTATGAGAAGCACTGACCTACATTTACAACCTAAATTTGAATATTTGTTCCATGAAATTGTATTCATTTATACCCAACAGTTTATTATCTTTATTTTAAACGGTTTCTCTTGGGTGCACTGCTTCCAGTACATGTATGTGGATATTAGATTTTTTTGTCCAATCAGATTTCAGCATGTGCTATGTACCCAGGGCCTTCAAAGTCTGTACTGCTGGCCTTTATATCTTTATATCGATACCTTTATATTTGTCTCTATTAGCAATGTTTCTGTTTCTTTACCCAATCAGATTCCAAAAAACTTTATTTCGGCTTCTCCCATTAGGGGTTGCCACAGCGGATCATCCGCATGTTTGATTTGGCACATGTTTTTACGCTGGATGCCCTTCCTAACGCAACCCTCCCCATTTATCAAGGCTTGGGACCGGCACTAAGGCTTGTGCAACCCTAATGGCTGGGGTTGGTTCCCTGACCGGGGATCGAACCCGGGCCGCAGCGTTGAGAGCGCCGCATCCTAACCACTAGACCACCAGGGAACCTTCGAATCAGATTCCACATTTTCAAGAAAAGCTAGACATCGTGAGAAGAGGTCGGCCAACCCGGAAGCTAGCTAGCTTGTCTCAGCCCTGGGAAATGGTTTGTTCTCCACTTCCAGACCAGTAAATACGAGCGGTACCACTGGCTTACAGCCTCTGCATCTCTGGTGAGAGGGTTGTATTTTATTAAAGTTTTTATGTTTTTGTCATGTTATTAGACAAATATTGATTCTGAACTGCTCCAGATGATGTAGGTACACAGTTGCAGTTGTAGTGTAGAGCTTTGGAGCTTGCTTTGGTAAAATGGTGTTCACCCTCCATATGCAAAATGTCTCTCTCTCTGTAATGCCACGCGTTGTTATATTGCGTTTTTTGTGTTGTATCGATAGTTTCTATAATTGCGACATGATAGTGGTGGTATTAAGAGGTGGATTAAGTCGAGTAAGTCCTCACTGAAGGCCCAGGTACCAAATGCATGGCCCGCAATTGTTATTAACACTGTACATAAATATTGAAAGCGCTTGTTGGCTGCTTTTCCTTCACTCTCGATCCAACTCAACCCAACAACTGATGGTCTAAAACACATTAAGAAGGCAAAAAATGTCACTTCAATTGTGAATTGAAAACAATTACAAATGGCTACCTCATGAATCTGATGAGAGAATGTCGTGAGTTTGCCAACAATACATAGTTATTGTATTAATATATCATTTCATATAAAGTAAATTACATGTTGCCCAAATATAGAGGTGCATTGTGCAAAAAAAAAAATGTCCAGTGAACCTGGCACGATCAAGATGGTTTGGACATGTGCAGAGGAGGGACATGGGATATATCGGTAGAAGAATGCTGAGTATGTGAAGACACCAGAAAGGAGGAAAAGAGGAAGGCCAAGGAAGAGGTTTATTGATGTGGTGAGGGAAGACATGCAGGTAGTTGGTTTGAAGGAGGAAGCTGTAGAGGACAGAGTAGTATGGAGACGGATGATCCGCTGTGGTGACCCCTAATGGGAACAGCCGAAAGACGAAGAAGAAGATTTAGGAGCAGAGGTGCTTCCTGAAATGTGTGTAAGCAGAGAAAATTTGGTTGCAGAGGTCTCAAAACTTATTTGAAGCTCATTTAGGTGTCTGGCATAGATTCAGAATACATGTATATGCTTTGCATGTTTATTAGAGTAGTCAAATATACAGTATAATTACCACTACTTTACTACTTATCTTGCTGCTAGTATGCATATATTAGCCAAGATAACGTATAATACAAATACAGTATTTATTATAACCTAGACAATGCCGTCACACTTTATTGTACATTTAGCTCTGTATACTGGTATACATTATGTAGTCCCGTGTGGAGGTCTGCTAAGTTCTCATCAGTTCTATATTATCTAGTATTCTTTTAAGATATTTTATTGTGCACTTCAAGCCTGGAGGAAAGTAGTTTTATTTTAATGTGTACTAGACCCCCTGTATATGATTGAAATGACAACAAAAAGCCACTTAACCTGTTATGTGCACATAAATCACTAAGAAATTTCTCCAACTACCCAATGACATTTTGTTATTGCATGTACAGAAACAGCACGAGTCGCAATTCATCCAAACGCCACACCTGATGTAACTATGAAAGCCTCCAAAGCCTGATATACGGGTGTGGCAATCTTTACCTCAAATATGTGCGCTCCTTTCAAAACTCCAAATTGCACAGCTATCATCTGGGAATGTAGTTCGGCTTTTAATACCGATGTCCCTGTACACACGATACTGCCTCTCTTACAGTATCTCCCAGTAATTATTACCTCACACATCTCAGAAAAAAATTAAACAATCATGAAGTCATGAAGCATAGAGACAGTTGCAGAGAGTCAGAAGATCATTCTTAGATCAAGAAAGAAAGAAAGAAAGAAAGAAAGAAAGAAAGGTGCTTTATGCTTGTCAGATGTAGTCTTTCTTTGCATATTCCAGTTATGTTCGGAAGCTGGGTCCAAGCACAGGGTCAGCCATGTTGCAAAGTCCCTGGAACACAGGGTTTAGGGGCCTGGGCCCCTAGGTGGCAGCTTGACAAACCTGGACCTTCCGATCTGTAACCCAGAGCTTTTTAACCACTGAGCTCAGAATTAATTCTTAACCAGATGAAATTTTGACTGCTCAGGGCAGAGACATATTATTATTATCAATGTTTTGAATATACACTACATTTCCAAAAGTATTGGGTCACCTGACATTTTCTACTATATGTGGTTTTTTATTAAACTGTTACCACAAAGCTGAAGGCACTCAATTGTATAGGACTATAATACAATTTTGCATTTACTTGAACTTGAAAAACCCAAACCTGTTCCAGCAGAGGAATGCCCCAATGCACAAAGTGAGCTCCTTGAAGATCTGGTTTACATGCTTTGGACTGGAAGATCTTGAGTGATCTGCTATTGAGCTCTGATCTCATACCTACTGATCACCTTTGGAAAGAATTAAAAAGCTGTCTGCACCCCAGATCTCCTCACCTACATTACTATTTGCCTTTCACAATACACTCGTAGCTGATGAACACAAATGTCCATAAGCACACTCGAAAATATAGTGGAACATCTTCTCTGAAGAGTGGATGGAATTATAAGAGCAAATTGAGACTAAATGTGGCCTGCATTGCTCAAAAATATCTAAATCTAAAAATATACTAATTGGACATGATGCATACTCTTCAGCTAAATGCATTCTGAAAAATACAATCGACTAGTAAATGTTACCAAAACAAGAGCACAACAGCTTATTTTTTTTTTGGCATGCACTGCCACTCCTTCACACACCTCTTTTTCATCATTACACTTGACACTCTCCCACCTTTTTAATTAAAGGGACTGGTATGAAAGCTATTTGCTCCAAGCTACCTTTAAGGACACTCCTGCTTTTCACCTTTTTTATTTTTCACATGAAGACATGACACACTTGGCTATTCTCTAGAAAATTCAATTAACTCCACATATAACTATGGCGTGTGACCGCATGGCGTGTGATCACTACGGACATTTTTTCCCTTTTACACTTAATGCTACTCATTAGCTGTGTCACACGGATTTCCCCCCCATTTCTTCCCCCTATTTTTAAGAGCACATGAGCTAGACAAAAATACGCTGACTCACACTATAGGGCCAAAAGTTTGTGGTCACCTGAACAAAAGTCTAAATTTTCCATTATAGTAACCTCCACTCTTCTGGTAAGATGTTCCACTAGATTTTGGAGGGTGCTTGTGGAGATTTGTGCTCATTCAGCAACAAGGGTGTTAGTAAAGTCAGGTACTGATGTAGGTGAGGTGAGGAGGCCTGGGATGGAGTCACCGTATATTGTTTTTTTTTTACCAAGGAATTTCCATGACCAAAGAATGAATTCTGCAGTCATTCTCTTTAGTTGTCCTCCATGATCTCCCAGACCTTTTAGTTTTGCTGAGTTTGCCAGTCCATTCCTTATACTAAAATACTGTATAAGGATTAATTATCTTCCTAATTTGTCATAAAATAATGGCTAGAAGAACCTGGCTATACCTGGCCACAGCTGACTATAAAACTGCCAAATGACTATAAAATGGCTACTGAAAATAAAGGACTATGTTAAAATAGCTGCGATTTCTAAAGTATAAAATATATATGCAAAAGTTCTTTAAAAACCTCAGAATGCTGAACTATCCATGGTCTTGGAAAAATAAAACACTATCTGTATCTGTTGCTTTGATTGTTTTTCAAAATTAATATTGCATTTATTTCAAATATACTATAACTGTGTTTGAAAATGTGTGCCATTTTTTCCCCCCAAAAGGCACCAGACAAATCATTGTCGGATTGCGAGATATACAGTATATATGTGACCACACTGGAATATACACTCTCACCGTTTTCCTGGAAACCAACATACAAACCTTACCTTTGTCGGGTTATTTGTTTAAATCCCCCCAGACGTTTTCCCAATAATACCCGCAACCCACTGTGTAGATGCATACAAAAGATAGCAAGCCAGGCAGGTATAAACTCGCACATACATACGTACAAAAGCACATCTGGAGGATTCTCAGTCCTTTAATACCTCTCTGTGATTTCAGGTTTTGTGGATATTAGTCATATCGTATGAGAACAGCTTGAAAACGGAGCGAGTGTGAGCTTGGATGAAATCACAATTCAAATCTGTTACTAAAATGTCACAGGCATGAAGTCATCCTGGTGTAAAAGCATGGGAATAATGCGGCGTGGTGCGCACACACATCTGGCGAAATCACATTGCAGTAAAAAACAAACAAACAAACAAACAAAGCAGAATAGATTCGATCCTAATATTTTCCTTTTTGGGCAAATTAAAAAAAAAAAAAAAACTTTTATGACCTAGGCGATTTGTTCGTAGACATTTACACACTGCAGGGTCAAAAGTATGTGGATACCCGATCATCAGATACAAAAACCTCCACTCATCTGGAAAGGCTTTCCACTACATTTTGGTGTGTGGTTTTTGTGATTTCTGTTTATTCAGATATAAAAACATTGAGAAGGTGTGCAGTCGACTTTTTAAATTCGTTCTCAATTCAGAAATGATTGTGGTTGAGGTCACAGATCTGCTCTGGGCAGATCATTCAAGTTCTTTTACTCCGTACTTAGCAAAAAGTATGCCACTGTGCAAAGAGGCATTGTCAAGTGAAAACAGGTTTGTACAGGTTCTAGTTTCACTAAAGGGAAACTGTAAAGCTACAGGTTACAAAAGACATCCAATACTGTGCTTCCAACAGTTTATAAAAGAACCACATACAATGTGGACAAAATACTACACTACACCATACTGTATAGACAATAGGTTGTGGAAACCTGATAATAAGATTTCTATGTGCTTTCTGAACTTCCCATTCCACAGTTAGAGCAGCTACAGAGATTTGTGCTCATTCAGCCACGAGGGCATTAGTATGGGGAACTATTAATGTTGTATGAGGAGGCCTGGGGTGCAGTCAGTGTTTTCAAATCATCCTAAAGGTATTCAATAGGGTTTATAGCTCTATAGCAGGATACTCAAAAGAAGACATCTACAGAGACAGCAGGGAAAGTTGAAGTGGAGGAGAGTGGAGGTTCGGGTTGGTACTTTAAATGTTGGTACTATGACGGGTAAAGGGAGAGAGGTAGCTGATATGATGGAGAAGAGAAAGGTAGATATGTTGTGTGTTCAAGAGACCAAGTGGAAAGGGAGAAAGGCCAGGAACATTGGAGGTGGGTTTAAACTGTTCTATCATTGTGTGGATGGAAAGAGAAATGGTGTAGGGGTGATTCTGAAGGAAAAGTACAATACGTGTGTAGTGGAGGTGAAGAGAGTTACTGATAGAGTGATGAACATGAAGCTGGAAGTCGTGATGATAAATGTCATCAGTGCTTATGCTCCACAAGTGGTTTGTGAGATGGCGGAGAAAAAAAATTCTGACGTGAGTTAGATGGAGTGGTAGAAGGTGTACCTAGGAATGAAAGATTGGTGACTGAGGCAGACTTTAATAGTAATGTAGGTGAAGGGAACAGAGGTGATGAGGAGGTAATGGGTGGGTATTGCTTTAAGGAGGGGAATGTGGCAGAAAAAGGGGAAATGGTGGTAAATTTTGCCAAAAGGATGAAAATGGCAGTGGTAAATAACTTTTTTTTTAAGAAGAAGGAGGATCATAGGGTGACGTATAAGAGTGGAGGAAGATGCACACAGGTGAACTATGTTCTATGCAGGAGATGCAACCTGAAGGAGATGAAGACGATGAAAAGTGGAAAGTCAGAATGACCATATGAAGCATGGAGATGTTTAGGAGAGATGGCAGTGGAGTTTTTAACAAGATTGTTTAACAGGATTTTGGAAGGTGAGAGGATGCCTGAGGAATGGAGAAGGAGTGTGCTGGTACCGATCTTTAAGCATAAGGGAGATGTGCAGACCTGCAGTAACTACAGGGGAATAAAGTTGATCAGGAAGTTGATGCCTGAAAGAGCACCACAGACACATTATTTGCTTCGAGAATGTTAATGGAGAAGTATAGAGAAGGTCAGAAGGAGTTGCAGTGTGTGTTTGTCGATTTAGAGAAATCGTACGACAGGTCACCAAGACAGGAGTTGTGGTATTGTATGAGGAAGTCAGGTGTGTCAGAAGTATGTGAGGGTGGTGCAGGACATGTATGAGGACAGTGTGAAAGCAGTGAAGTGTGCAGGAGAAATGACAGACTGGTTCAAGGTGGAGGTGGGACTGCATCAAGGATCGGCTCTGAGCCATTTCCTGTTTGCAGTGGTGATGGACAGGTTGACGGACGAGGTCAGACAGGAGTCTCCATTGACTATGATGTTTGCGGATGATATTGTTATTTGTGGTGAGAGTAGGGAGCAGGTTAAGAAGAGCCTGGAGAGGTGGAAGTACACGCTGGAAAGAAGGGAAATGGAAGTCAGTAGGAGTAAGACAGAGTACGTATGTGTGAATGAGAGGGAGGGCAGTGGAGGGGTGCGGATGCAGGGAGAAGAGGTGGTGATGGTGGAGGAGTTTAGATACCTGGGGTCAACAGTGCAAAGTAATGGAGAGTGTGTTAGAGAAGTAAAGAAAAGAGAGCAGGCAGGGTGGAGTGGGTGGAGAAGAGTGATAGCAGGAGTGATTTGTGATAAAAGAGTATCTGCAAGAGTGAAACTGAAAGTTTATAGGACTGTGGTGAGACCTGCGATGTTGTATGGTTTAGAGACAGGGGCATTGAGTAAAAGACAGGAGGTGGAGCTGGAGGTAGCAGAGCTGAAGATGTTGAGATTTTCGTTGGGAGTGACGACAATGGACAAAATTAGTTTATTGGAGTTTATTAGAGGGACAGAGCATGCAGGACGTTTTAGAGACAAAGTAAGGGAGGTGTGGTTAAGATGGTTTGGACATGAGGTATATCAGTAGGAGAATGCTGAGGATGGACCCACCAGGAAGGAGGAAAAGAGAAAGGTCAAGGAGGAGGTTTATGGATGTGGTGAAGTAGGACATGCAGGTAGTTGGTTTGAAAGAGGCAGATGTAGAGGACAGTGGGGTGTGGAGACGGATGATCCGCTGTGGCGACCCCTAATGGGAGCAGCCGAAAAAAGAAAAAGAAGCAGGATACTCAAAATCTTCTACTCAACCCATGTAAACAGGTTTGTCTCCTAATTCAAGTGAAAGGAAAATGCAACACTATAGCATTAAAGATCTCCTATAAAATTGTACACCTCCAGGATTGTGGTAATTTTGTAGAAGAACCACAAATGGCTGGAAAAGTCAGGTGTCCCACTCCTTTTGCTTATAGTGTAATGTTCAGGTGCCCACATACTGTAGATAAGGTCATATAGGGAGAATACCAGTTAGTAGATTGGCATAGAATGGCTGTCTGATGACAAACACATCACTGATAAGATAAAACTTTCACAACTTGTATGCAAACAATCAGGGCTAAATTTCACATCAACCACTATGACCAAGCTCATTTATAAGCTCATAAGCATGACGTAAACACAGTGTTGCTCTTCGCTTCCTTGCTTTATTGCCCAGAATGATCCGTGTCCACTCCCAATGCACATTTACTATCTAAGCAATTAACATTTTTTATAAATTATAGTTTGAAAATGTTTTTATTTTATTCAACAGAAGAAACCAAAATATATAATTTTTTTAAGATACTTGAATTTGTAGGTTTTTTAAATAATAAATAAAATAAAAAAAACAATCAAACATTCACCTTTGTTTAAGGTTCATTTATTTTTCATAAAAATATGTAAATATGTAACCCAGCCATTAGGGGGGCACAAGCCTGTGCACTCTTAGTGCCGGTCCCAAGCCCGGGTAAATGGGGAGGGTTGCGTTAGGAAGGGCATCCAGCGTAAAACATGTGCCAAATCAAATATGCGGATCACAAATGAGAATTTCATACCGGATCGGTCGAGGCCCGGGTTAACAACAACCGCCACAGGTATCGTTAGCCGACAGGGTACTGGTGGAAATTGGGCTACTGTTGGCCGAAGGAGGAAAAGGAGAGGAGGAAGACGTCTACAGAGACGGCAGGAAAAGGAGCAGTGTAGGAGAGTAGAGGTTCGGGTTGGTCCTTTAAATGTTGGTACTATGACGGGTAAAGGGAGAGAGGTAGCTGATATGATGGAGAGGAGAAAGGTAGATATGCTGTGTGTTCAGGAGACCAAGTGGAAAGGGAGTAAGGCCAGGAACATTGGAGGTGGGTTTAAACTGTTTTATCATGGTGTGGATGGAAAGAGAAATGGTGTAGGGGTGATTCTGAAGGAAGAGTACAGTAAGAGTGTAGTGGAGGTGAAGAGAGTTTCTGGTAGGGTGATGATCGTGAAGGTGGAGGTTGAAGGGATGATGATAAATGTCATCAGTGCCTATGCTCCACAAGTTGGCTGTGAGATGGAGGAGAAGGAAAGATTCTGAAGTGAATAAGATGAAGTGGTAGATGGTGTACCTAGGAAAGAACGATTGGTGATTGGGGCAGACTTTAATGGGCATGTAGGTGAAGGGAACAGAGGTGATGAGGAGGTGATGGGTAGGTATGGTTTCAAGGAGAGGAATGTGGAAGGGCAGATGGTGGTAGAATTTGATAAAAGGATGGAAATGGCAGTGGTGAACACGTATTTTAAGAAGAAGGAGGATCATAGGGTGACGTATAAGAGTGGAGGAAGGTGCACACAGGTGGATTATGTTCTGTGTAGGAGATGCAACCTGAAGGAGATTGGAGACTGTAAGGTGTTGGCGGGGGACAGTGTAGCTAGACAGCATCGGATGGTGGTCTGTAGGATGGTTTTGGAGGCGAAGAAGAAGAGGAGGAAAGTAAGGATTGAAAGAAGAATAAGATGTTGGAAACTGAAGGAGGAAGAGTGTAGTGTGAGGTTCAGGGAAGAGGTCAGACAGGGGCTTGGTGGTGGTGAAGAGGTGCCGGATGATTGGGCAACTACTGCAGGAGTGATGAGGGAGGCAGCTAGAAAAGTACTTGGTGTGACATCTGGAAATAGAAAGCAAGACAAGGAGACGTGGTGGTGGAATGAGGAAGTGCAGGAGAGCATTAGGGGGAAAGAGGTTGGCAAAACAGAAGTGGGATCGACAGAGTGATGAGAAAAGTAGGCAGGAGTACAAGGAGATGCGGCAGCAGGTAAAAAGGGATGTGGCGAAAGCCAAGGAAAAGGCATATGAGGAGCTGTATAACAGGTTGGACACTAAGGAAGGAGAAAAGGATTTGTACCGATTGGCCAGGCAGAGGGACCGAGCTGGGAAGGATGTACTGCAAGTTAGAGCAATAAAGGATGGAGAGGGAAATGTGTTGACTAATGAGGAGAGTGTGTTGAGAAGATGGAGGGAGTATTTTGAGCAGCTGATGAATGAGGAAAATCAGAGAGAGAGAAGGTTGGAGGATGTGGAGTTGGTGAAGCAGGATGTAGATAGGATTAGTAAGGAGGAAGTGAGAGCAGCGATTAAGAGGATGAAGAATGGAAAGTCGGTTGGACCAGATGACATACCGGTAGAAGCATGGAGATGTTTAGGAGAGATGGCAGTGGAGTTTTTAACCAGATTGTTTAACAGGATTCTGGAAGGGGAGAGGATGCCTGAGGAATGGAGAAGGAGTGTGCTGGTACCGATCTTTAAACATATAGGAGATGTGCAGACCTGCAGTAACTACAGGGGAATTAAGTTGATCAGTCACACCATGAAGTTATGGGAAAGAGTAGTGGAAGCCAGGCTGAGAGAAGAGGTGACCATCTGTGAGCAACAGTATGGTTTCATGCCGAGGAAGAGCACCACAGATGCCTTATTTGCTTTGAGGATGTTGATGGAGAAGTATAGAGAAGGACAGAAGGAGCTGCATTGTGTATTTGTGGATTTATTGAAAGCGTACGACAGGGTGCCGAGAGAGGAGTTGTGGTATTGTATGAGGAAGTCAGGTGTGTCAGAGAAGTATGTGAGGGTGGTGCAGGACATGTATGAGGACAGTGTGACAGCAGTGAAGTGTGCAGTAGGTACGACAGACTGGTTCAGGGTGAAGGTTGGACTGCATCAAGGATCGGCCCTGAGCCCTTTCCTGTTTGCAGTGGTGATGGACAGGTTGACGGACGAGGTCAGACAGGAGTCTCCCTGGACTATGATGTTTGCAGATGATATTGTGATTTGTGGTGAGAGTAGAGAGCAGGTTGAGAAGAGCCTGGAGAGGTGGAGATATGCGCTTGAGAGAAGGGGAATGAAAGTCAGTAGGAGTAAGACAGAGTACATGTGTGTGAATGAGAGGGAGAACAGTGGAGTGATGCGGTTGCAGGGAGAAGAGGTGGAGAAGGTGGAGGAGTTCAGGTACCTGGGGTCAACAGTGCAAAGTAATGGAGAGTGTGTTAGAGAAGTAAAGAAAAGAGTGCAGGCAGGGTGGAGTGGGTGGAGAAGATTGACAGGAGTGATTTGTGATAGTAGGGTATCTGCAAGAATGAAAGGGAAAGTTTATAGGACTGTGGTGAGACCTGCAATGTTGTATGGATTAGAGACAGTGGCATTGAGTAAAAGACAGGAGATGGAGCTGGAGGTAGCAGAGCTGAAGATGTTAAGGTTTTCGTTGGGAGTGACTAGGATGGACAAGATTGGAAATGAGTTTATTAGAGGGACAGCACATGTAGGATGTTTTGGTGACAAGGTGAGGAAGGCGAGATTGAGATGGTTTGGACATGTGCAGAGAAGGGACATGAATTATATTGGTAGAAAAATGCTGAAGATGGAGCCACCAGGTAGGAGGAAAAGAGGAAGGCCAAGGAGGAGGTTTATGGATGTGGTGAGGGAAGACATGCAGGTAGTTGATGTGAAAAAGGCAGATGTAGAGGACAGGGTGGTATGGAGACGGATAATCCGCTGTGGCGACCCCTAATGGGAGCAGCCAAAAGAAGAAGAAGAAGAAGAAGAAAAATATGTAAATATGTAAAAATACACATTGATTTAACAGACATTTAAAAGCATTAGGCTGTACCATTATGAGTTTAGACGGAGAGACTGTACATAAAAGGTGAAGCGGTACATCATAAAATGCTTGTACTTGATTTCCACCATTGGTCGCGTGGAACAATATAATGTATTTGTACAAAAAAAAACACAATTCCACACAATTCTTTTTGTTCTTTAATGCGATGATCTAATCTAATAAAACACTATAATGAAATCGTATGCAAGCGAGTTCGTTTTGGAACGCAGCGCCCCCTGGAATGTGTAAGTTTTGGATAACGGCTCGTCGAATACGCTCACGGACGTTCACAAACACACACAAATTTAAGTACACGCCTCCTAAAGAGCATGTGAGGAGACATGGGTCAAGTGCATCGAAAATAGTTGCCCAGGTATTTAGCATGAAATCCGTATGCATTAGTGTTCCAGTACTGTGTACTTTAGCATCCTTCTAGCTCATACCACGCTGCGGAAAGTCTTTGTGCTCTGGGAAGACTGTGGTTTAGTTTTCGAATGTACTAAAATTCTATAAAATAATCAGTGCTTCAGCTACAAAAAAAAGAAATAAAAAGTGCAGCATTCCTCAGGCCCTGTGTGTATTATGCTAAAATGTAACTTCTAGAAGTAATTGTTTTGGGATGTACCAAAGTTCAGATGAATCACAGCAACCGATTTATATGGTGTGACATTTCACTAATTCACCAATTATGCATTTTGCTTTTGGGACTTAGTGGAGACCAATATCTCCCTTTAAAGTTTGCAAACAGATACATCTGAAATGGTGAAATGTTTTGACTGCGGCCTTTTATTATTAGCCGTCAGGTCCATTGCAATTTGCACTAATATACCCAGACATCACTACTGAATACTGTGAAAGGATAAAATAGTAATGATGCGACTGTATTCTTATAGCTACTAGGATGAATAATATTACAAGATACATCACTTAGCTTTGAGTCAACTTCTAGTTAATGCGATGCAAATGGACATATTGGTGGAAAACATGGGGAACACTGATCTGCTGATTGAGCCCAAAGCTAATAGTTTGAATGAATTATATTATTCATATGTTAAAATAAAAATAAAAGAATTCAAAGAATATTCGAGGATTCACACAAATTTGGTGTTAAACGAGGCCTTAAGAAAAAAGCCGAAAGCTGCGATTTCCTTGCAAATTTCCTTCACATTTAAAGTCAGCGTTTCATTTTCAAATAGGGCTAACACGCATTAATGCACAGCAAGTTGCATCACATCACATTGACAGTACTGTAGTATATGTTGGATACAGGTATATCCTACTTTGTACTGTATATCTACAGTAAAATCAATCTTGCCTTAAGCTGACCTGCACAAAGTGTCTTTCATCCTCAAACACATTTAATTCACCCAGATCATCTCAGAGTGCACTTTTCCTCACACAGTATCTCCATCTAGCAGGAGCTGGTCTGTAAATTGCTTTCTGTGAGGATAGAAGTGATGGTGGACGAGTCAAACAGGCCGTCGTCGTCGTCATCATCCGAGCTGAGACCCGGAGAGCCAACTGATAAACGTCGGGCTTGCTGGATCATCCTCCTGATTTAAGTAAATACAACGGCTCAGATTCCATATTTCAGCTTTTTTATAATTAAAAAGAAGAATGTTACTGCCTTCAGCTAAACTCAAATCAATACAAAGAATCTGCAAAATCCACAACTGCTGAAGTGAAGGAATACAAGTCTCTACACCATGGAAAACCACCAGCCTTATGGCAAACACTGCCCTCTCCAGTGCTGAATATGTACTAAATATTGGAGCAATAATAATAATAATAATTATTATTATTATTAATAATATTATTATTATTCATTCATTTTCTCCCACTTATCCGTTGAAATCTTCGCAAATGTATAAATAAAATTTTTTTTTAAAATCAATCACATGTAGATAAGTATTCAATACTTTGTTGAAGCACCTTTGGACCAATTAAAGTCTTTTTGAGTTTGATGCTACAAGCTTGGCACCTATTTTTGGGCAGTTTCTCCGATTCTTCTTTGTAGAAACTCTCGAGCGCCATCAGGTTGGATGGGGAGTGTCAGTGCTCAAGTCTGGGCATTCAAAGGACATTCAAAGATAATCCAGTAGACACTCCCTTGTTATCTTGGCGGTAAGCTTAAGGTCGTTGTCCTGTTGGAAGATTAACTGTTTCCCCAGTCTGAGGAGCAGAGCGCTCTAGCCATCCCAGTTCCTGCCGCAGAAAACCATCCCTATAGCATGATATTGCCACCACCATGCTTCACTGTAGGTATGGTACTGGCCAGATGATAAGTGGTGCCTGGTTTCCTTCAGACATGATGCTTGGCGTTTAGGCAAAAAGTTCAAGCTTTGTTTTTTTAGGGTCGAAGAGTCCTTCAGGTGCCTTTTGGCAAACACTAGGCTGTCATGGGCCTTAGGATTGGCTTTCATCTGGCCGCTCTACCATACAGGCATGAATGGTGGAGTGCTGCAGAGATGGTTGTTCTCCTGGAAAGTTCTCCTATCTCGCTGGAGTTCTTTCACAGAGTAACTATCAGGTTCTTGGTCACCTCCCTGACTAAGGCCCTTCTCCCCAATTGCTTAAACTTCTTCCATTTAAGAATGATGGAGGCCACTGTGCTCATTGGGACCTTCAATAATACAGAAATTTTTCTGTACCCTTCCCCAGATCTGTGCCTCGATGCAATCCTTTCTGAGGTCTACAGACAATTCCTTGGACTTCATGGCTTGGTTTGTGCTCCGACCTACATTTACTACAGATGGACTCCAATCAAGTTGTAGAAACATCTCAATGATAATCAGTGGAATGCTGGATGCACCCGAGCTCAATTTTAATAGTCATGGTAAAGGCTGTGAATACTTATATACGTGCGATTCTGCAGAGATTTCAAACAAAGTTCTTTTACATTGTCTGTATGGGGTATTTTTTGTAGAATTTTAAGAAAAGTTTTAAATTTAATCTATTTTGGAATGATGCTGTAACAAAACGTGGAAAAAGTGACAGGCTGGATGCACTTTATTTTAAAATGCACATGAATGCAGGTCAGCAGTTACAGTTTGCATCATGGGAGCATTGCAATATCCTTCATGTTTGTCAGTGGTTTTAATGGGGGAAAAAATAAGTGATAAATTAAATTCCTTTAAAGCAACTAATAAATTGAACTAATGCCAAAAACATTTGGATTCTGACAGACTCTTTGTAATGAACACGAATTGGGACTGTATTTATTATTTAAAAATTAAAATAAATAAAAAAAAAATCCCATAATTTCTAAGTTACTCAGTGATTAAACTTACTTGAGTTCGTTCTCCAGCGTTGTGACTCGGGTCTGGAGTGCTTCTTTCTGTTCCATTTGTTTCTCCATGTCTCTTACAGCCTTTCTCCGCAATCCTTCCAATCTCTCCACCTCTTCCTCTCCTTCATCCACCTGCCTCTTCGATGCCTTCACAAGTAGAGACAGCTACACACACACACACACACACACACACACACACACACACACACACACACACACACACACACACACACACAAACACACACACACATAAGCATGGCTATGGGAAATGACTATAGAAAATGTATACTTAGAATAAGTGTCCTCTTATTAAGAGAGAGAGAGAGAGAGAGAGAGAGAGAGAGAGAGAGAGAGAGAGAGAGAGAGAGAGAGACCTGGTCTCTTTGCTCAATGATCTGCTGCCTATCCTCATCCAGAGTCATGGTCATCTCTTTCAGCTTCCTCTCCAGGCGGCGTTGTGAGGACAGTGCTGCGGTTTTATCTCTACAAAACACAGTTATTCATAACAGGTGTGTTTATGCACTTAATGTCTCCTAGGAATAGGAAAACTTGTGTATAATAATTTCAGATTCTTCCTCAAAGACATGTCAAGGTGATTCACATGAGAGAAAGAAAGTAATGAAAACCCCTCCCAGCCAAACAGCTACAAATATAGAGAAATATGACTGTATTCAAGATATATTTGGATAAAATGATTATTAATAAAATATTTCATTCCAGAAAATCTCATCAGAATCAAAACCAGGTTTATTGGCGACATGTGTGGACACGCACAAGGAATTTGGTTCCTTTTACTATGCTATAATTTATAATCCTGTACTTTTTTTTCTAACACAGTAGAAGCTTCAGTTAAAAATACACTAAAAATGTAAACTTTAAAACAGTTTAAAACTGTACACTCTCCAGAATATTTAGGTATAAAATACAAAGATGTCCCGTAAAAATTTACACGTATTTACAGTTTAAAACTTTACACTCTCCAGAATATTTATGTACAAAATACAAAAATATCCCGTAAAATTTACTTGTGAATTATGTAAGAAATAGGAAGAATTGTGCATTTACACAAAAAAATCCCTTTTTTTTTTTACAGAAAAAAATTGGCAGCTGTGGTTGCCAAAATAATTTTGTAAAAAATACATTACAATTTAAAACTGTACATTTTAATATAAAATTTTGCAAGCACTTTTAAACTGCACCTCCTTATAGACCATTGACGTTGACTCTAAATGTGAAGAACTGCAACCCAGTGTACACAGATTAGGGATGTAAAAACTGAAACACCAAAGTAGATATCCCTCAAAAGATAAGTAATGTAATGTAATGAAAAGTAATGAAAGCAAAAAAAAAAAAAAAAAAAAAACACTAAAGTGCCTTGAAGGATTTATTAACCACAAAGCAGCAAACATACATCTCTAATTTCTTAACATAAATTTGTAATGTGTACTACTGTCTATACACAATGCAATAAAGAGATCGCGACAGATTAATGATTCTCTCATTGGAGATGGAACAGGGTATGCAAACAAGTGGATAAAATTTTGATACAGGAATGCTACTGTTAACTAATGTTACCAACTAAATCGTATTGTAAAGTGAAATTAGTGAAAAAAAGTAAAGTTTTATATTTGTTAAAAGTCAAAGTGACAAGGGCCCTAGCCCCCAAGCCACTGCATGAGCTACCTTAGATTTGTTTCAAATCAATAAAGTGAAAATCATATAATGTTTATCCAAAAAGACCTACCTCTGCAAAAACACCAGAGTTGACGCCAGTTCTAATGGTTAATGAATGTTAAAACAATAATAGCTCCCAAACATCAAGCAGAAGGCAGTGATGAAAGAGGTGATGTTTTCAAGTACAATGTTTCGATCCACACAAAACATAAACCTCTTCGAAGAAAAGCAGGACTGACCTAAGAAGAACATTTTTTTTTATAAACTTATAAAAAGAAATTACAGATAAAAAAGAAATACCAGATTAACTGAAAAAAATGGGGGAAAAATATGAACTTACCACACACAACAATGGTGGGAGTCAAATAAACATCTCTACTTCCCCTGCCAGGCATGTGTCCTCCACGTAGCAGGACATTGCATCATATTTCTCGTTAAAGTAAGACAGCAAAAGCAGCAACATTTGTTTTACATTTTCAGAGCAACCAATTAGCTCTCCCCTCAACTTTGTCACTGCCTGTAAGAACTTTTTGTTTTTCTTCACACCAACAGTATTTAAGTAGTTTAAGAGTCGTTTGCCCTTGAAATCCAGATTTCGTGTGAACGTTTCTTGAAGACCAATTCCAGTAAGTTCATTGAACCAAAACGGCCACTCTTCCAAAAGGATTTTTTATTTTGCCCCTGGTTGACTTATTTACGCTGTGTGTAGAGAGTCAATTTCATTAGATGTTTAACTTTTTGTAGATTTACAGTAGGATGCTGAGACATCATCTTAAGGTTTTCTTTCTTTTCCTGCTGGCTCTCAGGGGTCTCTTCAAGCAGCATGAATTTTACATTCCAGTTAATGCACCCGTAATTATCCTGGATTGTTGCTCTCTGGTATTTTGTCGGTGTAAGACTCATCAACACGATGCTTTCGTTTTCTTATTTTAGGGGTTGTAGATCGCTTCACATTTTCAATCCTATATTGCAACTGCTTAACTAAAGAATGGTACCCTGGCCCAACCACATCTCCCTCTATTACATCTTGCAGGGATTTTGGATATTTTGACAACATCTTTTTGGCAACTTCAGTAGAATGCCTTCTACTTTGGGCAGAACCTTTTCGCATCATTTCAGTCACCACAATCCGGACCATTTCTCTTCTCATTCTTGGACTTGGTCATTTTTCTCTCTCCAATACCTTCATCAGTTCCTCTGGGAACTTCTCCCACTGTATCAGAAAGGTATCCACCCAGTCAAGATCAAGGCTATGGGAGCTGCTGGAAGAGAATGATTGTAAACTACTGGGTGAAAAAGACTGCAAGGTTGTGGCATGTCCTGGTGATGAACCAACAGATGAGCTGCTGGTTTCAAGAGTCTGGCCTGCAAAAAACACACACAAAAAGGAATTGTCAATAACACAATGTAAATGTTTTTATATTGATTACCTTTTAAATGTTTTAGGCAAGCAAGTTTGGGCACTAGTAGTATTCTGTTCTTGACTTTTCGGGCTTGAACTGGCCTCAACACTGACAGCAAATCATTTTAATCTATAAACTTGAAATCATCATAGGTCTCCACGCCTAGAGAATGCAAAGTCTCTTCTAAAATATCTTTAGTCACCTCTGGAAGGTCAGGCAAGACCTCATTGATGGCAGAGGGTAGAAATGTTCTCTCAGAGTCAGTCATTTCTGGAATCAAGTTAGAAGTGAATATAAGAGAGAAGTAATACTACATTTAAGACAAGTCTTCAATTTTGAGAATAAAATATGTTTGCGGATTTATCTGCCTGCACATCTAAAAGTACAAAAAAAACACGTGTTCATATTTTCAATATGCAATAGTGCAAAAGTTTAAGGCACCTTAGTATTTTTACCCAAAATATTTTTTAAGCCAGTTATTTATATATTTTGCTGTAGTGTGTCAGTAGGAAATCAGTTTAAATTCAGTTTAAAAATCACTTAATATTTCTTTTGACATTAATAATCCAGTAAGTTTGTGTATGCACAAAAAGTCACAAAATCTTATGCTCTACAAAGAGATCTGATCGTACATAATTGAGTCCATCTGCAATTGCACAAATTAACAGAAAAAGAGACGCACTAAATACAGAAGAACTGTGGCAAAAACCGGGAAGATGCTTGAAGAAACGCACCTGCAAAGTTACAGTACTGTGAAAACTTTTAGGCACTTGTGGAAAATGCTGTAAAGTGAGGATGCCTTTAAAATTAATATAATAAATAGATTTATTTATCAATGAACTTCTATTAAATAAATAAAATCTATATCTGTGTCCACCTATTGCATTTAAAACGGCTGTCCTCCCAAGTACACTTGCACATCGATTTTCAGGTTTTGCAGGTAGGTTTCTTAAAGCATATTTCAGTTAGCAGTTTTTATCTGTTTCTTTATATAATTGCAGATGAACTCGATGATGGTGAGTTCACATCTTTTTGTGCAGCAACTGATGCCAGACTCTATGTTCATACAAAAATTTCACTGGATTATTAAAATTTGTTTAAAGAAATGTTTGGAAATGTAAATTGATATTTTCTACTGATACACTACAGCAAAATATATAAATAGCTGGCTCAAAACCATTTTTGGAAGGATAAAATAGCAAGGTTTCTAAGACCTTTGCACAGTCCTGCATATGTTCACATTTTATTTGCTATATTTATGTAGCATTTAAGTATTGTTTTTTCACCACTGTGCCCAAAACATTTTTTATTCCGACAGCACACTGTGTTTTGGTGGAATGACTTGGTGCCCATTAACAATGTATGATGATAATGGATAAAAATCCACCAAGTCATTACTGCTAAGACATTGCACCCTGGTACTTTGTTTTGTGACAGAGTACAGATGGTATTCAGAATGATAGTCAGCTTTATGCATTTCCTTTACAAAATACACAGCTGCATCATTTTGAATTAAAATAATAAGTAGTTCTCCAAACTCAGTGGACTCACCATTTTTCAACACAAGGAAAAGACCCTTTTTATATGACGTACCTCTGTACATTATGTCTGTGGATAAACAAGTATTAACTACTGAAAAGCTAAACTCTCGCACTGCATGTTTAATTGATTCACTGTAAAGGTTGGGGTAAAAAGTGCAACCGTCTTTGACATGCAGAAGCTGACTGCATCCTGGTCCAGCTGAAAGATATGCTTGAAACATCTGATGTCTTTCAGATAATGTTAGGCAGATGTTTTTGAAATTTTTCAAATGCCTGGCACATCTCTTGAAGTAGCTGTGTTTGCTTTCGAATCGCATTGTCCACAATCTAATTAAAGGGCCAAATTTAAGTGCTGGGTAGTGCCTCAAAAAGTGATGTTTTGGTTTTAGTGGACACTCCGGAAATAAAGACTTTCTTGATTCCAAGTATTCTTGGATTAGAATGGCAAGATAGGCTACCTGTGCTGATGAAATCTTTTGTGCACAAATCAAATCAACATTATCTTTAAGCTGGAGAGTAAGCTGCCACACATCATCATCTGGATTTTGCACTTTGTCACCAATTAAAACAGGAAGCAACCTAGAGAAATTCCAATTCTGAACAGCTTGTCCGGAAAGCTTGTGCACCTCTGAGTTGACAGCACATGGCTTTGTGAGCGCATCAGTTCCTTTGTATTTAAACTGCTTGATGCGTCTCTGCAAAATTGAATATATAAGCCATTGCCTATTTTTTATAAAATACTTCAAGTACAATGCAATATCATAGGCTAAGATGCCCTCAAAAATGTCATGGCCTAAACAAAGTGGAAGACCAGGCTGGCAAACATGAATAGATTTCAGAGTATTAAAAACAGAGTTTACCTTTATTCCTTTGCTGCCTTGACTGTTTTTAGTTTGTTGATCACAAACTGCAGAATCGTAACTTTCAGGGGTGCGCTGTGGACCACAAACACTTGGGTCATCACTTTGTGTGATTTCACAGTATCGACAAAAGTATTGAGAATGGCTGAAATTTTCAGTAAACCCACCAATGCTGTGTGAACCCAAATTATCACCAGTGATACAATACAGGGCACCTTTGACTGTTTCACTGCTTACAGTTATTCCGTTTTCCTCCAAATCTTTTAAATCCACTAGTAGCGCTGAGAAAACCTTCAAACTCCCAAACTGTTTAAGATCTTTCTCTGCACATAACAAGACAAGTGACATGTGATCAGAATTGGATACACTGCAACTACTTTGTGCTTTTTATCAGCAGAACCAAGTGGATTGACAAGTTCAAAAGCATCCTGGTAAAGAATTACTTTTAGGCATTTTGAATTTTCAAGGAAGAAATAGTTGCACTTAAAGTTTTTGCCATCACTTATGTCACCAAAATCATCTGAGTCTGTTTTACAAGATGTTTCTGACACTGAATACTTCCATAATTCTGATTTCAATATATTGCTTAAAGTTTGTATCACAGGTATTTAGTATGCAAACCTTTGTGTCATATTTTCATCATTGCCTAATGACACTTTCTTAGGCTCTATGTATTGGAACTTTTTTTTTTTTATATTTGAGCCCTTGAATATGTTGTTCTCAGTGGTCCCTGATGACAGAAAGAGAACAGATCTGAATTTTTTACACATTCACAGACTTTCCTAACAATATCATCTGTTAAACATATTTCATCATTCAAAAGTAAATGGAGTTTACTTAAAGTTTAATCCTGTCCCAACTCGTGTACATTCTGCATCTCTTCAACAATTGTCTGTATTGTTGAAGCTGGAAGCAGGAGCTGCCCTTGCAATTTTAGGTAGAATAAACATACAGTCCTAAGAAATGATTCACTGAAATTCTGTGGCAATTCACTGGCTTCAGGTGTTGCATCATTCGTGCTCTGGGAAGCATCTTCACATGAAATAGCGGAGGAAGACTGAAAAATAGTTTCCCTGTAAATGTCACTTATACTATCAATCGAACATGCTCTATGTTTCCTGGACATATGAGCAGTAAATGATGATTTAACAGTGAACATTTTTTTACAACCTGTTACAGGACACACCACAGGTCGCCCCTCCACTATATGCTCTTTTAAGTGGTGTATAAGTTCTTTAACGGTGTGAAACTGGCGGTCACACAGTGATATGGCGCATTTCAAATCTGAAACAAAGGTTCTGGGAGTAACAGAGGGTTCAGACTCATGTGGTGCCGATAGAAATGAGCTTTAAAAGCCGCGTAAGTGCAAAATGTCCACTTACAGTCATCACAAACACACTTAAAAAAAACCCAATGGGGTTCATTCCTATGAACTCTACAATGCAGCACATAACCCTTCAATGTGTCTAGTATTTTGTTGCAAAATCGACAGGTAATCGTTTTTAAAATGATTGACAAAATATGCCCTCTGTCACAAACAGGTGTCTGTATGGTGAAGTCTTTCAAGGTCTAAAAAAAAATCACTTTTCTCTTACTAGTGCAGAACTCCATGTGCTGCCTGATTAGCGTGCTCTCAATAACGGCTTGTTAACTACTTCAAGATCGCTGTTCCCACGACAATCAGGAATCAGGTCTAATGCTGATTGGACGAGCCAAAGTTTATCATTTTAAATTCCTACACAAGACGTGAATTTACGCGGGAATGTAAATTTTTATATGAGAAATCATTACCGTTACATATACAATTGTGAATTATGAATATTAGTAAATGGAAAAACAACAGAAACTTTTTTTAAATTTGCAATTTAATATAACAAATGGCAGACTGATGAACACCTAGGCTATGAAACAAATGACGCATAACTATTTGAAAGACAAATATAAAATGTATGCAATACACCACTACCTCATATATAATTTTTACACTTAAAAACAAGCCTGAACTCATATATTGTTAATGCCTAGTCATTTCAGACATGTAACAGGTTTTTTTTAAACATTTATATTAATAGAATTTTGTTGTACTTATTTTATCTGTAAATATTACATGCATTTGTAAAATGTACAAACTCGATTCCAAAAAAGTTGGGACACTGTACAAATTGTAAATAAAAAAGGAATGCAATAATTTACAAATCTCATAAATGTATATTTTATTCACAATAGATTAGAGATTACATATCAAATGTTGAAAGTGGGACATTTTGAAATGTCGTGCCAAATATTTTCTAATTTTGGATTTCATGAGAGCTACACGTTCTAAAAAAGTTGGGACAGGTAGCAATAAGAGGCCGGAAAAGTAAAATGTACATATAAGAAACAGCTGGAGGACCAATTTGCAACTTATTACTTCAATTGGCAACATGATTGGGTATAAAAAGAGCCTCTCAGGGTGGCTTTGTCTCTCAGAAGTCAAGATGGGCAGAGGATCACCAATTCCCCCAATGCTGCAGTAAAAAATAGTGGAGCAATATCAGAAAGGAGTTTCTCAGAGGAAAAATTGCAAAGAGTTTGAAGTTATCATCATCTACACTTTACAAAAATTCGATGTTGTGGTTTTACACAAATTCACAGTTAATTTCACAGACATTTTTTACAGTGTACAACTATAAATTTTTGGGGTAAATAAGGTACAAAGATGTCCTTTTAATGGTACTGTCCCAGTGGCAAGCTGTTGTATTTCTTTCTTTCTTTCTGTTTTATGATCATATATAATCATAAAGCATATAAAGCAAAAAAATTATGACTAAAAATGAAACCTGTCAATTACACAAGGGTAACTAAAAAAAACAAAAACAGGTAACACTAGACATTTCATCCCCCCCACTTTTGAAATGATGTCTACGCCCCTGCATTGTTAAATGTAAATATCGCCCAAATCCCCCAGGTATTCTACACCAGATCAAACCCACACAATAATGCAGTGCTCCACACTAAGTTACCCTTCATCTGATAAAACTTAAACTAGACATGGCTTATAATGAAGTTAGCAATCCCTGTTTAGCAAGTCTAATTTTACAATTTCTTTCTTGTAGATTATATATACACACATATATCTGAGTGTTATATAGATATATCAGCTGTCTTATAAAGTGATGAGCAAAGAGAATCATAAAATAGTTTTAAATTAATAAAAAAAAAACTTACAATTTTTTTACTTTACATTTAAGAAATACCAAATACCATCCATCCCTTTGACCCTGATTCCCAAATCAAAAAAAGTACATGAATTATTTCAAAAATAAAAAATTTGTTGTAAACAGAGACAACAATCCAAAACATTTCTTTCCAAAAATCCTTCGCATAATCACATTCCAAAAAAAAGTGATATTGGTTATTATAATTACCAAAAATAAAGAATTTTATTTTATTGTTAAAAGTTGTTTCATCTTCATACATTTGCATTAATTAATCCACAACTGATCCCACAAAAAAACCTTTTTCTTACACTCAAAACAGAAACAATTAAAATTGATGGTCATAACTTCGTATTGTTGAAATATAAAGCACAATTTAGTGTTTGTGTTGAGAAGAGATGACGATATCATTAAAAGAGAATCGGCGGCGGGTCCACAATGAGTTTCAGCTGGTGTCTTCACCATGGCAACGGTCGATAAGGCTCATAGTAGGTACTGTAGGATTTACTGCTAGATTTTACACACCAAACCGATGGAAAAATGGTATTTCTTTAAATAGAAACGGCAAAAATAAGAAGCGATGGCCGCAGCACAAATCTGCAGACTTGTTAATTTACTGGGAGAATATATTTATTATATTTTGACTCGAAGCAACCACTGATGATGTTTTATCATTCTGAGTAGCTTACAGAATAAAAATCATTAAAAACAAGAATCAAATCTCCTAATTAAATGTTGAGTAATAATGCTTAAAGAATATTTAAAATACGAATAACAAATAAGGAAAAAAAAGCAATACAGCTTCTGTGGCGGCCAGTGGCAGAAAAAAAATGTGGCAGAGGCACGAAAAATACATCGTATTGAAATACATTAGATGGAAAGTCGTGCTGAATGACACAAAAAAACAAAGAGGGAAATTTGTGTCTATGAACACGAGTCAATAGATTACATTTCATGACTATATCACGAAATGCTGTGACACTGGGTTGCACCTTAATAATAACATCAAAAATGACACTCAGGGGTGGTATAGAAGTCTGCCACCTGAGACATCCAGAGCTCCACAGCTGCATTTCAGGAGGTGAGGAGCGTCTAAGGGGTCTTTAGAGAGCCTCTGTCACCTGTCATATTATAGATTACATCAGGACAATGTTTACAACTTCTACATGTTAAACCCAACAAGAAGCCAGTCATCACGTCCTGCAGCTGCCTGTAGTCTGTTCCCTACACTGCTATGTGTCAGGATAAAGGAATCATGTGCTGAAGAAGGTCAACGGTCCACAATGTTTGTGAGGATCGTGTTAGAGTCACATATGACTTGCACTTTAACAGAAAGCACATGATTTTTATTGAAATAAACAAATTCATTTTTTATACGGAGTCTTTACAGAAATATGAGTGCAGTCAATTGTTTTGATTATATTTGGAAAACTGAACATTGCTGCAAAGTGCATTTTAATTTCAGCCTGTTCTTGCACAGTGAAAGGAAACCTGATGTATCGACTACCCACCCTAATAATAACATCTAAAATGACAGACATTATGGCACTCAGGGGCAGATACCAGACCTATAGCATGAGATTTAAAAGAATTATATTATATCCAAAGAAGGTCTTTGTGAAAAAGTTGATTATGATTTTAATATTTATATAAAGTCTTTCCCTGTCTGCCATTTCCCACTAGAAACAACCTGTTGTCATTAACCCCAGAGTGGTGAGGACCTGTATTTGGACGGGGATGTCATGGTTCCGGTGTGTTGCTCTCTGTAGTACTGGTCCCAATTCCGCACATAGATCCAGGAGCACAGCTGTAGGAATCTAAATTAGCTTATTAGCCAGTCATCATCATAGGCCAAGAAATCATCATGGTCCCTGGAGACTCTTTCTCTCCTTAATCTTAAATTGGCATAATCCTCCAGCAGTGCCATCATGCAGCATTACACACAGGAGTCAACGCAGCATTAATATGTTTACAGTAATTACACTGATCATTACACTATCATCTCCTCCTCCTGCACTCCCATGGTGGACGATGTGATGGTGAGACGCCGCTGATTACATATTTAGAGTGAATTTTTATTTAAATTTTAGTTGGATTTTATAAGAAGGTGTTTATGAAACAACTATCACTCAGTACAAACCCAAATAACCTTCTGGATTTCATCTTCATGATCACAATACTTTAAACAAAACATCTACAGTACATACAGGCAGGGGGGTAGCCATCATTTCAAAAGTGGGGGGGACGAAATGTCTAGTGTTACCTGTTTTTTTTTTTTTCAGTTAACCCTTGTGTAATTGACAGGTTTTATTTTTAATCCAAATTTTTTTGCTTTATATGCTTTATGATTATATATGATTACAAAACAGAAAGAACGAAAGAAATACAACAGCTTGCCACTGGGACAGTACCCTTAAAAGGACATCTTTGTACCTCATTTACCCCAAAAATGTATAGTTGTACATTAAGGTACACATTGGTACTCTAAGGTAGTAATGCGTACCTTTTTGAGTATAAAGTACAAAGATGTCCTTATAATGGTACTAAGAGTATATTGTTTACATATTTCAAAATGTATTTTGTGTATGCACAGTACATGGCACACAGGATAATGGATACTTGCACATTCAAATAATACTTAATTTTGTTCTATTCTACAGTCCATGTTTCAGGAATAAAACAAGTCATTAAAAAAAAAACTATTGAAAGAAAATATGTATTGACTGACAAACATGTCAAGACAAACATGTCAATCCTACAAACACTTGTGTATTAATAGATTATACATTATAAAATGTAAAAAAATAACTGCAATAGCAGCCAGGTGTTAAACACCACATCTGGTTTCACCTGTAAAGTTTCTTGTGTAACATCCTGAATCTGCCCTGACAAACCTAGGCTGTCTGTTTCTTGCTCATTCTTAACAACACATAAAAACTTAAAATCAGTGCAATAATGAAAGAGCACCCTATCAAATAAAGATCGTTCCTATCAGCATACTGTACCGTTTTCCCTGTCATCTAACCTCATTCACCGGACTACATTACCCATCATCCTTTGCACCCTGTCATCCACCATGTTTGTTTCCCGTCTTCACTTGTCTGTTCACCCGGACTCTATTTATACTCATCACCCCCGTCTTTACTCATTGTCGGTTATAGTCTTTACTATGTTGTATGTATGTGTGATTTACCTGCTCCTTATTATTAAAATTACATCTTTAACGTTACTATTCGTGTCCTTGTCTCTACCTGTACATAATGTGACACATACTTGATATTCTGTAGTATTGACAGAGTTAAACATGCTGTACAATCTCAGTTCAACATTATCTTTATTCTTATTTGAAGGGTTTTAGATAACACACTTGTTAAAACAAAAGACGTTATAAAAGAGTTTAAGGAAAATACACAGAAAAAAGTGAAAGTTTGTCCAAGCAGCTATTTTTCCTTATAATTCTTTAAATCTTTTAAAACTTTCTAATTATTCAACAAGAGCAACAGGCAGAGTTACTAAACATTGTGCAACACAATTCGGATACCATATGCAACTTGACTTTTTTGTAAAAAATTAGTGAACCGAATGTTGGATCGCGCGCGGGACCGCAGATGCGACTCGAGCTACAGTACTATAGGGCGCGTGATGATGACGTGACAAATGAGTGACTGATTGCTATGGATACGTGAACGTCATGTATAGACTATCTTGTCTCTTTGAATTTTAAATCACTCTGCATTTATATACATTGCTCCATTAAAACCTCAACATGTTGTGAATACAACTCTCCACTAAAAAAGTGAGGGGGACGAATTTACTTTTTATAAAAAGTGCGGGGGACATGTCCTCCGCGTAGTGTGTGTGTGTGTGTGTGTGTGTGTTGCTGACTTTTTTTTTTTTTTTTACAAGATTATTTGTACAAAGAATTCATTCTCATCACTTTCATTATTTTAGATCAAACATGTGGCCCTACTACTTTCAGGCAAAATACAATGTCCTCGTAGGAAAAAACACAAAAAACAAAGTGTCCAAAAACGTATGACCACCAGGCTAAAATAGTCCACGCAGAAACAAAACAGAGTAAGAACAGGAACTTTGAGGGTTGGGATTTGTACTGTAGTTTATGTTAACAGTCTGCTACACTGACTCAGGACTACAGTTTGTATCTGATCATCACTTCACCTCAACATCATTTAGCTGTAATAAATGGACATTTAGTGAAACCCAGATGAGGATGGATTCCCTCTTGAGTCCGGTTTCTCTCAAGGTTTTTTCCTTATGCCATCTCGGGAGTTTTACCTCGCTGCAGTCACCACCGGCTTGTTCATCAGAGACAAACTTGCACATAAAAAACATATTCATTTTTATCACCACATTATCTGTGTAAAGCTGCTTCGAGAAAATGTTCATTGTTAAAAGCGCAATACAAATAAAAATGAATAAAAAATCTGGTTTTGTTGAAATAACAGGTTAACAGATAACTGGATTTTACCCTCAACTGCTCAGGTGTAAGTTGCTTTGGATAAGGTGGTCTGCTAAATGCTGTAAATGTAAATGGACTGGCAGCTTGCCTTTGTTTGTTGCTGATCATTTCATACTTCTGCTTGGGACAAGCAGTTACATGCTTTACATACGCTTCTTGGTGAGCTTTTTACATCAGGTCAAGTCAAGAAGCTTTTAATCAGATGATAACTGGATAAATAACTAATAAATAAAAGCTCCATCCAGCCAATTAACATGCAAACTGTGGAAACACTTCATATAAACAGAATGTAGAATCACTGAAAGCATTTTAAATGAGATTAATTTGTCTGTTTTGTGTACATACAGGATTCAGGGCCATTTTTATAGATTGATATTTGAAGGTGATTTTGTATTAAAATAATATTTTGCAGTGTGTTTGTGCTTTAAGTGCTTTGGGACTCATTTGTGACCAGAGTGATGTGTACAGAATCGCTCCTATGATCTATATAAAAATTCTAGTATCTCCTTGACAACCACTAAACAAACAAACAGCAGCAAGAAGCAACAGCGATTAGCAGCAACTAAGAAAAATTAAATAAAAACTTCTCTCCTTAAACATTTCTTCATACAGGTACCTGGTAAGTCGTCTAAATAATTATGTTAGAATATTGTAGATAATTTGTAGAAGACTCGAAAAGTAAAAAAGTAATTATTTAGCGACATTAGCATGGGTAACTAGCCGGCTAGCTAAGCTTAGCTTTTATAGTTTAGCTTTTTATATTAATCCAACAAATTGACCTAATAATTAGTATAGAATCTATTAGATACAATGAAGTAGCCTCATTTAACCTATTTAGCCCATATTTTAATCAAACTCATATAACCTATTTACTCCAAGTATAATTAACATAATATACTAATAAATAGAGTAGAATAGGGTCAGACTGGGACTAAAATTTTAATAATCCTTGCAGCCGTGGCATGTTTTATCTGTTGTGGAACTCCTTGCCATTGTTTAGACAATACGTACAGCTCCCAGTGTATAAAATTACAGGTGAAGGGTCTTCTACAGAAAACATCTCCACAGATATGGATCAAAACATCTATCTGAATTCGGATGGAGGGATTCTGGCCCTAGTCAATGAGAAAAAATGACTGTAACAAACGTTTCCTTATAACTAAAAGCACTAAACCCTTTGTACGCTTCAATTCTGATCCTTTGATTATATAGTATAAATCATGTTGTTGTGTGTATTTTATGCTTTGTGCAGGAACATGGCAGCTGGTGAAAATAGGAGGCGTCTGCATCAACGCATGTGTGCGTACATCGAAGCATGTGCTGAGGGGTATCGCTTTAACTTTGACACCTTAGGAGGTCCCTGCAATGCTTGTTTTGCCTTTCTTTATCCCAATACTTGCCTGTGGTGCCTGGAGCAGCCTATTGGTCCTTTAAGTCAACTGTGCCATCGTGAATCCCGTAAATGGTTCAGCTTTTCTCCTGAAAATGACGAATTTGTTTGGGAAACTGATGAGGACACGCTCAGACCGGTAATTGACATTCTGCACCACGCTGACATGTTCTCCCCAGATGGAATGTGGCTAGATTCCATCCAGAACTCTGTCTATGATCTTCCTTTAGGACTTCAGCTGATCACCCGTATCTTTCATGTGCGTAGGGTTATTACCCTTGCCCAATCGTTTGGAGCTCCGGCCCGCTCGCTGAATGCTCCAAGAACTCACAGTTTTCTCTTAACGGAATTCGTCATGCAAAGCACCTTTATAACGTACTACACCATCACCTTCTGTGGCTGTGTTCTATGGACAACTGAACCAGCAAAACATCGTGATTGGAATTGTCGTCCTATCCTTTCTCGCACATTTAAAAAAATCAGAACAGACTCAATGATATTATCATTTAGACATGGTCGTCATTTCAGGTATCAGAGTATGGTGTGGTCTGCACTGCGGTCTCACAGTTCTATATCTACTCCCCTGCCGCACTGGATCAGACGGAGTCTGATTTTCCGCCGGCGCCCAAACATGCTTTTTTGATCAAACATGTCATAGTAATACATGATTTAAATCTGTAAATGGTCTACTTTTATTTGTGTATGTTTACTATATAAACAAAACATTTTTTTTTTTTTTAAATGAATAAAATAACCAGGGTGTGCCCTCTGTCGCCTTTGTTTTTTTTTTTTTTAATTGAATACAAAAGTACATAAACAACAAAAGGCAAATATACTTTTACAGTGTAGATAAGTATTACAGGCTCAACACAGTATACTTAGAAAAAATAAAGAAATAAATAGATAGAAATCTAAAATTATAATTTACATGAACTTAAATAGTGAGTAAAAGTAAATTAAATTATGTCAATATATAATGCAGCTTCATAGCACTCTGACCTTTCATCTTATTAAGGTCTTTGGAAAAACATTTTAAGTCATTTTTGAATATAATAAGTAGTTGGGGGGGGGGGGTGTTAAAGAATCTACATTTATGAATGAAATATTTTGCTAATATTACAATGTTATTATGTAAAAAAGAATTAACACAACAGTTAATTCTTTTTTACATAATTCTGTTATTTTTTTTTTTACATAAAAAAAAAAAATAATCTTTTTTTATTATGTAAAAAAGAGGTGGTTGATAGAACAACCACCTCTTTTTCTATCAACCAGTCCTGAATTGATATCCAGAAGAGTTTGGAGAAATTGCATAAGAGAAAGAACTTATCCGTGTCTTCAGAATGGCTTTCACAAAAGGAACAGGGGACAATTTCTATATTAAATTTCTGTTTTAGGAATTTGTAAGAAGGATAAATCTCATTAAAAAATTTTAAGTGTATTTCTTTAGCTTTAGGAGGAACAGGAAATTTCAAATAAGCTGTTCTAAAATAAATCACAGTATTCTTCTCAAACATATGATCTAATTTGTTTCTTTTAACTTGACAGGGATAACAGGTTTTTAAAATGACCTGTCTTATATATTTGTTAGTACAACTATCATTTTTAAATTGCATATCTCCAATATATAAGGCTGGAAGAACTGGTTTAACTTCAGTATAAGAAAGAGAGCATCTCATCAGCATTTTTATGCCAGAAGGTATTACATTTACAACAGTGAAAAACTCTTTCGGGTGACAGGCAAAGCCATGTTTCAAAGTAAAAGCATTATAGTCTAAAATGTTACCCTGTTCATCCATTAGATCTCTTATTGACCATATACTTCTGTTCAACCAATTCTTATAGCATAAAGATCTGTTCCTGTACAGTATATATTTGTTGTTCCAAATTGAAGCATTATGAGGTGTAAAATTGTGTGTATGTGCCAATTTCCAAAATAAGAGTACTTGTTGATGGAATGTTGATAGTTTCACTGGGAGTTTAGATAAATCAAAATCACATTTGAGAAAAAATTTAATTCCACCAAGTTCTTGAAACAAAGCTGATGGAACTGTAAAAAAAAAATCATCTTTTCATAGAAAAATTTTTAACCATTTAAGTTTTAACAAAATATACATGTTTTCAAATTCAATTACATTCAAACCACCTTGTTCATAGGATTTTGTAGCATCTGCTTTATTTATATAATGGGCTTTGTGCTCCCAAATAAAATTATACATTTTTTGGGAACATATTTTAATGAAATTTGAGGGAGGAGCCAAAGAAAGAGCGGGATAAATCAGTCTTGATAAATATTCAACTTTCGTTAGCAAGATTCGGCCAAAAATGGAAATGTCTCTTTGTAACCAGCAATTTAATATTCGGTTTGCTTTTTGCAAGTTATTATCAAAATTTTCTTTCGTACTTATTTTCTGGTCTTTGGTAACTATAATGCCTAGATATTTCACTTTATCTTTTTCCGGAATATTATGCAAACAAGCACCATCACTCTGATGTAGGGCAAGAAGTCCACATTTGCTTAGATTCAACTGGAGTCCTGATGCCTTAGAAAAAAACATTAACTAATGAGATAGCCAGAGGAATTTGGTCTTTGTTTTTTAAGAACAGTATAGTATCGTCTGCCAATTGACTAATTGCTATACTTTTATCAAATACTTTTAATTTTTGTACCGTTTGATCATGAATAACTAAAGTAGACAACATATCCACAGCCAAAATGAATAACAGAGGGGACAGAGGGCATCCCTGCCTTATTCCACGACTATCAGGAAATCTTTGTGATGTACCATAGGGAAAAGAAATAGAACTGTTCATACCTTTATAGATCATTTTTATAATATTGACAAAGTGCTCACCAAAACCAAAGCTTTCTAAAGCTTTAAATAAAAACCTATGTTCTAACGTGTCAAAGGCTTTCTTAAAGTCTAAGAAAAGAATATATCCATCATCCTCTATCAAGTGATTGTATTCTACCATATCCATTACTAGCCTTACATTATTGTGAATGGATCTTCTTTAAGAAATCCCGATTGAACCTCATTAACTACTCCATTAAGTCCTTTTTTCAATCGATTGACAAAGACGTGTGAAAATTTTATAGTCACTGTTAAGTAAAGTGATTGGGCAGAGATTATCTAAAAATCTATGATCTTTATCTGGTTTGGGGATTAATGTAATCAAGCCTTGACTCATTGTGGGGCCCAATAAACCATCTTCAATAGATTCAATAAGGGCATTAAACAGTAACATTTTCAAATCATTCCAAAAAAATTTATAAAAATTTCCTGTAAGGCCGTCAGGACCAGGCGATTTGTTTGATTTGAGTTTCTGTACAGCTAAATCGAGTTCTTCCATACATAATTGTGCATCACAGAGATCTCTCAATTCATTGTCAATCTTAGGAATAAAATTTAGAATTTTTTCAAAAAAATCATCACACTCCTTTGGAGAAAAATTAGACAAATACAAGTCACTGTAGAAATTATGTATTTCTTTGCTTATTATTTTAGGATCAGTATTTTCAACATCATTTACCATTAGGGAAACAATACTGTTTTTTGATTGCCGTCTTTTTTTTTCGTGGATGAGCGGCGTGGAACTCCTCCAGGAGTGCTGGGTCCAATATGTCGTGTCTCGCCACCCATGACTGTTCCTCGGGACCGTAACCTTCCCAGTCCATGAGATACTCCAGGCCTCTGCCCCGACGACGAGAGTCCAGCACTTCTCGCACAGAATAGTGTATGGCTTGAGAAGTGACACGTGGAAGGTGGGGTGAATCCGGTACTGTGGTGGGAGTTCCAGCCGATAAGCTGCCTCGTTGATCTGCCACTCGATCCTGAATGGCCCGATGTACTCCGATGGGCTCAGCTTCCTGCAGGGGAGCCGCAGTCGGAGATCCTTGGTGGACAACCAGACCCAGTCTCCGGGCCTGTAAGCTGGGGCTTCCAGTCTCCGTGCATCCGCCTGTCGCCGGGTCTCCCTCACTGCCCTGCGCAATTAATGGTCCACTGCGGGCACATTGGAAGGCTCATCGGATCAGGGAAAAAGCGGGGGTTGGAACCCCAACACACATTGAAAGGGCGTGAGTCCTGTGGTGTCCTGGCGCAACGAATTCTGCGCGTATTCGGCCCAGGGCAGAAACCGGCTCCACTCCATCTGGTCCTGATGGCAATACGTTCTCAAGTACCTCCCCAGTTCTTGAATCTTCCGCTCGGTCTGGCCATTCAACTGGGGGTGGTTACCGGACGACAGATTGATGGTGACTCCCAGTAGCTGGAAAAACGCCCTCCAGACATGTGAGGTGAACTGAGAGCCCCGGTCTGACACTCTCTCCTCCGGGAGGCCGAAGTTGCGGAAGACATGATGAAAGAGGGCTTCTGCAGTTTTCAGGGCCGTGGGGAGGCCTCGGAGAGGGACAAAGCGGCAGGCTTTGGAGAACTGATCGACGACCACCAGAATGCAGGTGAAACCTTCTGACCGTGGCAAGTCCGTTACAAAGTCGATGCCGATGTGCGACCACGGCCGTTGAGGAGTAGGCAGGGGGAAGAGTTTTCCCACAGGTAAGTGCCGGGGAGTCTTTGAAATGGCACAGATGTTGCAGCCCCTGACGAACTCCGCCACTGTGTTGCTCATCCCTGGCCACCAGTATCGCCCCCGAACCAGATGTAGGGTCTGCCTTCTACCTGGGTGCCCTGAGCCGGGGACTTCATGTATTGCTCTCAGTAAGGCCTGTCGACACTCTTGAGGAACAAAGGTACGGTTCCCAGGGCAACCAGGGTGTGCAGGTTCTCTTTGTGTGGCCGTGCGGATGGTCTCGTCCAACTCCCACATAATTGGGCTCAGGATGAGGGTAGAAGGCAAGATGGGCCCTGGCTCGGCGGGTTCTTCAGGCCCATAAACCCTGGAAAGTGCATCGGCCTTACCATTTTTTGACCCTTGCCGGTAGGTAATACTGAACTTAAACCGGGTAAAGAAGAGAGCCCATCGTGCCTGACGGAGGTTTAAACGCGTGGCCTCACAGAGGTACTGGAGGTTCTTGTGATCCGTGATGACAGTGAATGGATGAATGTTCCCCTCCAGCCAGTGTCTCCACTCTTCCAGGGCCAGCTTGATGGCTAGGAGCTCTCGGTTCCCAATATCATAGTTCTGTTCAGCCGAGGACAACTTCTTTGAGAAATAGTCGCAGGGGTGGAGCCGATGGGGATTCCCCGACTGCTGGGAGAGGGTGGCCCCTACGCCTGTGGACGACGCATCCACCTCGACGACAAATGGAAGCTGGGGGTCAGGATGGTGGAGGAGCGGAGCGGCACAGAACCTTTTGCGTAACTCCTCGAAGGCCCTCTGTGCCTCTGGGGTCCAGGAGAGAGTCTTGGCTTTTCCCCGCAGGAGGGACGTGAGTGGAGCAGTAACCAGGCTGAAGCCCCCTATAACCCGGCGGTAGAAGTTGGTGAATCCTAGAAACCTCTGGAGCTTCTTGATCGAAGTGGGAACCGGCCATTCCCGTACTGCCGTCACCTTCCTCTCGTCCATTCTGATACCTGCTGCGTCGATGACGTAACCCAGGAACTGCACCTCCGAACAATGGAGGTTGAGATATAGCCGGTGTTCCCGCAGCAGTTTTAGGACTTGGGTGACATGGTCGTGATGTTCTCGCAGCGTCCTGGAATAGATCAGGATGTCGTCAATGTATACTATCACGAACCGGTGGAGGAAGGGACGGAAAACCTCGTTCATGAAGTTCTGAAAGACCGCTGGAACAATGGAAAGACTGTACGGCATGACCCGGTACTCATAATGACCAGAGGGGGTAATGAACGCCGTCTTCCACTCGTCCCCCTTACGGATGCGCACCAAGTTATACGCACTTCTGAGATCCAACTTGGTGAAGACGCGAGCCTCACGCAGATCCTCTAGGGCTGCTGGGACCAGTGGGAGTGAATACAGAAGCGGAGAGATCTGTGCATTCAGGCCCCTGTAGTCGATGCATGGCCGCAATCCCCCATCCATCTTTTTTACAAAAAAGAAGCTAGACGCTGTCGGGGAGGAAGACTGGGTGATAAAGCCGATGAGTGGAGTACAGTATTTAATCTTGCCTTTTCCTAAAGGTCGTCCCTGGATGATCTGGACAGCCAATTCCTGAGATCCCCTCTGCCGGCATAGCTGGAGGCATTCTAGACACGCCTGGGAGATGAAGTTTCCCGCGGAGCCAGAGTCGACTAGGGCTGTGGCAGACAGAGAGAGAGCGGGGGTTACCAAGGTGACGGTGAGCGTAGACAGGTGAGTAATTTCAGAGGACAGCATAACAGCACTCACCGTCCGACGAGGAGGCCGAACTGGACATTGGGCCACGCAATGTCCCCTCTCTCCACAGTAGAGGCAAGCTCTGGTCGCCCACCGGCGCTCCCTTTCCTGCTGAGACAGCTGCTGTGTTCCAAGCTGCATGGGTTCGGGTTCAGGAGCTGATGACACGCTGCTGGAGCTGTTTCAGCCTCAGGAGCTTTGCAGGCTGCCAGGTGTTGGATCTCTGGATAAGAGCTTCCAACCCCAGAGAATCATCATACGTGGCCATTGCCATCCGAAGCTCCTGCTTTAATCCCTTGCGATATACTGCCAGCAGCGCTTTCTCGTTCACTATATATACTATATTCACTATATATAGGGTTGCTTGTAAGTCCACCCTATCAAAACTTGATGCTCTTTACCATTCTGCTATCAGGTTTGCCACAAATTCTCCTTTTAATACACACCACTGTGCTTTATATTCATCTGTTAACTGGCCCTCCCTTCACAATCGCCGTAAAATTCACTGGTTCACGTTCATTATAAGACCCTTCTCGGCCACTCACCTCCTTACTTAGGTCACTTGCTGCAGCTAAAGCCTGTCACATATAACACCCGGTCCTCACTTCGTTTTCAATTAAGCATTCCTAAAACCAACTCTGCATTTGGTCTTGCATCTTTTCAATCTGCTGCCGCTCGCGACTGGAATGCTTTGCAAAATACCCTCAAACTGGATAAATTCATTCCAATTTCAACCTTTAAAAATATGATATCATATTTGTTCATGGATATATGCAGTTGTTTTTCTACATAATTTTGTTTTAAAATGTATTTATGTAATTGTTAATTTTGTATGTATTTTTTTTAGTGTTTTGTATTTATTTTAGCCCTACTTCCCTTTCCCTAAGTGGTTATTCCACTTGTCAGGCCGCCGTTGTAAATAAGAACCTGTTCTTAATGACTTGCCTGTAAAAATAAAGGTTAAACAAACAAACAAAACAAAGCTGTCTGTTCCCTGGCAGAGGTTGAGCAGCTGATCGGCGGTTGAGGTGTCCCCGGGGGCGGTGCTAAATACCTCAGTGAAGTGGCTCGTGAAGGCGGCATATGACGTCACGGCCGGGTTCGCCGTATGTATATATATATATATATATATATATATATATATATATATATATATATATATATATATATATATATATATATATATATTTATTCAATGCATAGTATTGTAGCCCTACAGGCTAGGATTTGAGGAACCCTACTCTAGTGTATGGTGTTATTGTTTTTGTTGTTATTGCTGTCCTTGCTAATGTGTATTATAAATAAACCACAAAGGAAACAAATTATTTCTTGTAGTACTGTACTTCTCACTCAGATCCTGGCTCAGTGATCCACAGCTCATTCTGTAATCCACAGATCATTATGTGACCCATTGTCTACAAAGCTGTCAGTCACAGCATGTTGACGCCTCTTCGCATATGGTCTTTTCAAAGTAGAAAGTGTCTTTAAAATTTTAAATCAATGTATTGTTTAATGTAAATGAGCAGGCAGGATGATTTTCACATGATAAAAAAAAAAAACTACATTAGAAGATCTGTTTTTAAAAAGTCTTGTGAAAACATGTTTACTATAGGTTTTGTGGCCTTATTTCAGTGAGGTTTTTTTGTTTTTTCAAAAACCATGCATAGTCCTTATTTTGTCAAAAATACAAACACAAAAGTTGTTTACATATTATGATAGCCCAGTTTGTGCTGAATACAGTGCAAGTCTTTTGTCAATAATATATTTAAAAGCAACTAAAAAGAACCAAATGTAAGAGCATGTCAAAATCTGTCAAGGGGCCCAAAACACCCTTAGACTCCAGAGGGTTAAGCCACTTTGCACTGGACTGCATCAACTTTCATTTGCTTTTATTTTTTTATGTTTTCACATTTGTTAGTTTCTTGTACAATCACGACTGAGGATGACCTTGGTGGTGAGTCCACTGTCGTGCCACTGGCGGGCAGAGTGCGAATTTTCCATTTTATATTTTTACTTAAAGATACCACTGATGATGCTTTATAATTCCGAGTAGCTTATAGAATAAAAAGCATTAAAAACAAGAATTTAAGCTTCTTATTAAATGTTGAGTAATAATGCTTGAAGAATATTTAAAATACGAATAACAAATGAGGAAAAAAAAGCAATACAGCTTCTGTGGCGGCCAGTGGCAGAAAAAAAACGTGTCTCAAAGCAGCTTTACATAGATAATGTGATGATTAAAAGTGAATATGTTCTTTATAAGTAAGTTTGTCCCTGATGAGTGAGCCGGTGGCGACTGTGGCAGGGAAAAACTCCCCGAGCTGGCATAAGGAAGAAACCTTGAGAGGAACTAGACTCAAGAGGGAACCCATCCTCATCTGGGTTGCACCGAATGTCCATTTGTAGCAGATATAAGATGTTGCGGGGTACAGTGATGATGACCAGAAGCGAAAAGTAGTCCTGAGTCAGTGTAGGAGACTGTGTACAATAACTGCAGTCCAATCCATCCTTAAAGCGCCCGTTCTTACTCCGGAATTTCATGGAACCACCCAAGGCATTGATGAGAAACCATCTTAAGCTGCACAGAGTGGCCTCCAAATGAAGAAAACACCATCCAGAGGCAGGCCTGGACGAAGTGGTAAGATCCACGAAGGGGAGAGGGGCAGGAACATGGGTCACTGGGGCCTCAGGAAAATGTTTAACTCGAACGAGAGAGAGAGATGGTGACTGGAAGAGAAGGATATGGATTACTAGCTGAAAGTACCCGTGCTTCGCTACGGAAGGCAGAACGCTAAGCAATATGGCAATAAGGAGTGAGGACTGAGCAGGACTGGATGATCAGAGATCATAACGAAACGTCAACAAATAATGTACTACCCCTTTGTAGTACCGATACAGGGCAAACGACTTTGAAAATAATTTTTATCGTGCATCTAACATCTAATAAGAAACAATGTACTAAGTTTCATTAGGATCCGTACTGTTATTTCGAAGAATTTACAATGCGTGAGAAATCGCGTTTTTCGCGAGTTAGCCGTGATCCAGGGCGAATTTTTCAAAACCCTTTCTTAGTGAGCACCTAAGACCCAAGAGGAAGGTATGTTCCAAATTTCATTGCAATCCGTTCAGTAGTTTTTGAGATTTCGTGATGAGTGAGTGAGTCAGTCAGTGGTATTTGAGCTTTATATTTATATATATATATATATATATATATATATATATATATATATATATATATATATATATATATATATATTAAGTGTCCTTATTGTTGTATGAAAGTTAATATCACTGTGCAGTTTGGACTCTGGCAAGACTCGCTATGGCAGCATAACTAAATCTCTGGGATAAGAGACGACCCATCACACCACCGTCAACAAATCTTAGTAAACTTGTGAATGTGAGGGGACAACAGCATACAAATATCCCAGTTCACCAAACACTCTATATCCATGTTCCCTCCAGATCTGCACCTTTACCTAAGAAAAAAATCCACTGATCAAAGGCTTGACTAAATAAATGTGTTTTTAACCTCGACTTGAACACTGAGACTGTGTCTGAGTCCCGAACACTTGTTAGAAGGCTGTTCCATAACTGTGGGGCTTTATAAGAGAAAGATCTGCCCCCTGCTGTAGTTTTCATTATTTGAGGAACCGACAGATAGCCAGCACCTTTTGACATTTTGATCTATATACACTTGCAATCATAAATATTCAACCCCCTCACCTCAATAGACAATACAGTGATGTTGATGATGGATAATAAAAATAAATGAGAAAAAAAAAACTTGAAATAAACAACATTTATTGATTCACATTTAAGTTATTTTGACAACAGAAGTTGACTTAACTTTGGAGTTCAAATGAAAATTGTAAGTCTTGTAACACATTAGCATGTTAAGTATTATTTAACCCCCAGCTTCAGTACCTTGTGGAGCGCCCTTTAATTTTTATAACTTCTAATAAGTGTTTTCGATGAGTGCTGACAAGCTTCTTACACCTCTCGATTGGAATCTTTGTCCATTCTTCATGGCAAAAGCCTCTAACTCAGTGATGTTTGACGGCTTTCGTGCTGCAACTGCCTTCTTTAAATCCCACCAAAGATTTTCAATCGGATTTAAATCTGGTGACTGAGAAGGCAACTCCAGGACACTCCAGCATCTTTTCCCCAACCAAGCTTTGGTTGATTTGGAGGTGTGCTTGGGATCATTGTCTTGCTGGAAGAGCCAATGATTACCAAGGATTAATTTGTCAACAGAAGGCATCACGTTCTTCTTCAAAATGACCTGGTATTTCTGGGAATCCATGATGCCAGGTACACAATCAAGATAGCCAGTTCCTGCCACAGAAAAACAGCCCCACATCATTATTGACCCACCTCCGTGCTTGACCGTGGGGATGGTATTCTTCTGGTCATAAGCCTGACCTTTTGCACACCAGACATACCGCTGGTCCATATGTCCAAAAAGTTCCAGTTTGGTTTCAACTGTCTCCCAGAACTCCAGCCTTAATCATGTCATCCTTAGCTGTTTTGCAGTCACATGGGGTTTTTTCTAAGCTGTCCTGAATAAGATGCTAAGGGCCCTTGATAAAATTGTGAGCTTTCTTCCATGGCCAGGATGTATATATATACATATATATATATATATGTATATGTGTGTGTGTGTGTGTGTGTGTGTGTGTGTGTGTGTGTGTGTGTGTGTGTGTGAGAGAGAGAGACCACACTGGAATATACACACACTGTTTTCCCTTAGTTTTTCCATGGAAACCAACAGACAAAAACATTTCCGCTGATCTTGTCATGTTATATATATTTTTTTTAAATCCCCCCAGACTTGTTCCCAATAATACCTGCAATACACAACTCACTCTGTAGATGCACACAAAAGATAGCAAGCCAGGCAGGTATAAACTCGCACATACATACGTACAAAAGCACATCTGGCAGATTCTCAGTCCTTCAATACCTCTCTGTGATTTCAGGTTTTGTGAATATTAGTCATATAGCATGAGAACAACTTGAAAGCGGCGCGAGTGCGAGCTCATTTAACACTCGGATGAAATCACAATTCAAACCTGTTACTAAAATGTCGAAGGCATGAAGTCATCCTTGTGTAAAAGCACGTGAATAACGAGCCGTGGTGCGCACACACATCTGGCGAAATTACATTGCAGTAAAAAACAAAACGAACAAAAAAAAAAAAAAGCAGAATAGATTCGATCCTAATTTTTTCCTTTTTTTTGGCACACAAAAAAAAAAACCTTTTATGAAACCAGACGATTTGTTCGTACATTTGCTCATGGTGTGATGTTCAGGTGCCCACATACTGTAGATTAGGTCATATAAGGAGTCTAAAAAGAATACCAGTTAGTAAATTGGCATGGAATGGCTGGCTGATGACAAACACATCAATGATAAGATAAACCTTTTACAACTTGTATGCAAACAATCAGGGCTAAATTTCACATCACCCACTATGACCAAGACATGATGTCATGATGTAAACACAGTGTTGCTCGTCGCTTCCTTGCTTTATTGCCCAGAATGATCCGTGTCCACTCCCAATGCACATTTACTATCTAAGCAATTTACACTTTTTTTTTTAATTATAGCTTAAAATGTTTTTATTTTAATCAACAAAATAAACCAAAATAAAACATTTTGCGCAAGATATTTGAATTTGTAGGGTTTGTTATTTTACTAATAAATACAATCAATAAATAAAAAAAGCCAAACATTCACCTGTGTTTAAGGTTCATTTATTTTTCATAAAAATATGTAAAAATACACTGATTTAACAGACATTTAAAAGCATTAGGCTGTACCATTATGAGTTTAGACAGAGAGACTGTACATAAAAGGTGAAGCGGTACATCATAAAACGCTTGTACATGATTTCCACCGGTTGGTCGTGTGGAACAATTTTTCTTCAATAACATAGCAGTAGTAATCCAGTACTGTGTACATTAGCATCCTTCTAGTCTTTGTGCTCTGGGAAGACTGTGGTTTAGTCTTCGAATGTACTAAAAACCTATAAAATAATCAGTGCTTCAGCTACAAAAAAAAAATGAAAGTGCAGCATTCCTCAGTTTGTATTATTCTAAAATGTAACTTCTAGAAGTAAATGTTTGGGGATGTACCAAAGTTTAGATGAATCACAGCAACTGATTTAAATGGTTTAGATTTGGAATTTGGGGTTAGGGTTAGTAGGATATCTGTGAAATTTCACTCTGCGTTACCTAAAAGCGGTTCCAAATTATGCATTTTGCTTTTGGGCCTTAGTGGAGACCCACAGTTTTTTTTTGCAAAGAATTTACTTTATTTTATATTCATAAATGCTGACTTAAGAGTCAAGTATATATATTTTTTGCCTCAGTTGTGATATGCTCGGGTGATGATAGCAATGTAACCATCGGATCACACTTTTATCCCGCCATTCATATTCAATAATAAATGAGAAAATATACAAATCTTGGGGAAAAAAAAATCTCCCTTTAAAGTTTGCAAACATACATCTGAAATGGTGAAATGTTTTGACTGAGAAGTGGAGTTCCATTGCAAACTTGCACTAATAGACCCAGTCATCACTACTGAATACTGTGGAAGAATAAAATGGTGATGTGACTGCATCTTATAGCTACCAACATGAATAATATTACAAGATGCATCACTTAGCTTTAAGTTAACTTCTAGTTAATGCGATGCAAATGGACATCTTGGTGGAAAACATGGGAAACATTAAACTGCTAAATGACCCTAAAGAAACCTTAATTGTAGTTTTAATAATTATAATGATATAATATAATAATTCAAAGAATATTTGAGGATTTACACAAAACTTGGTGTTAAACCTTAAAAAAAATAAAATATCGTAAGCTGTGATTTCCTTGCAAATTTCCTTCACATTTAAAAAGACAGTGATTTTCAAATAGGGCTAACACGCATTAATGCACCGCGAGTCGCATCACAGTACTGTAGTATATGTTGGATACAGGTAAGTGCAAACTACACTACACTTTGAACTAAATAAATGTGATCTTCAGCTCAGTCGTAGCACAGTACAGTATGTACATTTGTTCAGTATGAATATTTGTACAGTGCAGGTCCAAGACTTCTTAATTTGTATACATTTTCGACTTCCGGTATTTACAAAAGAGCCTTTGTATATCTACAGTAAAATCAATCTTGCCTTAAGCTGACCTGCACAAAGTGTCTTTCATCTTTAAACACTGAAGTCACCCAGATCATCTCAGAGTGCACTTTTCCCTCACACAGTATCTCCATCTAGCAGGAGCTGGTCTGTAAATTGCTTTCTGTGAGGATAGAAGTGATGGTGGACGAGTCAAACAGGCCGTCGTCGTCGTCATCATCCGAGCTGAGACCCGGAGAGCCAACTGATAAACGTCGGGCTTGCTGGATCTTCCTCCTGATTTAAGTAAATACAACGGCTCAGATTCCATATTTCAGCTTTTTTATGATTAAAAAGAAGAATGTTACTGCCTTCAGCTAAACTCAAATCAATACAAAGAATCTGCATAATCCACGACTGCTGAAGTCAAGTCTCTACAGCAGGGGTCACCAACATGGGGCCTTTTCTAAAAATAGCTGGAGCAAATATTATTATTAATATTACTACCCATAATAATAAAATGGGAGGGTGGGTCGATATGAATTGCAACCCCAAATATTTTTGAGAGAGTAAAATCTGTTTTAGTTCATCAAGAATCACGCTATTTTATTCTTCTTCTTCTTTCGGCTGCTCCCATTAGGGGTCGCCACAGCGGATCATCCGTCTCCATACCACCCTGTCCTCTACATCTGCCTCTTTCACACCAACTACCTCCATGTCTTCCCTCACCACATCCATGAACCTCCTCCTTGGCCTTCCTCTTTTCCTCCTACCTGGTGGCTCCATCCTCAGCATTCTTCTACCAATATAATTCATGTCCCTCCTTTGCACATGTCCAAACCATCTCAATCTCACCTCCCTCACCTTTTCACCAAAACATCCTACATGCGCTGTCCCTCTAATAAACTCAATTCTAATCTTGTCCATTCTTGTCACTCCCAACGACTGAATTTCCTTTAGATGGACTCCAATCAAGTTGTAGAAACATCTCAATGATAATCAGTGGAAACAGGATGCACCCAAGCTCAATTTTGATCGTCATGGAAAAGGCTGTGAATACTTATATACATGCGATTTTGCAGAGATTTCAAACAAACTTTATTTATGTTGTCATTATGGGGTATTGTTTGTAGAATTAAATAAAAAATAATTAATTTCATTATTTCTAAGTTACTCAGTGATTAAACTTACTTGAGTTCGTTCTCCAGCGTTGTGACTCGGGTCTGGAGTGCTTCTTTCTGTTCCATTTGTTCCTCCATGTCTCTTACAGCTTTTCTCCGCAATCCTTCCAATCTCTCCAGCTCTTCCTCTCCTTCATCCACCTGCCTCTTCAATGCCTTCACACGTAGAGACAGCTACACACACACACACACACACACACACACACTCTTGAGCGTGGCTATGGGAAATTACTATAGAAAATGTATTCTTAGAATAAGTGTCCTCTTATTGAAAGAGAGAGAGAGAGAGAGAGAGAGAGAGAGAGAGAGAGAGAGAGAGAGAGAGAGAGAGAGAGACCTGGTCTCTTTGCTCAATGATCTGCTGCCTATCCTCATCCAGAGTCATGGTCATCTCTTTCAGCTTCCTCTCCAGGCGGCGTTGTGAGGACAGTGCTGCGGTTTTATCTCTACAAAACAAACAGTTATTCATAACAGGTGTGTTTATGCACTTAATGTCTCCTAGGCATAGGAAAACTTGTGTATAATTATCTCAGATTCTTCCTTAAAGACATCTCAAGGTGATTCACATGAGAGAAAGAAAGTAATGAAAACCCCTCCCAGCCAAACAGCATGGCCAATTTTGCTCCCAAACATGTAGAACTACTACCCGCAGGACAAAGGTCTTTCTGTTGCCCCACATTTATATATTCAACACTGCTACCATGGGTCCTGGAATGACACGACATGGTATGAAGAACTTCCAAGTCCACCTATAGATCTTGCTGTGAATCTAAAAATTACATTGAATTACCTTTCTTCATTACGGAGCCGTTCCTCCATATCCTGCAGTTTGCTCTCTAACTGGGAAACATTAGTGGAACTACGAGACTGACCCTCCATTTCTTTTATACGGGATTTATACTCCTTTAGCTGTGAGGAAAACAAAGAAGTAAGAAAGGCACATTAGAATCAGATTCATTAGATCATTATGTACCAAAAAAAAAATCCTGTTTTTTTATTACAGGAAACAGGAAAAACTTGACTGCTCAGTACTCATACAAGACCAGAAATGGAACAATCCCTCATTTAGCATACCTGTCTCTCCAGGGCATTTTTGTCCAGCTCTAGGTCTTGTTTGGATGATCTTTCCTGCATTAGCTCTGAACGCATCTGCTCAATCTACACACAAAAACAAAAACATTGTAGAGGGCACAAAAACACACACTGAGTGAGCTGACGTCAATGGTGCACTCTGTAACCTGGTCTCGGCTCCTGGTGACTCGGTCGGTCAGAAGCTCCACGCTGTTCTTTTCCTCGTCCAGCTCCAGCTCCAGGCGCTTCACTTTGTCCTGCAGACACGACGCAGAAACACAACTAATTAAATTTGCACATATAAAAAGCAACTACATAGGATTTTTTAAAACAGTTTCTATAAGAAATATTAGATATCAATTCTTATATTACACAGCAAATAGTGGTGTTAACATTTCTGTTACTATTTTTGCACTGCAGATTAAATCCTGTGCAAAAATGACAATGATTTGGTTACAAAAAAAAAACCCTTTAATCAATAATAGTTAGAATGAATAATTAGCCATTGTTTCTGTTCTTCCAAGAGCAACTTGATAAATTTTCAAAAAGACATCCTGATGAACACACTGGCGAGATCTGCATGAGCCAGTGAACACAATTATGACTTACTTTCCAATTTAATAATTTATTTTATTTTACGAATTAAGAATTTAAAACCCTGAAAAACCGTTCTAAACGACTTCACTTCTCCTCTTCAAGCATGCATGAGGACACGTGTAAATTACACACACAAAAAAATTTCTCCATGAAGTTTACACTTGCCTCCATGCTCCGGACGTCACGGGATCGATCGTTGAATGTGTTGCGTTGACTCTCCAGCTCTCCCTCTAGGTATCTGATGCGGTTGAGGAGCATCTCTCTGTCCAGAACAGCATTATCTTTTTCCTCACAGTACGACTGCACCTCTTTCTTCTGACGAGACAACTGGAAATAGAGCAGAAATAAATCCTTCGTGGTCCAAATGAGCAGAAAGACGGGATGCTCGAATAAGGCAAAATAAAAAGGGAAAATGGATGTTTTTTTTAAATAAGATGTGGTTAAGATGATAGAATTTGACCAGCTGTCATTATGTCAAAGTGCAATTCAGACCATTTCCAGGCTAAAACCACAGACTTTAAACATGGTTGCCACGATCTGCCACTCTAGAGCAGTGTCGAGTACCAACCAGTACGGAGTTGCAACACCAGAACGAATAAACACTTTGAATGTCCCAAACCTCCACCAAGTTTTATTTACTTAGGTGCGAGTGGTCATTTTTTACAAATAAAAACACCCTGCTGGCAATTTCCAGCATTTACAGTTTTTTTTCTATGCATGGATAAATGAAGCCTGCATTGATTCGTCATTAAGGTGAGCCGAGTTACATTTTGATTATATATGCAATAATTAAACGATATAATATATATATAATAGTAATATGATTAATACATTATATATATATATATCAGCCGTAACAAGATGTCTAGACACCAACAATCGTTTTTTTGTTGTTGTTGAAAGATTTTTCTTAATATATTTTTTTTCTTTTGTTACTCTTTGGTACAAATGACCTGATATAAATATAATTCTAGATGCTTTTTTTCCCCCTCCCCCCACATTTAGATGTATCCTAAAATACATAACCTAATGTTGACACTGAACACAGATTGTGATTGTGCTAATAACAGTGGACGAGACTCTGGGAGCAATATGTACCAAGACCACAATATATACGTTGAACATGTGGGTACCTAGAGTTAATAAAGACTAAAAGTCTCGCTTGCCCTTCCTCACCTCCTCCTGGAGAGAACGAACAATTATCTGGGTTTTTTCCATCTCACTGATTTTCTCCTTGTTGAGCTTCTGCAGATCCTGCTGCTCCTTCTTCCACTTTTCTTTCTGCTCATCGAATTGAGACTGTACCAGCCGCACAGACACATTCGAATCAGCAGCCAAGCGCTCGATCTGACCGAGAAAGAAGAAGAAAAAAAAACAACAACCATAAAATCACATATCAGGTTTATAAGAATATAGTGGAAAAAACATCATATTTATTATCATATACCATTAACATTAAACCATATCATAGATGATTTATATAGACGGGTACAATATGATCCATCTAGATTTTTTCTCCATTTGTCTCATTGGTAAATACCTCTTTGTTGAGCTTGTCCACTATCTTCTCGTGCCGTTTCTTTTGTTCGTCAAGCTGTGCGCTGTCTTTGCGGAGAGCATCCCTCTCCCTGTCTCGCTCCTCCAGTGCTTGGGACAGTTCGTCTCTTTCCTGGCTCAGTTTGGTGTTGCTGCGTTTGCCCTCATCCAGCTTTTGCCTCAGCTTCCTGTTCTCCAGCTGCAGCTCCTGCTCTGCCTCAAGGTTCTGTGAAGCTTGTTCCTGCAGCATAGACTGGACACAGACAAAGAATCTGTTGAGCATACAGTGTGAGCATGTGTGTGTGTGTTTGTGTGTGTGTCCTTACAGAGACTCCAGAACTACTTCATCTCGCACCACTTTCCGAAAATTGTCATTAGCGTTATTTCACTCACCTCCAGACGTGCAAGTTTGTCTTTGAGGCGTGCTTGAGCCTCCTCCAGCGCCTCTCGTTCACCGGACACCGTGTTCATTTCTGTTTGCGATGAGGTGAATCGCTCCTTCTCCTTCTTCAGATCCTCCTCAGCCAAAAGCAGTTGACTGCGCAGACGCTCCGACTCGCCGCGAACCGCACGCATTTCCTCACGCAGAGACTCCACTAATGCAGGATCGGCAAGCTACCGGAGAGGCGAGGCGACAGTTAGGGCATCAGAAGTGGCATATTGAACATGACATTTCATGGGTTTATTTATGATTTAGTCGTATACCTGCTTGGTTTTCTCATGAACTTTAGCCAGCTCCTCCTTATCTTTCCGTGCTTGCTCCTTCAGCCTGTTGATCTCGTACTTTTGCTCGGCATCAAGCTCCTGATTGCCCTTTTTCAGGGAAATGATTTCCATAGTTTTCTTGTCGAGGTCCCGCTTTAGTTTCTCGACCTCGGCTACTGCTTGCTTCAGGGATGCACGGCAGCGTTCTAGCTCCTGTTATGAGTTCAACAGTTTTATTTAAATCGGTTTGATGGAGATGATAAAACAACGTGCAAAACAAAAAATGTCCAGTAAGTGGCAGTAGAGGGACAGTTACAGTGCTACACTTCAGTATGCAATTTCTCAATAATACGGTATCTGCACATGCCTTCTTTAAATATTTAAATTTCGAATTGCTATTGCTTATGTCTTTGAAATGCAAATAAAATCATAAAAAGTTGGCACCTGGTTGAAGGTTTCATTTTGTTTGACATCGGGAATCTGCCGTTTCATGGTGTTCAGTCTCTCCTGCAGCTCCTTTAGCTCCTCTTCAAACTCTTCTTTATCTAAACGAGCCTGGAGAAGCCTGGCACATCATACACACCAAAATATTATCATGCAGCAGAAAGTACACAGAGAGGTCAAGGTTTAATCTCAGAAGTTTTTAAAACAGATCATGCAAGTATACACTTCTTGATGTTGGCAAGCTGATCGATTGTCATTAATCCTTAATATGTACAAATATTTCACTGCAAAACCAATCAAAACCAGGTTTTTTGGTGACGTGTGGACACGCACAAGGAATTTGGTTCCTTATACTATGCTACAATTTATAATCTCATCCTGTACTAGATTTCTCTAATACAGTAGAAGCTCGGTTTGCGAGTAAAGTGGTTTATGAGCATTTTGTAATACAAGCAAAGATTTTTGTTGAAATTTGCGTTCGATTGCGAGCGAAAATCCGATATACGAGCGTCAAGGGAGAACGTGTTTCCGACGGAAAGCAACCTGAAACCCCTGCCCTCAGTCTTTGTGGAGCTACAGTACCGTATCGTAAGCAACCGAAGTAGAGATCTTTTTACCATATGTACTGTATCCCCACTGCGATCACGTGTGTGCGTGAAGCAGTGTATTGTGCGTATTGTGTAATGATTACAGTATTAATGAAGCAATGCCTCCCATGAAGAAGAACCCTGAAATGAAAGAAGCTAAGAAGAAGGAGATTCGTGATTGAAAGTGAGAGAAAAGAAAGAGAGTGTTCAAGTGAGTCAAAAGATAAAAACGAGTCATAAAAGCGTAAACTAATTGAAGCCAGTCATTCAGGTCTTCTCAAAGTTATAATGTTAGGAGATTCTCCTTCCAAGCAATAACCCTTGCTTGGAAGGAGCTCCTCCTCCTCATCTTCATACCAGCCTTGACTCTTCTCAAAGGTGCAGTAAACATGTTTATTTGTTTTTATTTAAAATTATTATTTTTTTACAGTACACAGTAATGCAATTACATGTAATACTATAAATATATATATATATATATATATATATAAATGTATTATACTGTATTTTTATATGAATCGTGTCTGAAACGCATTATCTGAATTGACATTATGTCTTATAGGAAAACTTGGATCGTTATACGAGTAAATTAGTTTGCGAGCACGGTTTTCCTGGAACAAATTATGCTCGTAAAACCGAGGTTTTACTGTATATCCAAACATGTAAAGAAGTCAAGGGTCAGCCATGTATTAACCAAAGGTTTAATTGAGGCAATTTTGTCATGTCCAAAACGTGTAACCTTCTGATCTACATATATAATAGATTTTTAAATGCAATTACTCTTGTTTGGTGTTGCGAAGCTCATCCCTGGTGCTCTGGAACTGCTCTCTCCAGTGGCCGGCTTCCTCTTGGCTCTCCTCCAACTGCTGCTGTAGGTTGCGGACTGTAGAGTTCACACGCTGGCGCTCTGCTTCAATACTTGCCTGAGACTAGCAAGAAAATGTAAAAAATTATTATTTAGAAAATAAAAGAAACAGTTAGTTTAGAATATTTAGTCTATAACTCCACCTGACTGAAATGTAAATGCAAGGCTCCATCATTTGCTCACTATACTATATATTGCTGAAGTTCTAGAAGTTTCAGACTTCAGGTCTTCGACTTTCTCGCATTCGGTTGCGTCCAAGTGTGTATACCTGTGAAACCTGTGCCATGTTTGTTCTTAGTTTCTCCATGTCTTGGTTGTACTGTTGTCGAAGAGTCTCCATCTCCCGGTCATGAGTGGACACCTCCTCCTTTAGAGCGCCTTTTAGTGCGGTCAGCTCCCGCTCTCTCTGCCGCAGCGTGTCCTCCTGTCTCTGATGCCGTGCTGCCATTTCAACCAGCTCGTTGCGCAACGCCAGCAGCTCCTACACATCAGTGCAACATATTGAAGAAAAAACAAACAAACAAACGCAATAACATTTAATGCCACTTCCTTAGATCATGTAGGTCAGCGGTCCCCAACCTTTTGTTTAATGTCAGACAATATTTTCACGGACCGGCCTTTAAGGTGTGGCGATAAATACAACAAAATAAAATTATACGACTGGCATAAAAAATTGGTCTTTTCTAAATATAATAACAAACTTGAATCTACTGTGTGTTATGTGTTCGCGGCCGGAGCAGCCCTTTTAAGAAGGTAGCGGATGGAGGTAAGACATGTGACCGAGCGAAGCATCTTGACATGCATCAAGAGTAAGTCATAGACAGATGTATCGGAGAGAATTCGTTAATTTTCCAAAATAAAACATCGTTCAGAATTAGATAATAAATAAAATGGAAATAATGCAAGTTATTTATTTCTTCTGTGTGGCCCGATGCCAATTTACCCACGGACCAGTGCCGGTCCGTGGCCCGGGGGTTGGGGACCACTGATGTAGGTGATTTACATATATAAACTTGGGTAATATCATAATGGGACACAGTGTATATATATATATATATATATATATATCTTCCTATATGTACCTGTGTGTATTGTGCCATACATTACAGTTTTTATGAATATTAGAACAAAAGCAAGGAAAGACAAGACCATTCTATAAGCATTTCTATATTCATTAGGGGTGTGCATCTTCATAACTGAGGCCGATGCGATTTGCATCTCGATGCAAAGCTGACAATACTTTAAAGATGCATATGAAATGGCCCTATCCGATTTCGATTTGATTCAATGGAAAAAATAGGATGCTACGCAATTCAATATGGTACAGATAGTTTGCTTTCATTTCTTTGGTTCAGACAAACAGCAAATCATAAATTTACTTAAGTGCCTTCTGACTTCTAATGCATGGCCCTTTCACAAACAGGCCTTTGTAGCACAATAAGAAGAAGGAGGAAAAAAAAAAAAAAGAAAAAAAAAAGAGAAAAAGCTCAAATAAAACCAGACATTAATTTCCTGTTCTGTTTCCAGAAAGAACCCTGGCAAGTAGCACTCATTTCCTTTTTATATGCACCCAAACATTTCTTCATGATTTCATGATTCCCATTTTAATGTATGTGAGGTTAAAATAAATAGCAGTTCTTCCCACTGTATAGTTCTAGTTTTGGCACATTTCATTATTTTCGCAGCTGAATAAAGAACAGCGTCAGGTTTACTAGTCAGAATAGGTTTAACTTCGTCGCAGCCAGCTACGACTGCAGTGATATTTTAAACACGATGTGGTCCTCGTTTGATTTGTATTCTTCCCCGTGCGAATAAACCAGACAATAAACTCATACGCGTACAGATTGCATGGCGTCAGTCTCGACCCTGTTGTCCGTGTCTCTCCTCAGCTCGTCCTGCAGCCCTGTCAGATGGTCCTCTAGCTGTCTGACATGAGACTCCGCATTCTCTCGTTCCATACGTAACTGAATTATCCTGAGACACAGACGGACACAACAACCAGCGAACGTGTCACTCAGACACTATAATCAGAGCATGGCACCCAAAATGCTATAAAAGACAGACTGTCCAAGCATGAGGTCGGGCTTACTCAGAATGTGTCTGATCCAACTCGGCTTTCTTCCTGCTCAGCTCTTCCTGCAGATTAATATTTTCATCCAGACACTCTTCCAGCTCTTCCTTAAGTGCAGGGTCTGAGCTGTTCATCTACAAAAACACAGATTTCGGAACAGACAGTTTGACAGTATGCCAAAATAATCTGGTCTATGAAACGTTACATAAACATTTTGTTTAGCACCAACAATAAGGTCCTTAAAAAGGTCATACATGTAAATTGTCGGCGCTGGCTATAAACAACAACAAAAAAAAAAAAACCAGGGATGTGGTGCTGCCTATTAATCACTGTGTAATTACAATGTACTAAGAAGGCCATTGATTTAATGTGACACAGCCAATTACTTCACTGTACAGCTGATTTACTACTCAAATGTGAGAACATGTGACATACTGTGCAGTTTCCAGTGAAGATTAACGGTCTGCGTTAAGAGGACCGTGTTAAAGAGGATGAAAAAAACGAAAGAAATAATCCCTAAGTGGATATAGGTTATCAAGGGAGGTATGTGTTTTGAAGTGGATATGTTCCAGGCAGCACTCGCACTAAACAGGGCTCAGGTGTCTGATCCGCAGCCAATTTATTCTAGGGAGAGATGCCAACTCTCAGATTGCCATTACTGTAATGCCCATTATAACACTGCTAGTTTCTGAGGCGTGCTCAGCGCCAACTTGGCAACAAAGAGACTTGAGAGCGCAGGGTGCAAGTCATAAATCATAACTCAGGATGTGCACGGCTATTCAACCGTTTTAGGCGTTAACGTTCAAATAATTCTCAGGAGCTACAGAGCTGCTTCGAGGTTCAACACTTCCCTTTTTGCATCGGCTGCCACACATAAATGGAGAATTTATTTATATTCTCCATTTATTTATATTCTCCACATTCTCCATATTGATATAAACACGTACTTGACTGTAGACAGTTTTTTATCAGTTGAGTTCACTGAGGAAATATGTTTCTTGAAATTCGAATCTTAATTGGTGACTTAGGTAGTAATACAGTAATAAACATTTGCATTTAATAATTCTATCAAAATATTTCATTTTGATACTTCATTACAAACCTATTTTTTACTCGCTACTAAAGACTACAGACAGCCTTAAACCAGTGTTCACTTCAAGACACATGTCAGAATAAGTAAACTCCCAAAATGGCTTAAATTTCAAAGAGGCAGTTATGCAATTGGCTTGAATGTCTGCTATAGAGCTCTCACCTCAGACCAAGTGAACACCTTTGGGATGAAAGCTCACCCTACGTTAACTAACGCCATGGTAGAGATTGAGCACAGATCTCCACTAGAACACGCCAGAAATCTAGTGGATCTAAATGTGGAATTCAGCACATTTGAAGCTAATAGGCTGGTGTCCACACATTTTTGGCCATACAATCTAGATTTCACATAAAAATAAATAAATAAAAATTAAAAACGGTGTCATTTACCTTCTCTTTTTTTTTTTTCTCTTTATAAAAAAAAACATGACATTTTTTGAGTGAAATCACACCACAATATAAAATGTGCGAGCGTGCTTACTAAACAATCATGGATATATTCGTGACTTGGAATTTAATATCTGTACGTGACCTATAACTATACATGAGTCCGCTTTCTCTGGTTTGTCAAAATCATGCTTTGTCTTATCATGCTGGAGGTGTGCTGATAACATTAACATAACAAGGACTAGTTACACAATGAGTAACGAATAAAAGGCACGAGACGCCATTTTGTGCTTTTGTGCTAGGAGATTAATGGCACACGCCAAACATCCTCTAACTGAAGGTAAAGTTACAGAGTGTAAAGTGAAGCCTGGGCCATACCTTCAGCACCTGGATCTTATCACAGATAACTCGGACTCTGCGCTTGATTGTAGCGTCGCTATCGCTGCTCCTAAAGGCGACAGGCAGAATGGAGTTCGGTTTTAAGTTTCACAAACAAACTTTTAACTGCTTTTCAATGCAACAACTAAACCATAAAAACATTCAAGGTTGATGAAAAAGAAAAGTTAATGCTGCAAAATGTCATTTTGGTATGTATTTGTTTTCTAGATAGAGACATGAGGTTTTTGAACATGTACAACTTCTCGTTCTGCAACCACAGAAACGATGCACATTTACCCCTGCCTCAGAACGCTGTAGATTATCTGCTGGATCTGATCCTCCTCGCTGCTGAACTCTGACCCCGAGCTCTGGCTTTGATCTAACAAAAGATCAGGAGTCACCTAGAGAGGGAAAAGAGGACACTACAACTGTTACACGAGATTCGACACGCCTACAATGCGTAATCTCATTCCTTCATTCCTGCAGCCACTTCGCTTAAAATGATTGCCAAGTCTTTAGTTATACAATTTATCTAACGGCAAGACGCGTGCTTGTTTATTCGTATTCGCATTTTCAAAAACACGCTCAATGCGGACACGTGCAGTCGCCTCCTTAAAAAAAAAACAAAAAAAAAAACAAGCCGTGTAAATCCACCTTGCAATTGGAATAAAGGGTCTATCATTTCAGCAGACACCACTGCAGGAAGCCAAGCCACGTTTACTTGAGAGCACAGGGCACGTCTGCTGGATCAGCTAACCTGCTACAGTTACGTTCGGAAGAGTCTCTAGCAAGAGATTGCAATAAGACAGGCATTGCATTTAGATTAGGACCTATAGGGAAGTAGAATATAGTATATAGATTTAAGAGTTACAGATATAGGAAGGGACGGTCAAAAGTAAAAATTTCTGTCTATTACTGTCCACTATTGGGCCCATGTGCAAGGCCCTCAAACCTTAACTCCTCAGGATAAAAGGACATGAATGTAAGTCGCTCTTTATTAAAAGGCGTCTGACAAAATCTGTAAATGCATTTTAGTGTTAACTTTTAAACCTTGCAAGTCATTATCATAATGCTTGACTAGATTAATGAAGGCTTATACACAGAAGCTTTAATAAATAAACTGGGATAGAATTATATTTTAAGCCTTGAACATTACTACTTGGCTATGCATGTTTAAAAGAAACATGGCTTGTTGCCTAATTAAAAACTGAGTAACGATATTGAGTGAGCGAGTCACTGACTTCTGAATCCAATTGCTCTACTTTGGCTGCGGGAATGTAGTTTTTGTGTGTGAGAACGAGAGAAGAGAAGAGTGAGAGAAGCATTTCGGTTTCCAATCCATTAGTCTGATAAACAGTTGTTAGCCGTCAACACTGCTACCTGGCACTGAAAGAGAAACCTCTGAGCTATGGAGGCCAGAGAAGGGAGCTGGACACTGGTCCTTTTGTATTTGCGCCTCCTGCTTCCAAGGTCTATGTAAAGAATAGGAAGTGTATGTTTGTTTATGTTTTGCAGAAATGCTGAATACTGGGCATGATTCACAATGCAAGCACTAGCCCCTGGTGTACTTTTCATTGGCCACATTGCTATGTTTATTACGTTAATATACTCATATTTGGCGAATATGCATACGGGTCTCTACCTGTGCTGCAGATTTTAGTCAAAAATCCCAGCTCATATTAATGCTCTGTTTAGGACGTGTTAAATAATCTAAAATAAATCGATTTATGATCAATCGTGTTAGATGCTCCACTTACATGCGCATCTACTGCTGACCGATTGTTATTTAAACCGGACGAAGGCACAGCTGCAGTCTTGGCCACTGATCCAGAGGTTCGGCTCGGTTTGTTGTAAACTGAAGCAGGTGAGGACGATGGAGGAGAAATGTATTCATTTGGAGACACCAACTGTGCAGAAGTAAGGACGGTTGCAGCGTTAGTTACAGCGTTGGCACTGTTTCCTGTACTGCCGCCAGTAGTGCGACCCCTGGAGGAGCCTTTGACGCTGCCGGTTTGTCCGGCAGAATTGCTTTTTACGCTGTCGGTGCGTCTGTCGTACGGAGCGTCAGAAGAAGATCCGTAGCAGCTGTTTAGTCCTCGTAGATCTTCCTTCCCGTTCAGCGCTGCTTGGTGGGAGCCTCCCCAGCGGTTCCTCTCCATCCCTCCGCCGATCCCGCTGTCCAAGTTGCCGTAGCTGCCAGAGCGCCCGTCTCCATTCGGGCGCCTAAAATCGTCGACGGAGTCGTTGTAGTCACTCTCTCGGTCCAGCAGAGAGCCGTGAGACTGAGCCCGGCGCAACACGCTGCCGTCTGTGGTGGAAAGAATCTGACTGTCCTCTGTTCCATCTTCCCGCCTCCTAATCGATCAGATAAACATCACAGCACTTTACAACACATCTGTATAATATATACTATAATCCTAATAATAGGACAACGCTTCATTCAGCTTATAGTTATTTGTTGTAGAAGTAAGCTCTGATTTGTAAAAGCTATAAACCTTTGTTTATTACTGGTTTCTTCTTCAGTTATGTACAACACTTGCTTCTACTCCACTTGAGTCAGTCAGTACAGTCACAGAAAATTAACACCTTTTGTCCTAAATTACAACATAATTTTTATTAAATATTAAGTTTATAAAAGTTAGCACTGTGTTCTGAACAAAGGTCGATCAATTCATCGGTTTTGCCAGTTAATTGGCACCGACAGGTGATTGCTGGCTCTATCAGCATAAAAAAAAAATCCTCCTGATAGTTTTTCCGGGTTGTGTAAAACAGTACAAGCGCAGCCTCTGACGCCATGTGCTGTTTATTTGAAGTTTTTTTAACAAATTAATTTAGGATGTTTTTATTTATTCGAAGTGTTCCTTTTTGTTTCAGTTTGAATGCAGGTCTTATTTTTCTCTATTTATTAAAATAACTCATTCATATTCATTTAGCACATTTTCATCATTCAGGACTGCATTTTTATTTTTGCAGTAAAGTCCAATGTTATTTTACAACATTTACAAGTGTTATGCAAGTTTTTTTCTTTATCCAGTATCCATTTTAAAATCGATCAGATGATTAATTGGTTATCGGCAAGTACGACCCAACCTAGCTATCGGTAAAATCAGTTGACCGCTACTTCTCAATGGACATCTATTTGATGTAGACATCTGAAATGCATATAACTTGGTGGTTGTAAATAAGCAGGCAGGCACGGTGAAGTATGAATATGAAGACAATGTACCCTGTAAGTGTGTATTACCTGGGCAAGCTGCTATAATTTGGAGTGCGAAGCTGCACTCCGTAGGAGTCTCCTTTCCTCCCATCCTTAAGCATTACATACGGCTGGCCTGCGATGCCCTGCACCCTGACGGCCACGCCATAGCGGGCAGAGGATTTCCCCGAGCCGTCTCGGCGTCCTCCACCACCACCACCTCCTGTATCATGCAGGTCATTTATGAAGCGGATCTGAACCCCGTAATCCACTGGGGTTTTTCGACCCGAGGCTGATGCGGACATGCTGGAACAGACAGGGGGGAGGAGGGGGGAATCAAGTTTAATTTATCAGCAGTGGATTTGCCCGTCCATGACCATATTTTTCAGAGGAAATAAAACTGGAATGAAAACTGGAACGAGTAAATGTGCTGAGCTGTAGTAATTACTACTTAAAGCATAGACTATAATTATTTATATATAAAAAGAACTGCATGTGAGTCACCTACGAATCATGTACGATAGACAGACGCCTCATTCCAGTAATATTACAGTCTGTACAAACGCAGTGAGGTCTAATCTAGGGTTCAAACTGCAGAAATCACACTGGACTTTTGTACTGAACATTTACTTTATGATTTTAATAAAAAAAAATAAAAAAATAAAAAATAAAAAAGGTTTAACAATTGGGGGGGCGGGGGGAAGAGGGGGGTTAAAAATAACCCTAGCGTTTGTGTAACTGAAGCTTTAAAGTGGACTATGATGGTTTTTCCACATTCACTCTTTGTGTTACTAGAGTACTGTACACACATGAAGGTTAGCCACAGAACAATCAAGTGTGCATACGGGTTACAGGACAAACGAAACAAATCAATGATTTGAAAAGAGATATAGTCCTGCAGCACAAGTGAGTGTAACCAGTGTCCAACATAAACATGTCTTAACCATAAACCATAACCTGCATATTAAACGTGGACCGTTCATTAAAACAGGTCTAAATGAGTACCTGTACAGACTGCGTTCATCACTCAAACAGACGGAACAATACTTGTGTGGAAACTAGACACGGGTGCTTAAACACACTTCTCAAATTATACATTAAACTATGAGAACAAGGCCATTGTTCCCTGAAAAGACGCTCCTCCCCGAAATGTATTCCACTGCCGCATTTTTTAGGTTGGTGCTTTTTATTATTTCTGTTCGAAACCACACACTTGTTTAGAAGCGACTTTTCCAGGGTTTCAATGGCATTTAATAGGAGAAAATACTAAACGCCGGCTTCCAGAACGCAAATCTGCTCCATTAAAAAGTTTGTGGACCACCGACCATCACACCCATATGTGGTTCTTTACCCAACTGATGCGACAAAGTTGGAAACGCACAATTGTTAGGAATCCCTTTGTGTGCTGCAGCATTACAAATTTTCATTCACTGGAACTAAGGGGCCAAAAACCTGTTCCCTTCTGTTCTTGCCCTTGCACAAAGTTAGCTCCATGATGACATTATGTGGCAAAGTTGGTGTTGGAAAAGGCTAAATCTCCTGACCTTCCCATAAAAGTGGAGCTAATCAGGCATTCCTTAACTTTAGGCGTTCTAGGGTATATCACGTTCTTGCACAAAATTACCACAGATTCTCAGATAGTGAGCAATGGGCTAAAAATCAGGGTCAATGGCCAATGCAGTATTAACATGACATTTAAAGAGTTGGATCTTGGACATTCGGGAACCTGACCAGCTCGAGCAGCATGTAGAGATGAGGAGGAAAAAGAACTGAGAAGAGTGATCACTATTTATTTATTATTATTATTATCTATTTATTATTTTCTTTACCAGCAGATTGGAATCTGCAGATTAAGATTTTTTGATTTTGTGGCACAAGTGGAACTACAAAAGTTCAGGCAGATTTTATGGACGTTAAAGCTGATCAGTGTATATTGCAGGATATTACAAATATAGCACTTCCTTCTACGTCACTTACTCTGCTCAGTAAAGGTGGGGAGATTAAAGTACAAAGGGTGTGTCTGTCTCTGCCATTGTAATCCATCAGCACGTTGTCGAGACTGTGGCACAGGTGTGTGTGTGTGTGTGTGTGTGTCTTTATGCCGACTGGATCCGTGGGTTTTGACACGCTATGCCATCCCTCTGCTTGAGTTTACTTCAGACTGGATGTGACTGGTCACATTCCAGCAGAACAGGAGAGGCGTTTCAAAACGGAAACGGTTTTACTTTGTGTCTAGTCATCTGAACAGCATCTTATTAGTCATTCAATCATTATGAACACATTCTTTTGTTCAAAAAGATAAAAAAAAAAAATAATAATAATAATAATAATAATAATAAGTGAACAACCTTAAAAAGAATGAGAAAGAATTCAAATAGCTTTGTCTGATTGTTCATTGTACACTTTTTTTTTTAGAGACGCACCTAACCTTGTTCCTCTCACTCTTTTCCATTGACACTTTCAAATTACTTCCTCTGCAGCAACACAGTGTCCTCTAATGCCTTCATACAAACATCTCTTATCTGCATCTGTTCCCTACTGGATTCAGAGAGAATGAGAATGTGTGTAAGAGTACGCGTGCGTGTGTGTGTGTGTGTGTGTGTGTGTGTGTGTGAGTGAGAGAGAGAGAGAGAGAGAGAGCGAGAGAGCGAGAGAGCTGAATCAAGTAAAAGAAAGTGGAGCAGTGGAGTTGGCAGCCAGTGCGGTTAAAAGGTCTCAGTCTCATGTGACCATTCAGCAGGAGAATAACAGCTAAGTACAGTAGTACAGTGTAGTGAAAAGTCTCACTCTTTATTCTGGGTCACCAAAAGGTCTAAAGCACACAATCTCAGACTAAATATAAGGAAAAACACTATACATTTTGCCATCCATGTTTTATTGTTATTGTAAAGAAATTCCAAGCAACTTTAAAAGCTCAACTACTACTTCAGCCCACAGGAACAGAAAGCTTTAGCCACCATGTAGCGAAACAAACATTATTAGGCGGTACACTGAATAGGTAAAAACACCAGTATGCAGGTAGTCCCCTGTTTTTGTTGCCAAACACACAAAAGTTTGCTGTTCTATTAACCTCTACTCTCCTGCAAAGTCTTTGATAGGCTTGTAATTGTGGCTGTGGAGACTTGTGATAATTTAGCCACAAGAGCTTTATTTGAACTCTGGTACCGATGTTGTGAAGGAACTCTGGGGTGCACTCGTTGTTCCAGTTTATCCAAAAGGTGTTCAGCTGTGTTGAGGAGGTCTGGAGGTCTTCCACGCCAACTAGAACATTATGCTGGAACGGATTCTGGTGATTAATGGTGGTTTCATTAGAGAGAAATGAATGCTACAGTGAACATGGTTGTACAGGATGTCTGTGTGCTTCTAACTGGTCAAGTGTCCACAAACTTTTGTCTGTTTAGTGTGTAATCATGCCCCAAACATGGCTCGAAATAAAGCTAAGGACACTAGCGGTTACATGTAAACGAGTTCAACTAGTGTTTATTTTACTTTAGTTTGAGCACAAGGCTACTATTGGTTATAGCACTACCTGGGAACTGCAACTGAGCTTCACATATGGAGGTCAAGTCGCTCGCCCGAACACATCGTTCAACCAGGTGCCAGGGAACAGTGGAAATCCATGCTGGAATTGACATGCTGAATGTAACTGATGTCTATCCAACCTGCGACTGCCTTTCAATACAGTGTGTTTATATTTGGGCTGAATATTCAAGTTGTACATGACAATTTGCACTGAACTTTATTTTGCTCGCTTTAGTCAGTTTCCACATACCTGTGTATGAAAAGACCGCCTTTCATTTGTGCACACAAAAGCCTAGCGTGGGTGTAGATTTGTTTTGCTGCAGACGCTATCAAGGGCAGGTGTTGAGCATATCAGAATTCCCCAGTGGCCCCAGAATAAGTTGGACCTGGGCCATGTAGCGAAAACCTTTTTGCAAACGAACACGTCACCTCGGGGGGGAAAAAACGCGTTTACCGAGCACGGCGTAACAACAGTTACAGCATAATGGTGGCTTTAGCACTGGGAATGCCATTATAATTAAATGTAGCGACACAGAAAATGATAAAAGGTTTAAGCCAGACGTGAGATACCAAGGACGCCTGAGCTTGTACAATGCTGTATTCGCATACATCGCAGATATGTGATGATGACATCTATAAAATGTATACCAAATATCAAATCTGTTATGTACAATATGACAATGTTTCATAGACAAAATTACAGTCAGATGGGAAACCCTGTCAAGGTACCTCTTCAGGTAACTACTCATTTAGAGGATGGACTTAAAATAAAATGATCTTAATGAAAACGCTGTAGTGTTGTAATTCTTTAGACAAGAAAAACTCCCGAAGAGAGAGAAAAAAAAAAGAAGCAAAGCAAACACTGGAAAATCTGCTACAAAGTGACCATGGACTATTTTTTATATTTGCCTGCGCACGGTGAACTTTAAACACCACCGTACTGCACAAAGAATCATAAACAACTGATAGACATTGTTAAAACTGCTATCTGTACTAATCCCTGCAAATGCATGAAGTGGAAAGTTTGTTCTGGCACACAATTACACAAAGGTTTCTGAAGACTCTGTACCATGGCCACAATGTGTCCTCTAGGACCTTGGCTGGTAAAAAAAATGTAAAATAAAAAAAAATATATATATAACATAGGTGCACAAAATCCATTTAGGACAGAGTGTAAATGCATTTCTCCACCTAAAAAAAAAAATTTACTACTTAGGGAAATCTGTAAATCTAAAAACGGGAAAAAAATGTATCTTATTTTAGGGCTCTGGTGGCTGCCAGTGAACAGAGAGAAAGAAAGTCTTGCCCGAGTGTCATTAATATTTTAACACGCTGAACTTGAATTTAACAGCCATTGCATTGCTTTTTGCATTGCTTTCTCACCAGACATCAGGGGACATTATGTGATAGTGTACATGTCACCTCAATGATACTAAGGAGCAGAATGCATAGTGGGATCCACAGGTCTGAGAGCATGGTGAAAATCAGACCCCCCCAAAAAAATAAAAAATTAAATAAAATAAAATTCAGCTTTGTCTACAGTTCATAATTGAAAATAAAAATTAAACAAAAAAGTAAGCAAGAAAATGCACATCTGGCCAATACCATCCCTACAGTGAAGCATGGTGGTGGCAGAATCATGCTGCAGGGATGTTTTTCAGAAGCAGGGACTGGGAGACTAGTCAGGATCGAGGGAAAGATGAATGAAGCAATGTACAGAGAAATCCTTGATGAAAACCTGCTCAAGAGCGTTCTGGACCTCAGACTGGGGCAACGGTTCATTTTCCAATAAGACAACTACCCTAAGCACACATCCAAGATGATAAAGGATTAGTACAGGACGACTCTGTGAATGTCCTTGAGTGGCCCAGTCAGAACCCAGACTTGAACCCAGATCTGAAAATGGCTGAGCACTGACGCTCCCCATACAACTTGATGAAGCTCGAGAGGTTCTGCAAAGAAGAATCGGAGAAACTGCCCAAGAATAGGTGCCAAGCTTGTAGAATAAAAAACAAACAAAAAAAAAAAAACTTGACTGTAATTGGTGCCAAAGGTACTTCAAGAAAGGAGGAAAATAATGGATTTAATCAATTTTTGCAAACAAAAACATGCATTTGATGGTCATGTACACATTACTGCACTGTTAAAATTCTTGTTTCCACCTTTTCACCATGTTGCTCGCTAGTTAACGCAAAATCATCTGGGATCTGGGGCTTTTATGTTGTAGTATTACTGTTAAAATGGAATAACAACTTGAATGGAAATAGTACAAGGAGTTGATTGGTCAGCAAATAACAAACAGAGCTAAATACCATGCTCAATGATGCACCTTCGAGCGCTTAATACAAAAACAAGTACTCTGAAATTGCCAGTGATGCATCCCTGGTTTAAAAAAAAAAAAAAAAAAAAAAGATGTAAGTGTCAGAATGTGAATTTATGCACCGATAGAGAATGTTATCACTGTTTGCTATGAATGTGTAAACACTTGTGTAGCGCTGGCAGATTGAAGCATCCTAAACATGACAGTGCATTTCTCCATGCAACAAACCAGAAACTGGTGAAAAATCCTGGCGACCGAAACTCATTCATGGTCTGTTCACTTCCTCGCTGTCTCAGCCCATTAACAAACAGTAGCAGTATTCAGCACTTACAGTGAATAGATGATCCCAGTGGGGAAGAGTGTGGGGTAACGGGGGCGGGCAAAAGCACCAGCTCATATCTTTATTACAGTGAAGTGGGGCAGAAAACCTGATAGACAGCCCAAGAACACTGACTGCTCTGTCTGCTCTGCTATTGAGCATTCATCAGGTCTACAATTCTCTAGGATCGATTTAGTCTGGTCCCTTATCTGCATAACAGAAGTAAACCTTTACCTCATGGGAAACCGCTTTATGGAGTGGAAAGGGAATAAGCAACTACCTTTGCTGAAATGTAGAAGTTTACATAAGCGCAGAATACTACAATATGACATCTAATGTTGCATCACGCGTGTTCACTATTTAATTCAGCTTTGATCTTCTCTATAGAAGGTGATTTCTTTTATGCAACTTTCCCCCCTATTCACACATGGGTGTCCTCTCCTTCAGAAACAATCTAAGGCAACCTTTTAATTGGAATATTATATCCTAAGCATAAGCACCTTTTCATGCACAGCAATTAGACAAATGCATTAGGGGACACCAGTCTTTTCCAGCCATATACAGCGCATCCCCCAAAATTTACCACAAAGTCAGAGGCAACTGTACAGGATGACTACATTTTCCTTCACTTCATTTAGGAGACCCAAACCTATTCCAGCATGATATTGCCCCTGCGCACAAAAAGAAAGCGCCATGATGATTCGGTTTACATGGGTTTGAGTGGAAGATCTTAAGGTGGCCTTCTATAGAGCTCTGACCTCGATCTTACAGAACGCCTTCAGGATGATTTGGAATGCTGACTGCATCCCAGGTTTCCATCATCAGCATCGCCCTTGTGGCTGAATGAGCACAAATCTCCACAACCGCACTCCGAAATCTAGTCCAACATCTTCCTAGAAGAGTGGAAGAAATTATACCTACAAATAGGGTCTGAATGTGGAACTGATAATAAAAAATACTCATGAATCACTCTGTACTAATTTGCTTTCATAAGAAGGTAGACTGTGGTGTGCTTAAATGCAAATGAATGCAAATTTCAACCCAACTATGGAAATGAAAGTTATGATGGGCTGCACAATAAATCAGATTCATCATCATCACCACAACATGAGCTTCGGGGATGAACACGTGCTACCCCACTGCCTGTGCACAGCGCTAGTGTGAACGCTCACACTGCATGCTTGAATGCACAAGTGCCATCGTTAGAGTAGGATCACAGCATGAGCAGACAAACACGAACCCTTAAACCACTAAACATTTTCATCTTTCATTCCTGCCTTGCCCTTTAAGCTGCTGTCAATCAGGACATACACATTCTTGACACGCGTGTTAATTAACACGTATGTTGAGTGCCGTGAGACCTGACGTTCAACTGAAATTTTCAAATTCCAGGAGCTTTAAAAGAATTAAACGGTGATGTTTTAGAAGAGGTATACCTCATAGCAACTGTTAAAACTGAAAAATCCTTTGTATAGTACCTACTAGACAGGAAATATTCAGATTTGCGCACTCCACGCCTTAAACAGGTCTCTTGCAGGTTTTTCTGATTTGGTTCCATCCATTTTGCCCTAAAGCCTGACAAGTTTTCTTGCGCATCCCTGCAAATAATGGGGATTATCCCAACATAACGCTACTACAACCATGCTTTACTGATTCAGGTGAATTCGGGATCACTCTCGAAATTTCAAGCAAACATGAGGCAAAAAAGTGACAAAATTCTGGCTACTTCGCACCAAAACAACTTCACTTTCAACTCGAAAATTCTTCTCTCAACAGCATTTCAGTAACGGCTTTCTTTTCAACAACAGCCGTGTCTCTCTGCAGGCCCCCTTCGGATAACATGAGGAAGAACCCTCGAGAGGAAACGGACTCGAAATCTAAATGGCGGCTACAAAAAAAAGTGTCAACGTGGGAACTTTGTTTTAATTCGCATCCCCACATATTTGTAACTTGTTCGATTTCTATTCATCGCAATAGTCTTGAGTCAGAATGTGAAGTTGTAGGAAGAAGATGCAGGAAGAAGGAGGACTATTTATTCACGAGAACCACATACACAAATCAGGGCTCAGCATTAAGAAATACAGATCTATCCACCGTCTGTCAAAGAGGGTGGTCCGAGAACGTGTAGCTCGCTGCCTATAAGGCAAATAAAAAACACGTACAACAGTTTAGTGACTGGCTACAGTTCTGTCAGTTAAGGATTAGCAGGTGTATGTTTATTGCTTCATCACATGTCCCTTAGGCAAGGGCTTAACTCCCTCAACATTCTTTGCTTCTTTCCAAACTCCTTCTCAGTCACCTGAGCTTCTGTCCTCCTTTCAGTCTTAAACAAACCAGCATTTCTTTTTCTTTCTTTCTCTCTTTCTCTCTCTCTCTCTCTCTCTCTCTCTCTCTCTCTCTCTCTCTCTCTCTCTCTCTCTCTCTCTCTCTCTCTCTCTCTCTCTCTCTCTCTCTCTCTCTCTCTCTCATATGAGACAATGAAGTCTTTAGTGCTGCCATATAGCACAACCTATATGCTTGAACTGACAATGATAACCATTCTCTCTGTAGCCTTCATGCTTGTGTTGCTCACACAACACAGACCCACACCTTCCCTAAGACATACCTGGAAAAGTTGCCATCTTCGAGTTCTCTGAAAACAATACATTCTCAGGTAAGGGGGAAGTTGTGTTGTACCTTCCTGACAGAGATATGATTATTTATTGGATGTACTCGAGGCTTATCGACGCGGTCATACATTTCCAGGTCAATAACCACGATGGCCTGTTTGCGACACTAAACGCTTCACATGCGAGCATCGGAGCTCAGAGGTCATGAGTATATAAATCCACAGCGAATGTAATCCACTGCATCTACAACAAAGACTATCCTGTGGATTACAGCTCGAGTTATCAGACCTGGAGTTTAGTCGGAGCACAAACTCCCAAATACTTGTGAAATGAGTCACCGGTTTCACTCTTCAAGCGAAACCTTTATAGAAAAATCAATGGCTGTGGAGCCTCACACGGCTCTCGCTATCTGTTTTCACAGTTGATTGCAGATGTTTGCATACTCGCAATAAAACGAAGAAACCTGACGCACCATTATCGCAGGTAAAAATGCGGTAAAAATAGAAATTGATATAGTTTTTTCTTCCCTTTACCTTCACAGTCTGCCATTTCAAAATGTTTGACTTTTTTTTTTTTTTACCTTGTACTTGTTTTTTCCTCCACTATTGAGTAATCTGCCAGTGTGTGTGTTTTAACAGGAGTTGTTTTTACTACTTATAAATGGTCCCTTGTGTGATTTATTTGTCATCACAATTTTAGCTACAGAGCAAAAGCAATTTGTTGAAAATATGTTGACGCTTCCAAGTCACGACACTAACGAACAGCAATAAAAATAACTTAACGATGGCATGTCAACACTGATATTTGAGGACGATAACAACATGACTGCCAATTCTGTACTATTTACTACTTTGTTTTTTAATACCCCCCCCCCCAACAGAAACCAATAGGGAGTACAAACTTTGACATTCTGCTGTATTTTGTTTAAAATTGCCCCAATGCCCAAAAATAAAAACAAAAACAAAAAAGGGGAGCAGAATTTGAAATTCAGCTGTATTTTTTCAAATTGCACCTTAAGAGAAAACAATTAAGGGTGTGGGGTACAAACATTTACCCTTTGCTGTATTATTTAAAATAATAAATAAAGAGGGGCCCCCCTGCCCCTCAAAAGAAGAAACAAAAATGCGAGGGGGGGGGGGGGGGGCACAAACTTTTAACCTTCACTGTAGAAATTGCCCCTCTGCTCAACAGGTTGGCCCCGCCCAAATCCCGCTAACTACATTATCTAGGTGCACTATACAGGCTGTAAAATAATGGTTCCTCTAGCGTACCTAGTGCACTTGCACGGTATAAACCATGCAGGTGATTTGGGATTCGGCCGGTGTGTAACCGAATGGGAGCCACGTCAGGACTCGTCTCAGAGCGCGGTGTACAGGCACCAGAGGCGCAGGTGCACCTGGAGATGTTCACCTGCGCCTTGCTAACTAGATCTTCTCTCCTCTCAGAGCGCTATTTAACACAAAAATAACACCCCTGGCCCTCTTTCTAGAGGTTTAAACCCCACAATTGCCCCTGTTTATGAGTGAAGTACGAAGTTCAACACCCAAATGATGAAAATAAAGACACCCGGGCAGCGCGGCGGCAAAGACCAAAGTTCATTGACGGTTTATTATAGTGAATGAAACACCTTTTCGTTTAATTCCTTATACCAAAGTAGCCGCTGAGCTAACAAGCTAATGGGTTAGTGAATAAACATTAAAGAAATGGTTAACCTTTAACGCGGTAACCTACCTACAGAACTGGCGGTGTGAAGTGCGTGAATAGTTCAGTGGTGCGCTTTTTATCCGCTTCTGTACCTTTCCTTCATTAAGTACCAACTTCCATGACTGAGCAAACTGACCTCCGAGGGCAACCTGTTACCTTTTAACCGGCTCATGCGCTTAGCCCCGCCCGTAGACGCCGAAAACGATAGTCTGATTGGATCAAATGTGGGTGGTGGGTGGAGCTACAAGAGAGCGCGTTTTTATATTAGTAATACAAATCCTCACATCCAGGCTGCTTCCAAAGTGCTCCATGCTGAGAAGAGTTCCTGAGAGTCCATCAAAGATCCAGAATTATAAACATCATATTTACATCTAACTTACATGAGATTTGATGAGCTGTCCAAATGAGCTGTTTTGCTCAAGGTCCCAACAATGGCAGCTTGGTGATGCTGGGATTTGAACTCACAACCTTGAGATCCAAAGTCCTTCTTAGACACACACCTGTTTATAATAGTTTTAAGATTTTTTTTATTTTAGTTAAATTACAAACCAAGACCAATAATGTAAAATGCAAATGATAAGCCAACACTACAGTTCTTCGAATATTGATCTGGTCAACAAGTTATAGTTTTTCATTATAGAAGGCAATATGCATGTGTATTTTAGACTTAACTAAAAATCCCTTACATAAAAAAACCCTCTATGAAGAACTGAAGATTTTTATCTATATAAACTGGATTACTGGATACTGGATACTGGATTTTTATCCGTATTGTGTTACTGTTATTAACCAATAGAGGGAGGCATTGTGTGTCAATGATTGTGTAATTTCTGTCACTTGGGTTGGAGTCAGGAGACTCTTCTTCAGGTTGTGAAATAAGAAATGATGTACTTCTTAAAAATTAAAGGCTTTTGGTTTTCCTAGACACCATTAGTCATTAGACATCAACTTAACACCGACATGAAGGATCTCAGGGATAAAAGACACCACCACCACCGTCAACAAACCTGAGTAAACGTGTGAGGGTCAGGGGACGACAGCATCCAAATATCCCAGTTCACCAAACACTCTATATTCATGATCCCTCCAGATCTGCTCCTTTACCTAAAAATAATCTACTGATAAAAGTCCTGACTAAATAAATAGGTTTACCCTCGAACACTGAGACTGTGTCTGAGTCCCAAACACTGATTTGAAGGCTGATTTAAATAACTGTGGGCTTTATAAGAGAAAGATCTGCCCCCTGCTGTAGTCTTCATTGTTTGAGGTACCAACAAATAGTCTGCACCTTTTGATCTAAGTAGGCGTGGAGGATCATACTGGTACAGAAGTTCACTCAGATACTGCGGTGCGAGACCGTTAAGTGCTTTATACGTCAGTAGTAGTATTTTATAATCAATGAGAGATTTGATTGGGAGCCAGTGTAGACTGATTAAAACAGGGGTGATGTGGTCATATTTCCTAGATCTAGTGAGGACTCTTGCTGCTGCATTCTGAACTAACTAAAGCTTTTTTATGCACTTACTCACACACCCAGACAGTAAAGCATTACAGTAGTCTAATCTAGATGTAACAAAAACATGAACTATTTTTTCCGCATCCTGTAACAACATCATATTTCTAATTTTAGCAATATTTCTAAGGTGAAAGAAGGCGATCCTGGTGATAATATTCCCGTGAGTTTCAAAGGAAAGACTAGGGTCAATAATCACACCAAGGTCTTTGACAGCTGTACACGCTGAAACAGAAACACCATCCAGAGATGCTACGTAATTGGAAAGTTTGCTTCTAGCTGCATGTGGTCCTAGTAAAAGTACTTCCGTCTTATCTGAGTTGATCAGAAGAAAGTTATCAAGCATCCACTGTCTAATGTCCTTTACACACTCCTCGCATTATTAAGATGATCTCTCTCATCTGGCTTTGCTGAAATATACAGCTGTGTATCATCAGCATAGCAATGGAAGCGGATCCCATGTTTATGTAAAATTTCACCCAGAGGCAGCATATATAAGGAGAAAAGCAGAGGGCCTAAGACAGATCCTTGCGGAACTATAACTATAAACTTTCCCTTTCACTCATGCAGATACTCTTCTATCACAAATCACTCCTGTCACTCTTCTCCACCCACTCCACCCTGCCTGCACTCTTTTCTTCACTTCTCTAACACACTTTCCATTACTTTGCACTGTTGATCCCAGCTACCTGAACTCCTCCACCTTCTCCACCTCTTCTCCCTGCAACCGCACCACACCACTCCACTGCCCTCCCTCTCATTCACACACACGTACTCTGTCTTACTCCTACTGACTTTCATTCCTCTTCTCTCCAGCGTGTTCCTCCACCTCTCCAGGCTCTTTTCAACCTGCTCCAATTACATTTTCCCTTCAATTAAACTAAAAGATCCAGACCTGTTCCAGCAAAACATGCTCCTGTGCACAAATCAAGCTCCATGAAGTTATGCTTTACATCAGTTGTCCTCAACCCCCGGGCAACGGGTCAATTGGTACCAGGCCGCACAGAAAGAATACATAACTTACATTATTTCCGTTTTATTTATTATCTGATTCTGAACAATGTTTTATTTTGGAAAATTACTGGATTCTCTCCACCACATCTGTCTATGACTCACTTTTGATGCATGTCAAGATGCTTGCCTCGGTCACAAGTTTTACCTAAATCCGCTACCTTCTTAAAGGTGCTGTTCCGGCCGCTAACACATAATACATTACCGATAAATTCAAACCCCCAAGCAAGCAAAATTAACAAAACCCAACAAAGTGGATTTATGTTTATTATTATATTTAAAAAATACCATTTTTTTTGCCGGTCGTATCATTTTATTTTGTTGTATTTCTCTGCCACACCTTAAAGGCCGGTCCGTGAAAATATTGGTGCAAAAAAGGTTGGGAGATTTTAAGTTGCTCTAGAGCTCTGACCTCCACCCTATTAAAAATTTTTGGGATGAATGTGAATGCTGACTGCACCCCAGGTGTCCTCACCCTACATCAGTACCTGACTATACTCATTAATGCACAAATCTCCATATGCACCATCCAGAATCTAGTGGAACATCTGCCCAGAAGAGTACAGCTTATTTAAATAGCAAATGGGGACTAAATGTGGAATGGGATGATCAAAAAAGCACACATGAATCTCAGGTGTCCATAAGCTTTTGTTTATATAGTGTATGTTAAGTATTGCTTTTATTATTGCAATTATAGATTTATTACAAACATAGATATAATCCTTTTATAATTTACTATATGTTTACAGTTGTCTAATAACCCAAACATTTATATATGACCAAAAGTATGTGACCACCTGACCATCACACTCATGTGTGGTTCCTGGTCTTCCAGAATCTGTTGGCACAAGGATGGAAGCCCACAATTGTCTAGAATGTTTTTTGTGATTACAATTTCACCTAAATGGAACTTAGGTGCATGTTCCTATATGCCCCTGTGCTGAAAGAGCCCCTTAACACATTGACTGCATACCCTGACTGCATGCCAAGCTGTTGTTTTTTTTGTGTGTGTCTTCAATAAAGTATTTATGTGTAGGGCTATATAAATTAAAGAACAACTGACTAAGTCAGCGATCAAAATAAAAAGCAGAATATTAGCTGCACAATACTTATCTACGACCTTAAAAACAACACTGGGGCTATAGAAACTGTCTGTCTTCACAAAAACAATGGCATTTAGGAAATGTATAAGATGAAGCTGCTGGTGGCATGGAACAATGAGGAGTTAGATGATATGATGCCCATCCAGGGGCTTATCCTGGAATAAAATTCTCTGGAAACATGGATGCTTTGACCTACCACCTTTGGTGAGAGAAATTACGCTGCATAACTCAGTTTTTGGCACAGGGGTGTAGTAGAAACATTCGCCTTGCTTTGCACTCTTACTGCTTGCACCAGGTCAGGTTGGTGAGCCAATAAACCTAAATCAGGGATTATAAAAAAGCACCGCCATTTATACTGTGCCATGACGTGATTAGGTTACACCGCTGATGTAAAGGTCATGTTAACTATGACAACTAGGAAGAGGAGGTGAAGCAGATGACAGATCTTATGATGGTGGACTTAGCTGACTTGTTTATACTGAAGAAATCTTTTCCGAATAAAATTTGCTGAGCTTGCAATAAATTCGGGGGGGGGGGGGGGGGGGACATTCCAATGTCAAAAATACATTGGAATGGTGTGAGTTCAGTGGTGTTCTGGAGAGTGCTAACAATGGTGGTGTGAGTTCAGTGGTGTTCTGGAGAGTGCTAACAATGTCCACAGAATGGCCATAATATAAGCACATTTTGTGCATTGGCACTTTCCGTAACAGTGGGGAGTTTTGTCAGGGGTACGACCAGGCTGATTAGTGATGATATCTATGGTTATGTGACACCACAGCCAATGCACTATGGGTGTAGGTTTTTAAGGCCATTGGAATGATGTCTGTGGGTATTAGATTGTGCATAGATCTGCCATTGGATTAGACAAAATATCTTACATCATGACTTAAAGTAAACCACCAGAACCTGGTACAATTTAAGGTTGTGGTACAGTATACTTAAATGTGTAGACCTAAGTAATGTTTGGACCCATTGTGTTTGTAATTCTTGCATTTTTTAACAAGGAATTTCAGGGTTAATCGAGCCATGTGGATTTGCCATTTTGTGCTTAATCAGTGGCATCCATTTTTTGGCAATAGATGGGAGCTACAATACACGATTCATGACATTTAAGAGGGTGTTTGCATTTGTGTTCTTTGATTCCGTTCTGGTTGGAAACATAAAATTGAATCCTAAAGAACAGAGCTTTGTGGGAATTTAGTCTTTTCTTTGGCTGTCAGTATGATCCAGTAAGGATCAGAAAAGAGTGCACTACTCCCCCAAACCAATGTCTCCAATTTCCAGTATTACTTTGAATGGAAACAGTTTACAGTTTATCACATAATAGTTTCATGCTGCTTAGCCTATTAAAATGAAGTGCAAGTATAACAACAGAAATGCAGAATCAGCATAGCATTGGGGCATTGTTCTAAAGAGTCCCTGAAACTCGATCATTACATTTCAGCATTCTCTGTTTTCCTTTGTTAGCTGAAACCTCTTATGAATCCACTGTAGAAAGTCTAGCAGAAGTCAATAGATGGGAGTCTAGCAGAAGTCTAGCAAAAGTGAAACAGAGCTTTGTGGGCAATTCAGTTTTTGATTTGTCCTATAATAGAAGTGTGTGCTCAATAAGGTTAACCAGTATTTTCACTCTTCCAGTGCTGCTATGACAAGTAGCAGTTCACAGTTCCCCACATTATAGTTTAATTTTGCTGAAATTAGCTTATCTGTCAACAAGCTATTGAAAAATGATATCAATATACACAAAACTATTTGCGTATGCAAATATGTTACTCACATGCTGAAGAAAGTTTACAATGAAATATTTACAATCTCATATCCTAAATAGTCCTGCATAATTAGGTTTTTGTGAAAATGTATGCTCATTTACATGTTCTAGGTGGCAAAGAATAACACTTAATTTTGCCTTTATGATATGTGAAGGGGTTCATGTACTGTTCTTTCTTGCCACAAAAAATCATCCTGATGGAAAATTCCTGCAGAAGTACAGGCAAATGTTACCTTATACATATTTTTTCATTGCTTGAGTCTTGATAAAAGTTGTTCATAAACAGATGTGCATACCTTATTTGCAATGAGAATCAGAGGTCATATATCTTTCAATTATCCCTTTTCTTCACAATACAGTAGAGAAATTGTGACTGGGTCCCTTTCGGTTTGATTTATTTATTTATTTATTTATTTATTTATTTATTTATTTATTTTTATCTCAAAGTATCTGTTGATCTACATCTCTGCCTTGGCCTCTACTCTCTAGTCAATTCTGTGTCTGGTATACAGGTGCTAGTTCTGGGGACTTAGTTTAAACGAGACTGTCAGTATGAATGGTTAGCAATATAACATGGTTGAGGGGGAATTGTTTTGTCTTTGCATGCCAACTCTGACTGGGGTGGTTTTTGTGAGCCCGGGACAAAAACAAAAACAGCTCTCAAGGTGGATTCAATCTATCTGCTTTCTGAGGTGTGTATCACTTACTTTAATATCAAATGGTGTTCTCCAGGACACTCAATGTAGATAGATTGTATACTGTATGGTAAACAACAATATACAAATATAATCCTTATTGGTAAGTAGTGATTGCACTAGTAATGGCTTCACTTCATATTTACCAAAGGCTTCATCACATTTTCAGCTGTGCTAATTGGTTTTTGTGAAACTTTTGGTTTGTCTGGGATTAAACTCAGATTAGTTCCTCCATAAGTGCAGTAAATTGTGTAAATCGTTTAACATGAACACCCAATAACTGACCTTTGTATACATTTCATTATGTTGATAACAAGGAGAGTGATGGTGCATAGTGCTGACCTGGTGTGTAATGGGCTCAGTCAAATGTTTTACGAAACTCCATCCATTGGGTCCTTCACCCAATGTTTTTAGTTTAAAGAGGTGTTGTAGTGGTTGTAAAGGCAGTTGGATTTTTTTCTGTGTGGGTGCAGGCAATGAAGCTTCCAGCAGCACCAGAGTTGATCAGTGCTGAAACACAAGAGACATTCCCTGAGCGTATTAACTAGATAGCACAGAATATGGCTGAAACAGAAAACAAGAACAACTAACCACATTGAAATAAGGTGTGAAAGGTGATTGCACAGAAAGAAATACGAACTGTTTTGACACTATTTGTGTCAATCCACCTTATTTAACTTTGGCATATAGCTATACTCAGATGTCTTGTGTGCAGGAATGGGAGGGATGTTCCTGTATGTGGTCCTTCTAACTCTGAACAGAACATATAGATGGCTAAATATGTTGATGCATTGAGAGACACCTGATTATCATGGTATGTGAGCTCTGTGAGTCTCTTACAGTACAAATGCTGGATCATTTGACCTTCTACCTACTTAATACAATGGCTTGTTAATGACTGTGTTTACATTACCTTCCAACCTGAAGTAAGAAAGTGATTACATACTCCCAGGTGCCCAGGTGAGTGCAATCATTAGACTGTAAAAAAGAGTGTCAGTGTTTTTTTTGATGAACGTTGAAGCCAGAAGTGGTGTGATATTTAGAAACAAATGATGGACTTTAAGTACAAATGTGATAAAATGTAATAGTTTGATACTTTTGTCTTCTGGGTCCTAAACCAGCACTGCATGTGTGTTTTTATTCCCAGGATTGATAAATAAAGAAGCTACAACTAAACTACAGTATGTGGGCACCTGATCATTAGAACCATATGTAGGTCTTAACCAAACAGTAACCACAATTCACAGTAAACACTATTCTATACCATTTATTTGCATGCTGTAGCATTACAATTAATCTTCACTTGAGGTAAGAAACCTAAACCTGTTAGAGGATGACAATGCCCTGTTTACAAAGAACGCACCATGAAAACATGCTTTGCCAAGGGGAATTCCACTGGTCTGCATAGAGCCCTGACCTCAGCACCACTGAACAACTTTGATGTGAAACTGAATGGAGGCTGCACCCCCAAGCCTTTTCTTGTGACATCAGTGCGTATTCCTTAATAGCGCTTGTTGGTTAAATGGACAAATACCCAAAGCCATGTCCAAAAAGTTAAGTAAAAAGTATTTCTAATATTATTATATATTATATAATATATATAAATAATATTATATTCTACAAACCCGATTCCAAAAAAGTTGGAACACTGTACAAATTGTGAATAAAAACAAAATGCAATTATGTGGAAGTTTAAAATTTTTATATTTTATTCAGAATACAACATAGATGACATATCAAAAGTTTAAACTGAGAAAATGTATCATTTTAATGGAAAAATAAGTTTATTTTAAATTTCATGGCATCAACACATCTCAAAAAAGTTGGGACAAGGCCATGTTTGTGGCATCCCCTCTTCTTTTTATAACAGTCTCCAAACGTCTGGGGACTGAGGAGACAAGTTGCTCGAATTTAGGAATAGGAATGTTGTCCCATTCTTGTCTAATACAGGCTTCTAGTTGCTCAACTGTCTAAGGTCTTTATCCTCTTGTGCCAAATGTTTTCTATGGGTAAATGATCTGGACTGCGGGTTGGCCATTTCAGTACCCGGATCCTTCTTCTATGCAGCCATGATGTTGTAATTGATGCAGTATGTGGTCTGGCATTGTCATGTTGGAAAATGCAAGGTCTTCCCTGAAAGAGACAACATCTGGATGGGAGCATATGTTGTTCTAGAACTTGGAAGTACCTTTCAGCATTTGATATGTTATCTATATTCTATTGTGAAGAAAATATAAGTTTATGATATTTGTACACAATTTTATTTTATAATTATATTATATATAAATATTATTTATAAATTGTTAGACAGCTTCAGGTTAAACTGAATGGTATCTAAAGTGATGAAACATCGATGGTGGTCCTCAATAATGTTCTTGTTACTCAGTGGAAATATTTACCCACCATTTCTGAAGGATCTAATTAAAAGTCTCCTGGAAGAATAGAGCTTATTATGACGAAGGAAGCTTTAAATCTGGAATAGCATATTCAGGAAACACTTATGCTGTGGTCAGGTGTTAACAATCTGTTGGACACCTTCAGGATGAAATTGATTGATGGCTGCACAGTTCCCAGGCCACTTCTACTAATATTGGTTGCTTAATTGACAAATCCACCAAGCCATGTTCGAAGGATCTAGTGGAAGGTCTTCCAAGAAGACTCACCTGTGCTGAGGTTAGGTATACACAAAAACCTTAAGGGTGAAACTGATTGATGGCTGCAATAATGTTCTCATTGCTCAATGGACAAGTCCACCAAGCTATGTTATGGAGCTTATAATAGGGAAGAAAGACTCAAATCTAAAATAGGATATTCAGGAAACACACAGGTGTACACAGATATTTTAGCTTATATGCCGTAGGCCTGGACTTTAATAATCATTAAAGTTGAGGAAGCCAGTACAAGGCTTGAAGTGCACTCTACACTCTGGTAAAAGTTGAAGTACTGACTATAATTTTTTACACAAGTTAATGAAAGAAGTTTGGGCTCTGACATGTACTTAAGTAATAAGTAGCTATTACTGCTACACGTTTTAGTGTCATGCTGGTAACTGGACCTCACATTATATTAATATTTTAATACAAATGTATTACAAATTTTGTTGTCTATTGAATGTATCTCGGCTTAACAACCACAATTTAAAACATGTGTAGGGAAAAGATGATGATGATCAATAATGTTCTCAGTCATGTTCACACCACTGACTCCCTCTGTCTCATCCATGTCGGCCATACTTCTTGTTGCCTTCTGACTTGCTCATTGTTAGCTCATGTCACCAAATAGATTCAAACTAAAGTCTGGTTTGAAAATGTAAGAAGTAAAAAAGTACAGATATTTGTATCAAAAATTTTATGAACCAAAGTAAAAAATAAATAAATAGTGAAGTAATGTAGTGAAATTTACTTAAGTACACTAACGATGAATTTGTACTCCATTATCTGAACAGAACATATAGATGGCTAAATATGTTGATGCATTGAGAGACACCTGATTATCATGGTATGTGAGCTCTGTGAGTCTCTTACAGTACAAATGCTGGATCATTTGACCTTCTACCTACTTAATACAATGGCTTGTTAATGACTGTGTTTACATTACCTTCCAACCTGAAGTAAGAAAGTGATTACATACTCCCAGGTGCCCAGGTGAGTGCAATCATTAGACTGTAAAAAAGAGTGTCAGTGTTTTTTTTGATGAACGTTGAAGCCAGAAGTGGTGTGATATTTAGAAACAAATGATGGACTTTAAGTACAAATGTGATAAAATGTAATAGTTTGATACTTTTGTCTTCTGGGTCCTAAACCAGCACTGCATGTGTGTTTTTATTCCCAGGATTGATAAATAAAGAAGCTACAACTAAACTACAGTATGTGGGCACCTGATCATTAGAACCATATGTAGGTCTTAACCAAACAGTAACCACAATTCACAGTAAACACTATTCTATACCATTTATTTGCATGCTGTAGCATTACAATTAATCTTCACTTGAGGTAAGAAACCTAAACCTGTTAGAGGATGACAATGCCCTGTTTACAAAGAACGCACCATGAAAACATGCTTTGCCAAGGGGAATTCCACTGGTCTGCATAGAGCCCTGACCTCAGCACCACTGAACAACTTTGATGTGAAACTGAATGGAGGCTGCACCCCCAAGCCTTTTCTTGTGACATCAGTGCGTATTCCTTAATAGCGCTTGTTGGTTAAATGGACAAATACCCAAAGCCATGTCCAAAAAGTTAAGTAAAAAGTATTTCTAATATTATTATATATTATATAATATATATAAATAATATTATATTCTACAAACCCGATTCCAAAAAAGTTGGAACACTGTACAAATTGTGAATAAAAACAAAATGCAATTATGTGGAAGTTTAAAATTTTTATATTTTATTCAGAATACAACATAGATGACATATCAAAAGTTTAAACTGAGAAAATGTATCATTTTAATGGAAAAATAAGTTTATTTTAAATTTCATGGCATCAACACATCTCAAAAAAGTTGGGACAAGGCCATGTTTGTGGCATCCCCTCTTCTTTTTATAACAGTCTCCAAACGTCTGGGGACTGAGGAGACAAGTTGCTCGAATTTAGGAATAGGAATGTTGTCCCATTCTTGTCTAATACAGGCTTCTAGTTGCTCAACTGTCTAAGGTCTTTATCCTCTTGTGCCAAATGTTTTCTATGGGTAAATGATCTGGACTGCGGGTTGGCCATTTCAGTACCCGGATCCTTCTTCTATGCAGCCATGATGTTGTAATTGATGCAGTATGTGGTCTGGCATTGTCATGTTGGAAAATGCAAGGTCTTCCCTGAAAGAGACAACATCTGGATGGGAGCATATGTTGTTCTAGAACTTGGAAGTACCTTTCAGCATTTGATATGTTATCTATATTCTATTGTGAAGAAAATATAAGTTTATGATATTTGTACACAATTTTATTTTATAATTATATTATATATAAATATTATTTATAAATTGTTAGACAGCTTCAGGTTAAACTGAATGGTATCTAAAGTGATGAAACATCGATGGTGGTCCTCAATAATGTTCTTGTTACTCAGTGGAAATATTTACCCACCATTTCTGAAGGATCTAATTAAAAGTCTCCTGGAAGAATAGAGCTTATTATGACGAAGGAAGCTTTAAATCTGGAATAGCATATTCAGGAAACACTTATGCTGTGGTCAGGTGTTAACAATCTGTTGGACACCTTCAGGATGAAATTGATTGATGGCTGCACAGTTCCCAGGCCACTTCTACTAATATTGGTTGCTTAATTGACAAATCCACCAAGCCATGTTCGAAGGATCTAGTGGAAGGTCTTCCAAGAAGACTCACCTGTGCTGAGGTTAGGTATACACAAAAACCTTAAGGGTGAAACTGATTGATGGCTGCAATAATGTTCTCATTGCTCAATGGACAAGTCCACCAAGCTATGTTATGGAGCTTATAATAGGGAAGAAAGACTCAAATCTAAAATAGGATATTCAGGAAACACACAGGTGTACACAGATATTTTAGCTTATATGCCGTAGGCCTGGACTTTAATAATCATTAAAGTTGAGGAAGCCAGTACAAGGCTTGAAGTGCACTCTACACTCTGGTAAAAGTTGAAGTACTGACTATAATTTTTTACACAAGTTAATGAAAGAAGTTTGGGCTCTGACATGTACTTAAGTAATAAGTAGCTATTACTGCTACACGTTTTAGTGTCATGCTGGTAACTGGACCTCACATTATATTAATATTTTAATACAAATGTATTACAAATTTTGTTGTCTATTGAATGTATCTCGGCTTAACAACCACAATTTAAAACATGTGTAGGGAAAAGATGATGATGATCAATAATGTTCTCAGTCATGTTCACACCACTGACTCCCTCTGTCTCATCCATGTCGGCCATACTTCTTGTTGCCTTCTGACTTGCTCATTGTTAGCTCATGTCACCAAATAGATTCAAACTAAAGTCTGGTTTGAAAATGTAAGAAGTAAAAAAGTACAGATATTTGTATCAAAAATTTTATGAACCAAAGTAAAAAATAAATAAATAGTGAAGTAATGTAGTGAAATTTACTTAAGTACACTAACGATGAATTTGTACTCCATTACATCCCACCTCTATTGTGTAGCTCCCACCCCCTGTACACCCTGCATCACACACACACACACACACACACACACGCACACACACACCCTTCTTCCACTCAACTCTCACACTGCGTTGACTGGCGCTCAGGTCGGACACACCGGGAATGGGATCTTTGGCGAAGAAAAGCTTCCAATTTTTCCGCGTTTATGCCCTCCAGAGGCTCCTTTTTATTTTGCGGGAATAATTTCGGGTAAGACATTATACTCAAATGTGATGGGGGGAACATGCGATAAAATGTAAAAAAAAAAAAGGAAAAAAAGAACGAATGGGATAATAAGTGCAATTAGGATTATGTAAAAGACTTTAAACATCACCCCTGATATCAAACATTGAAAAATATTTTTTTCCACTTTTGTTTTCACCAAGAATCATTTGTAGACATTAGGTATAAATAGTGATTAGAAAGTAACACGCAGGTTTAAAGCGCAGAAATAGAGAAAAGTTTCCTGAAAGTTGCTGTGGGTTTTTGTTTTATGGAGACAGCCATTGTGCATGAAGCTGTTTATCATGGCCAAGTGGTTTAAAGATTTCCCAACTCTGAAAACGGGCTCGGACAGGCTCCGATCGGCGTCTGAATCCGGAGCGCAGACGCGACCCAGAGTGGCGCTGACCGGCGGAACTGGACCCAAACCGAGTCCGCGGAAGAACTCGGAGCACGTAGGCGGGGTGGGTTCACTCCTGTCCGGCAGGAACCGAAAAAACTCCGCCGTCGAGTTGGGCCGGAACCATTCTAGTCCCGGCTCGGGGAAGGAAACCAAGATATGGGAGATCCTGATACCTGGCAAAAGTAAGAAGAACGTGAAGATGGAGGGCTTTGAGGACCACCGCACGCTGAGGACGAGCACCATCGCCGACGCGTACATGAGCCGCATGATCAAAGTGGACAAGCAGGACAAGTGGCAGGAGAAGAAATACAACAGCGCGGCTTCAGAAGGCACCGGGAGCGACGTGGAGCGTGGAAAAACACCTGTTAAAACCGAGACGGTCAGCAAACACTATCCATCCATCCATCCATCCATCTATCTATCTATCTATCTATCTATCTATCTATCTATCTATCTATCTGTCTGTCTGTCTGTCTGTCTGTCTGTCTGTCTGTCTGTCTGTCTGTCTGTCTGTCTGTCTGTCTGTGAATATACCATCATACATATACAGTGGGCATTTTAATGTTTTAGATAAACAAAGACTACTGTTGTCTGTCTGTCTATCTATCTATCTATCTATCTATCTATCTATCTATCTGTCTGTCTGTCTGTCTGTCTGTCTGTCTGTCTGTCTGTCTGTCTGTCTGTCTGTCTGTCTGTCTGTCTGTCTGTCTGTCGTAAATGACACTGTAGATGATGCGCTACATTACTACTACTATACTACAAAACCTCAAGAGTGATTGAACTTTATATGTTAGCCTTATCAGCCAGACACTATTTCTTTTCTAATCCACCAAGAAAGTTTTAATTCTTCGAAGTAAGACTTCATGAATATGAGTACTGGAAAAAGTAGGATTTGCAAAAATATACTGCAAAATAATCTCCAAAAGGAGCTCATTGTGGTTATTGTGTTGGTGTTGTAGTCTAAAAAAAAAAAAAAAAACATGCAGAGATTTTGCATTGTGCATTTGGTCTTTGTCTCGAAAAAGCGCCCATTTAACATGTGAGCTCAAATTATTTCATATGAGCTTGATCTCGTACGGAAGATAAAAGCCTTTGTTCCCTCTGAGGCATCGTTTTTAAAGTGTGGATTCTCTAATTTGCTTTTTCAACTCCTGTTCTTCATTGCAAAAAGTCTGTGGGAACAAAAAAGAAATTGGTTTTGTAATGAAAACCAAGATTGATATCTCCCTTCCAGCTTCCTTTGTTTTTAACCATATCCCCTCCAACACCCCACACACCCCCCACCACCACCACCACACGCACACAATTTAAAACACCCCCCACCCCCCCTTTCCCATTCCCTAGTCACTTTGTGCTTGCATTACGGTCAGCTCAAGTAGAGTAGCAGGAGAGCAATCACAATGAGCAGAAACCTTTTCGTGCCACTCTTCCTGTCTCTATTCAGTCATCCTGCACACTCACAGACACAGACACAAACACACACACACACACACACACACACACACACACACACACACACACACACACACACACACACACACAAAGAGATCAGGCCTTGCCACCTTTCTTTCTTTTTCTGTCCAATGTCATTTTCAAACACAGATATGCCCAGGTGCACACACACCTACACACACCTCCAAAAACGCAAATAGAGGAAGAATAGAATGCACACACAATACAATGTATCTTTTCTTTCCATCCCCAGTGAAGTCAGTGTTTGATGAATTATGTCACTTGACACACAGGCAGTAACTTCTCCCATAGATGGACTGGCCCTCCGGCTACTCTTTGAACATAATACCACAGAAACGAGACTCTCATGAAGTCAGGATAAAAAAGTCCAGGGGCGTTGGTGGTTGGTGGGGTGTGTATCTTTGGATACAGGGGGTGGGGTGGGTTGCAGGACTGGACAAGAGAAATATCTTCAAAGCTGCCTTTAAATATGCTTCAATGAGTGACAGTGTGGTGTATATTACACAGCAATGTGTCTGTCTACAAGTGTTCATTCTGTGTGAATTAGGAGAAAAAAAATGTAACACATTTGTTTAATCTTAAAAACCTTTTATTTTTTTTAAACTAGCGATTAAGCAACAGTATTACACTTTGGACAAAATAGAGAACTGCAATCAATATTATCCAGTAATATCCAATACAATCCAGTTCTAGTATTGTTTCCATGGATCCAAATATTCAAGATTTCAAGTGTATATTTCCAAACAACAGCCAATTTACTGTGAAAAAATGTAATATAGTACAATACAGAAGTAACTCATGTCAACATCTTTCTTCCGGTCAAAACAGCTGATTATCTTGGAGGACTACGCTGACCCGTTTGATGCTGAGAAAACAAAAGAGCAGAGGGAAGCTGAAAGAGAAGGAGAGAATGATGGATACATGGAGCCTTATGATGCCCAACTCATTATCACAGGTTCTCTGTCTTTTCATTTGCTCGCAATTTTCCGTTCTCTTGCTCCACTATTTTCCCCATTTTCACCTTCTTACACCTTTTTGACGACCGAACGAATGAAGGCAGACTTTCAGGGATTTAAAATCACAGCACCTTCTTGTAAATGTCGGTCTCCCCTCTCTCTCGGGTGGTTGCTACGGTGATGGTGTTGTGCAGGGACAATGGGTGCAGTTTCCTCTTTCTGCTTCCCGTTTCCTGTCCGTGTTTCCTTTGCCCCATTCTCTGGGCAGGAAGTTGACCCCTGCTGCCCCCCCCCTCCCCCCTCAGTTTGTTAGACTGTGTGAGAAAGCCCCCTCCTCTCCCAACAGTGACTTCCTAGAACTCAGGAAGTAGGTCTGCTAACCGAGCCAATCGCAAGCCGGGGCCGTCCTTCCCCTGGTACTGCCATTGTTTTCTCATACAATAGAGCAGACACAAAGTGACAGCAGACTAACACAGCTTGAAAGATGGAGCAGTGTGCATTTGTTACTGTTCCCCTATTAAACCCACAATATGTACATTGTGTGCTACAAAAAAACAAAAAACAAAACAAAAAAAAACCCCATAATGTTTCCTTACTCATTCAAGAGGCTTTATTAACTGAAGTGATGAATTAAGTGCAGACATTTAAAAATGACTCTTAGTGGTGTGATAACTGATTATGAATGACAATACTTTCAGTAAAAGCACACAATCATGATCTACACACAAAGGCTGTGGTAAGAGTATACGTTTTTGTTTTAAATGGCGTTACAGCATTAGAAATTACACCCTGCCATTGTCAAAGCTGTTATATTAAGTTTTGGTTTAAGATTGAGTTATTGAGTTCATGTAATTATTATTGCCTGTTGAATTGTTGTTTAATGCAAACCTTGATAACTAAAAAAATAATAATAAGCCATCTCTTGAGACCAAACACATTTTGTCAAGTAAAACGTTCTTAGTCTACAATGAACCAAAATATTACTGTGCACATTAAAATAATGAGCCTTATTTGTTTATTTAACTAAAAAAAAAAAACATATGACTTTCACCAGATTCTTAATAATAGCCTTCAACACATTAACAATAAATTGAAATTTTTTTTATTATTCTATCAACAATGTGCCTAATAGGAAAATGCAGCTTTGTCTAGATCTGTCATAACCTGGAATACATTAAAAGCAACCATTAGGCAAAATGCAGCTCCTAACTACTAGGGCTGAAACAAGGAAGGGGAAAAAGGTAGACTGAAATTTCACCCTGTATAACTTTATAGATAAAAAATGATGCCAGGGCTCTTTTTGACGATGCTTTCAGTGATTCCCTATCCACTTTATCATAAAGAACCCCTTGGCGTTTATCTTAAATATTTGCGTGAAATATGAGTGAAATATCAATCATTTGAAAAAAGAGGCCCATAAATGAAATCAGTTAATTTGTCGATTGTAACATCAAATTCTCATTGCTGAAGCAAATAGTAAAAATGAAATCCTATTTAATGCACCCAGATTAAAGTTAGTTTACACCTAGGTGACTGAATCATCTCAAAGGTGACTGTTTCCTGCAGAGATTCGCCGTCGTGGGTCCAGGGACCTTCTCAAGGTGTGCGTGGTGTTGAACGGAGGAGAAGGAGAAGGCTCTGGATCCACACAGATCTATGACGTGCCGTATGAGGAAGTTCTGGAAGGCATCCCCCTGACCCGGCCCGAGTCTGACCCCCGACCACCTGCAGAGTACGAGCTTCCCTGGGAGTGGAAAAAGGAGCAGATTGTTCGAGTGCTGTCAGGTAAGTACAGCAGTTTTGCTCTGGTCCGGAATTTTACCAAACATGATTTATAACATGATTGCAAAAAAATTATAATAGTCCTGTCGCATGACCTCCAGAAGATTCCCAAATCAAGTAAAAGGAGTGTCTATTTCTTTAAATAGATTATATTTCTAATCAATGAATATAATCAGTGAACAACTTAAGGGTTTAATTATTAGCTCAGGATTCTGCCTCTAAGAACTTTCTATGCATGTTCCCCCTGTCCACATGGGTCTCCTTTATGTTTTTGGGTTGCACTGGAAAGTCTAAATTTCCTCATTTTGTGTAAAAAGTGACAATAGGAGTGACAGTGATCTGGATAAAGTGACTGAATGATGCATGAATTAGTGAGTGAGATGAAGCTATAAACATCAATTCGGAACCAGTATTTACTATTAAATTGAGATTACATGACTCACGTCAAAACTTTTTTTTTAAAGAGGAACCTTTCTTTTTACAATCAAGTTGCTAATCAAAAGCAGTATCTGGCCAACAGCTGAGTACTAAACAGAACATGAAGATGAATTAAGGTACCTTTTGTAGATAAAATTCGATTCAGGTGGTCATTCTTAATAAATATGGAAGAATAAAATGTAACAGGGATAAATGTATAGGGACACATCTATGACTTTATATTGCAAAGCTTTTTATTTCTGTGAAGCTGCTTTGTGACAATGTCCATGTTATAAAAAGTGCTATACATAAAAATAAAAAAAAGAAATAAAATAGAATTGGATTGAAATATACTTTGTTATATGTTTTTGCATCACAATATAAGATACCATGTTATAATATAAAATCTATATAAAGTACTATTCTCTTAAAAGATGAATGAAAAGCTTCATTGCTCCAATGCATCTTTACACATTAGCTCAGTTTGATGGTGTGGAGAGACCGTGTAAAGAGGACGCTGCCCCCATCGGTGTTAAACAGCAGACTCTGCGCTCGGTGAAAAGCTGGACACCCAAATCTCTGCGTCTGTCCCCTCCATCCTCCCCGAAAGCCAACCCGGACTCTGAGAGTCATAAAGTTGACCCCACCGTTCCCCTCGAGTTACAGAGGTGGGTGTATGTTTTAAATGTATAAAATAGCACAAAGTGAAACATCTTTTACACGATTTATGTGTGCCTTTGATATTATTATATGAACACCAGAATCAGTGTCGTTTAATGGTTTTAATTTTCATTAGTGCATTTGTAAAGCATTCTCCCTAACAACAAACACTCTGTGGCCAAATATTTGTGGACACCTGACCATAGGATTTGAGCTTTTTGAACAATACATTCCATATTTAGTCGTCTTTTACAGTTACAAAAACCTCCACTCTCCTGGGAAGATGTTCCACTAGATTATGAAGATTTGCACTCATTCATCCAGAAAGGCATTAGTAAAGTGAGGTACTGATGTAGGTGAGGTGAGGAGGCCTGGGCTGCAGTCAGCATTCACATTCATTTCAAAGCTGTTCCATAGGGCTGAGGTCAGGCCACTCAAGATCTTTCACGCCCATGCAAACCATATTGTATGTTTATAGAAGTGGCTGTGCACAGGGGCATTGTCATGCTGCAACAGGTTTGGGTTTTTAAGTGAAGGAAAATTGTAATTTTACAGCATTTAAAGGCATGCCATGCAACTGTGTGCCTCGAACTGGCGATGTGGATGGAAAATACTACATATAACTGCAAAAATCTGGTGTACAAATACTTTTGTCCATGTGGTGTACAGTATAACATATATATCAACTAATGATGCTATGGGATGTCTGTAAAGATGTCTGTGTGTAAATATGAATAATAAGCAAAAATATATCAGGCTAGCAAGATGACTTGCCTATAACTCTGATACTGAGAATATACTCTTTCTCTAAGTCATTATCATTCACAAATTAGCAGTAGGTACAAAAACCAGAGGATCCTGACAGTAGGATTTACTCAGTGGTTATGAAATCATATTGTATCTTATTTAATCAGATTCAGTGGCATAGTTGCCTTAAGAAATTAAACCCCTAGTGTACACATCCAAAAAGTAATAGCATTATTTTATTTTTTTTAAGTCAAAATGAATTAGTTCTGTTAGACAGGTTGTTAAAATTAAGAGCGAATTATGAGTTTAAAAGCAATGCAATCATAAATTGTGCTTACACCCCGATTACAATCAAATTAATCCTGCTAGTAGACTGCTGACTCCGTCATTTTGTATGTGGATCAATCTTTCTCCATCATCATATTCTTAATGAGGGAAGAGAGGCATATTTGTGGCAAGAGCACTGCAGCCAATATTATGCAAGTTATCATGTCAGCTGTCTGAGAGGAATCACTTAAATGATAATAGCTATCAGATGCTCACAACTAATATTAAGTTTTGGGATTAAATCTTAAAAACATAGTAGTTGTAGAGTAGGGATGAATGTTTGATATAATGATTGCTCTATTCTGGTAAATTCTTTTGCACTCTCTTCTCATTTCTTTATGGTAAAGAGATTTAGTATGGGTTTAGGTTTACAACTCTCGTATTCTCTCTCTCTCTCTCTCTCTCTCTCTCTCTCTCTCTCTCTCTCTCTCTCTCTCTTGCTCTCACACACTTTCTCAAGCTGGTATCATGGCAGCGTCAGTCGTCAAGAGGCTGAGGCTCAGCTGCAGAACTGTAAGGAAGCCAGCTTTCTGGTGCGTGACAGCGAATCAGCCACCAGCAAATACTCTATTGCTCTCAAGTAAGCCTATCTTTATATATATATATATATATATATATATATATATATATATATATATATATATATATATATATATATATATATATATATATATATATATATTATATACACACAGGCATCAAATTAAGGGTCAAGGCAATTTGAATTACAAAGGTGTTATGCCCACACACGGTGCACAAAAGTTTTTCCTTGGTAAAACTTTACAATTAAAGTAAAGTCCTTACAATTCAGTCTGTGGAACTGTCCTGAAGAAATGAACATCTTCTTCCAAAAATAATACCATTAATTAGTGCTTCCATGATGATTGCAGAGAGCCTGGTCCAACTCTTTGTCCTAAAAAAAATTCCTATAGGTGTTCAATTGGGTTGGTTGTGATCTTGAGAAAAAACATTTTAAATCCCATGAAGCCCTTCAGCCGCACTGTGAATGAAGAGGCTCACGACAGGATAGAAACGCTTCACCATAGCAGCAGTAGGATGAAGAAGAACATTCTATCGATTTGCAGTGATGACTCTTTTTGAACAAAGTGGAGCCAAACCACACTTATGAAATGCACCCTGGAGTATAACAAAGCCATTGTTTGTTTGTTTTTTCCTTTCATTTATATGTTTGTGGGGTTGTAAGATGTTAAAAGTGACCTGACTAAGCATTTTTAAATAAGCTGATCTAAATGATATCAAGTCCTCCTTCTTCATCCCCCTCTCTTTCATTACTTCTCTATCTTCAGGACCAGCCAGGGTTGTGTGCACATTATTGTAGCCCAGACCAAAGAGTGTGGTTACACACTGGACCAGAGCAGCTGTGTGTTTCCCAGCATCCCTGAAGTAGTGCACCACTACTGCACCCAGCGTCTGCCCTTCACCGGAGCTGAGCACATGACCCTCCAACACCCTGTACCCCGTACACACTGATTATCTCCTAACAAACACACATCAGAAAACTATACACTGCAGCTACTCCACCATAAATGACTCCACATAAATGTGCTCCAGCGGTCCTCTGCATGGAATCCTTTACCATAATCCCAACCTAATACTCATCTTTCCTCCCTGTATGCATGTGTCTGTGTTTTAAATTAAAGAGAACAAGACTTCCAGTACTCTGTACTGTGTTCCCAAACCCTTATAGTAAGTCCTTTACTAACTTTTAATGATCCAAAAATGATTTTTTTTCCCATATTGCTTAAATTTAGACACTCCATTATAGGTTATAGTTTAGTTTCTAATTAGTTTGGGAATTAGTTTCCTTCACATTCTTTTAATCTCCCTTTTCCGGTGCCTTCTGGACCCTGCAACTGTGTTAGGCTTCTAATCATCTCTACTTATGGTGTCTCTATTCTAATGACACTCCCGAGGCAGCAGAGGCACTAATGAAACTCATTAGCTCCCCCCAATGACTGCAACCACACACTGCAACAAAATGGACTCCATAATTAAGATGACTACAGAATTACCTGTTAAAATACTTACCTTGATGACTGTGCGTATGTAAGAGCCAAATCTTGTTTCTGTTGCTCATTTGTCGAGTCATTGTTTCCTTTGATGTCGCGTTATTATAAGAAATCCTCAAGTATTGACAGCAGGACAATCGAGTTGGCTAATGTCAGCTGTTTGCTCAGTAAACTGGCTCAAGTGATTAACCCATTTGCTTGTATGCCCTTTTCGGCTGATTGAGCAGTCATGTTTGAGGTGTTAAGGTTTTGTGTTGCGTGTGCACTCAAAGTCGACTAGTGCCAGAGGATGTGTGGCTGCTGCTGGGGAGTGCACCCCTCCAATTGATTTTTCACATTAAATATACTTTCAATATGCATTTTTTTTTTCCAAGCATGTTATGTTGAAATTTGAAAAATGGAACATGCCCATGACGTAATGATGCAATTGCAAGTTTAGAAAATTGTTACCTTCGTACAATTTAAGATCATGCAAACCCTTAAATAAAGATATTGTGATTGAAAATATGACTTTTATATATAATGTGATCTATAAGGCTGAATATTAATATCTTTTTCTCACACACTACACTGTCACCCAACCTGAAATGCCTCACATGCAGAATTGGTTGTGTGCATCCCCTAGAACTGTGAAATCAATGACACTGAAACAGGCCGTCTCCATCTCATACGTGTGTACAAGATCATACAGACGCTATGTTCACAGATGCATGAGATGAAAGCCTAATTGAAATACAGTGTTTGCACAAAAGCGAAGTGTGTGCATGTGTGTGTGAGAAAAAGAGCCTGCACATTTTAGATTTTTTTTCTTCATTAGAGATGACAAGGTTGCAATGCTGTTAATTCACTGTAGTAGTAAATAAGAACAGATATGTGAAATACACTGAAGAAACCCCCTTCTACATGCAGATGGAAAATCTGAGCCCCTTTTACATCTGCAAGTCACAATATATCTCCCTTTACAGAGAATAGAGTATGGCCAGGTAGCCAGACAAGCTATTGTTTTACAGTCATGGCCATTCATATTGATAAACAGGTAGTTCAGTTCATTCTAAATCAAGCAGTAGCTCTTTGGTGATTGTTGTAACTGTAGAGACAGAACTGGCTGAGTTCACACAAAAACAAACAAGCATGCAAACATGGGGTGTATTTCTGGATTATAAACATTTGTGTGAGGCAGATGGATTTTAGATTCCATATCTTAAATCAAGTTTTAATCTAATTGAGGACACGCACATTTTTAGATTAACATTTTGTACATGTGCATAATAAATTGTGTTTAGTTTTCAAATTAAAAGCATGCTGCAGGTTTTACTGAAATGATTGGTGGAATGATTGGTTTACTGAAACTCTATGTGCAAAGAACAGTGAATTCCCCACCCAGTGGAAACCCTCCACAAAAGTCCACCAGGCCAAACATTCCAAGTCCAAAATCTCTATTCCTCCATTCCTGACTGAGAAATGCAATGAAGTCCTGCTGCCTCTTTTACATCCCTGAATGCATTGTTGCTTCTCATGTTGTAGAAATGGAGTAAGAAGTGACATATTACTAAATAGATTTGTGCAATGACTGCTGATAAACACAAATAATGAACTTCAAATGATTTATTTACAAAAAACAGAACATCTAATTTAGGAAAAATTTGACAAATAGATAAAAAATGAAATAAAAACAGCAACAAACTCCAGCAAATGTGCGTTTAGAATTTAATGACGTCCCCCTAAAAACAAATACAAAAAGAAAAAACATTTAAATATAGTAATAAAACATTTCCCTCAGTATGTGTACAGCAGCAGAGTCACTGCACTACAACATACATTTCTGTAGGTTAGTTTTCAGAAATATCCATTCTTTTTACGAAATCTGTTATTTTCTATATAAGAAAACACACATTTCATAAGAAATCATACTGATAGCAAACATGAATATATAAAATTGACTACTTTTTACACAGGTTTAAACACGTGAAAGTTCCAATTTGTGTGTGCGCGTGAATTTATACACACAGTGCATGCAATATATATATATATTTCACATTAATTTTCATATACTATTGTCCAATTGTGGAATTAAATATGATGCAAAACGAGTAGGAAAATTGATCCAGAAATGTTAAAATAGACACTTCAGAAGATTAAGAGCTTTAATTATATGCAGACAATTAACAGTTTTGTTTCTAATATGTACTAAATATGTACCACGATCATTAGAATAGTGCTTAGTTATTTTTTTTATTTTATTTTTCATTTTTGGTGAAGCTACAAATAAATGTATTACCTCTGGTTTGACCTTCAGCAGCTCCAGCGCAAAATGTCGATACACAATGTATCTGTCGCCTTGACAGAACACGTTTATTTGTTCTGTTACCACGCCTCCTATACCTGAAGGGGAGCAGGAGGATGTGTGTTGTTCTGCTGTAAAAAAAAAAAAAGATATGGTATTTAAAATGTTATATAGTATTATAAATAGTTGTTTTTCTATGTTTATTGTGATGCTACAGGAATAAAGATGGCTGAGATAGACAGAAGCAGTTAAGTGTTAAATGGCCACATAAACATGGAATTCAGTACAAGGGCAATAATCTCTACATTGTGATGTTATGATTAGACTTTAGGTGTTTAATGTTATTTAAAAAAAAGCCTGAGATGTTTTAATGTATACACCAATATATTAAGTTAAATAAATATTAAATTGTTGTCAATTATATTGAACATTACATGGAGAGTTAGAGTTTTACATATAAAATGGATGATGTTCTGGTCCACATCAGAAAAACAAACACCAGCGTGATAACATTCACTTACTGATCCCCTGCAATGGCTCACGCTTGGGACCAGGATCAGGTCTCCAATTTGTATTTCTTCTGTTAGTTCCTGATCCTCCTGTTTGATGACTTTAAACCCTTCAGGTGTGTTTCCAAGGCCGATCCTAATCGTGCTCTACAAAAGAATTTACCCAACACAGGGAATATTGTCAGCTAAAAGTGTAAAACTGTGACTAAGGATTGTGCATTAACACAAACATTCATAATATGTCTAATCATGTCTACTTATTTTCTTTACACGTACTTTATTTTAATATATATTTATTTAAACAAATCCTGCTTTATATACATAAACTACAGAAATAAAATTTTAATAAAATCTATGTAGCATTCTGTAATACAATGTAAAAAAAAGTCCATAAATTTAACAGTAAAATACATTATAAATGCTACAGGATAAAACCATATTAAAAAAAAAAAAAAAAACTTGCAATAACCATAGTATTTACAGTGAAAAAACTGTCAATAGATTTACAGAGTAAGACCATAAAGTTGACAGTTAAAAACATGAAAACGTGGTTTATTGCAGTAAAAACAATATACTGTATTACTTACCATTAAAGAAATATATTTGTCTTTCTATTTTACAAAAGGGAAATTACCTTTGGTACAAACTTTTTTTTATTGTAAGGTTGTTTCATGGAATTTCCCTCCTAACATATCTTATTACAAATACATAAACATACAACACCCCTGTGCAGTGTGCAATTGAAAACCACAATATTAATAATAATAATAACATAAATTTTAACATGTCTGATAAAATCATCTTTGTCTGTGTAAAGTTCTAATATACGACTTCTATTAAAAAGAAAAGAAAAAAAAATAAACATTTGTTTGCTTAAATTGTCTGCCTAAAACGCTTAAAAACGTCCACTTTGACATTTGTCTATTTGATTTTGAGAAACTGAAATATTGTTCTGCTGTAATTAAAATTGATTTTACATTTTTTAGGGTGGGAAACGATATTTCTGAAATTCAATTATCTGTTTTGTCTCTGTCCTCAGTTTGTTTTAAGGAAGGAAAATTCAACAAGCATTTGAAAAGGTAACCGTTAAGCATCATCCAATCATGATAAACGTTGCAACTTGGCGCCAGTGGGTAAAGAATTTGATTGGCTGAATACTGTTTGATTTCAGTTATAAACCGTGAAAAAAAAAAAATGCTGTACAACCAATAACGTTCCTACCGTATTTTTCTGGGTTCTGGCAACCACAGCTGCAGGTTTTTACCGTAAAATGCACAGCCCTGATCACACCTGCTCAAATCATTACACTTGCCCATTTCACAACAAAATGTTCACTTACTGTCAGAAACTCTTGGGACACGGTGCACGGCCAGATTATCCAGATTATCAAGGCAAAAAGGGCGATGCAGGGAAAAACAATACCGAAATAAAAAACAGTAAAAAAAAATCTAAGACAGCAAACTGAGAAATACAGGGAGGGAAGAAAAAATAAAAAAATAAATCCAGCGTTCAAACAGGATAACTAGGAAGCCAAAGCAGAATAGCGCAGGGACGCTGAGCTAATGTCTTTGGTGTCCTTAAATTACGGTGGCCGAGAAGTGCAAAACACATTAACAAATCCAAAAACAAATTAACAAATCCAAAAACAAATTAACAAATCCGAAAACAAATTACCAAATCCAAAAACAAATTAACAAATCCAAAAACAAATTAACAAATTTGAAAACAAATTACCAAATTCAAAAACAAATGAACAAATCCGAAAACAAATTAACAAATTAGAAAACACTAACAAATCCAAAAACAAAATAACAAATCCAAAAACAAATTAACAAATCCAAAAACACTAACAAATCCGAAAACAAATTAACAAATCCCAAAACAAATTAACAAATCCAAAAACAAATTAACAAATTCAAAAACAAATTAACAAATCCAAAAACAAATTACCAAATCCGAAAACAAATTACCAAATCCAAAAACAAATTAACAAATCCAAAAACAAATTAACAAATTTGAAAACAAAGTACCAAATTCAAAAACAAATGAACAAATCCGAAAACAAATTAACAAATTAGAAAACACTAACAAATCCAAAAACAAAATAACAAATCCAAAAACAAATTAACAAATCCAAAAACACTAACAAATCCGAAAACAAATTAACAAATCCCAAAACAAATTAACAAATCCAAAAACAAATTAACAAATTCAAAAACAAATTAACAAATTCAAAAACAAATTAACAAATCCAAAAACACATTAACAAATTAAAAAACACATTAACAAATCCAAAAAACACAACGACAAGCCAGACAAACCGGAGAAGGTAGGTATAGTTTGCGAATGGAAACTTACAGATCATTGGACAAGACACCTGTCAGTCAAGATATACAGGTGAGTGACAGGTGTCTCGTCCAATGATCTGTAAGTTTACGTTCACAAACTATACCTACCTTTTCCGGTTTGTCTGAATCGGTGCACGAAAAACATTAACAAATCCAAAAAACACAACGACAAGTCAGACAAACCGGAAAAGGTAGGTATAGTTTGTGAATGGAAACTGATTGGACGAGACACCTGTCATTCAAAATCGGTGCACGAAACACATTAACAAATCCAAAAAACACAACGACAAGTCAGACAAACCGGAAAAGGTAGGTATAGTTTGTGAATGGAAACTGATTGGACGAGATACCTGTCATTCAAAATATACAGGAAGTATGAAATCTCATAACTTTGTTTCTTGTACATGTGTAAAATTGTCTGTTTACTTTAAACTTTTTTATATTATTTGGATTAGTGCACCTTTAAATATAAAAAATAAAAGAAATAAACATAGGCAAGCAAGGAGACACTGGAATTAATCCAAAGATACTTTGAGGAAGGAAATTCATATGCAGTGATGTTGGAGATGCTGCAGTATATCATGACAAAAAGATCTAAGAAATCTTACGATTTGGCACATGTTTTACGCTGGATGACCTTCCTAATGCAACCCTCCCCATTTATCCGGGCTTGGGACCGGCACTGTTTGTGTAACTCTAATGGCTGGGTTCGGTTCTCTGACCGGGAATCGAACCCGGGCCGCAGCGGTTAGAGCACCAAATCCTAACCACTAGACCACCAAGGAACCCAAACTGTGATAAACAATAACAGAGACGACTTTCTTGTTAATAATATACTTCTGATGGGAAAATTTTATATACAAAATCGAAATACTTGAAACCAACTTTTTTGTTTTTTTTGCATTTTATAATGAGTTTATTTCTTTCACAACAGCCCTAAAAGTGATTAGAAAGAAAAATGCAATGAATCTTTTGTCCTTTATAGAAAAATATGATTTACAGAATAAACCATAGCCCTGTTTATTTTTACCCTTTTTTTTTTTTACTTTAATTTGATGATTATTATTATAAATTGTATTTATGTATGTGTTTATATTTGTATTTTTATGCACCTGTTCTGTGTATTGTAATGTAAATTGTACATGTTATTGCCATGTTGTTTGTATATGGTTAATTGCTTAATAAAAACATAAATAAATAAATAAATAAATAAATAAATAAATAAATAAATAAATAAAGGGGGGAAAAAAGTTGTACTTCCTGTAAATTTTGAGTGACAGGTATCTCGTCCAATGATCTGTAAGTTTCCATTCACAAACTATACCTACCTTTTCCGGTTTGTCTGACTTGTGGTTGTGTTTTTTGGATTTGTTAACGTGTTTCGTGCAACGATTCAGACAAACCGGAAAAGGTAGGTATAGTTTGTGAACGTAAACTTACAGATCATTGGACAAGATACCTGTCAGTCAAGATATACAGGTGAATGACAGGTGTCTCGTCCAATGATCTGTAAGTTTCCTTTCACAAACTACCTACCTTTTCCGGTTTGTCTGAATCGTTGCACGAAACACATTAACAAATCCAAAAAACACAACGACAAGTCAGACAAACCGGAAAAGGTAGGTATAGTTTGTGAACGTAAACTTACAGATCATTGGACGAGATACCTGTCACTCACCTGTACATCTTGACTGACAGGTGTCTTGTCCAATGATCTGTAAGTTTCCATTCGCAAACTATACCTACCTTTTCCGGGTTTGTCTGGCTTGTCGTTGTGTTTTTTGGATTTGTTAATGTGTTTTTGAATTTGTTGTTTTGTTTTTGAATTTTTTGTTTTGTTTTTGGATTTGTTAATTTGTTTTTGGATTTGTTAATTTGTTTTTGGGTTTGTTAATTTGTTTTTGGATTTGGTAATTTGTTTTTGGATTTGGTCATTTGTTTTTGGATTTGGTAATTTGTTTTCGGATTTGTTAATTTGTTTTCGGATTTGTTAATGTGTTTTGCACTTCTCGGCCACCGTATTAAATACCTGGAGGCGCGGGAAAAACGCCAAGATGGTCGCCGACCCGGAAGTGCGCGCTGTGTGCCCTGAAGAGCCTGACACTTACTACCAGCAAAACCCCGTTGTACTAGCAAACTCGCTGGCAAAATTTTACCCTGTTTCACGGGCAAATTTGGAAGGCACGAGCAAACCTACACTACCGGTTTCCTGTTTTCGGCGGGGTGTCGCATCAGTCGCTTAGTTGATGACGTATCACTCGGTCGCTCTCGTTGTTCAGTGCAGCAAAAACTTTACTTTTTTTAGTTTTATATTTTTATTTCACTAGAAATCTTGAAACATGTCCCAAGAAAATCAGTGATGGTGCTGTGAAAACGAAAGTAAATAGAATTACCATGGAAACCGAGGAGGTTACGAGCGTGGTGCGCGTCTCACACTCACAATCAACCACTATCACATGGGTAAGTGTTAAATTATGTTTACATTACGGTAATTTGCGGTGTATTGCTTCAATTTCCAATAACGAATTATGCTCGTACAACGGGGTTTTACTGAACATAATATATCCCACCCACGACAAAGAGATAATCACTGCTGTTATAATGTCATAATGTTATAACTTGTACACGCCGATGCTGTGTTCTGTGATACCAGGTGAAATTCTCCTAAATAAAATCTCTATATAACTTGTGCAGTCATGTGAAAAATAAACAGAGTGAATCTAAAAAAAAAAAAAAGTCATAATTAGTTTGTACATACAGTATCACACATCAAGAGAAATACAGTTGCATAGATTATAATATCAAAAATGATGATTATGATCTTCACACATATGTATTCTGTTTATTTCCTTAGAGATTGTTCTTGGTCTAGAACATGTAGACCAGATAATACAGTCACGCAGGTAAGGGTTATTTTCTTTCCTTTGCTAGATAGATAGCAATAATGTGACCTACATCTTAAATGGATTTAGTTATGGATGTATTGATTTTTATTTCAAAATTAAGTTCACTCTCATTTAAAAGTTAATAGTAATAGTATAAACAAATAATTTAGATTTAAATTCCTATTTTTGTTAAATGCAGAATGGAGAAATAGCTTGTGATAGAAGAGTATCTGTGAGAGTAAAAGGAAAGTTTATAGGACTCTGGTGAGACCTGAGATATTGTATGGTTTAGAGACAGTGGCATTGAGTAAAAGACAGGAGGCGGAGCTGGAGGAGCAGAGCTGAAGATGTTCAGGTTTTCATTGGGAGTGAGAAGGATGGACAGGATTTGTAATGAGTTTATTAGAGGGACAGCACATGTAGGACTTTTGGAGACATAGGGAGAGAGGCGCAATTAAGATTGTTTGGACATGTGCAGAGGAGGGACATGGGGTTTATCGGTAGGAGAATGCTGAGGATGGAGCCACCAGGCAGGAGAAAAAAAAGGCCAAGGAGGAGGTTTATGGATGTATTGAGGGAAGTCATGCAGGTAGTTCATTTGGAAGTGGGAGATGTAGAGGAGACATAAAAAAAGTAGTAATCAGAAAATGGTTTAAGAATGATAATTACAAGTTTGTTTAGTCTTCACTTCATATTTTTTATTATTATTAATATTATTAAACTTGAAATCATACACAAAACAATGGCAGGAGTATTAAAAAGAAACTCGGAATAGCGCAGTGTCACTGTGGCAATAAGATTAATAAAATTTGTTTTGCGCATAGATGGAAGAAATTAAGACATTTGTTACATGCAGAAATAAGTAAAGCAGCTAAGTAGATCATATATTTTTCAAAATGTAAATATTAAATTTGAGACACACACACACACACACAAATCTGTATTACCAAAATCAGGTCTAACAAATGTAAACTATTTAATTCACTTAAAAAAAAAAAAAAAAAAAAATATATATATATATATATATATATATATATTTATACAAATTTAATTGATTGCTCAGTTTAATCAATATAAAAAATGTATTTAATTAATTGTATTTATTTTAAATTTATATGTATATATAATTAGTATTTATTTTATATTGTATTTATGATATGATTTTTTATTTATTTTCCTTGTAAAATAATTTTGATATTATTTATCTCTAGGTGTACTGCAATTGTACCTTTTTATAATTATACGCAAGCATTTAGCGGATTCATTTTACACTATTAATATTACATATATCCAATCAGAATAGATTTTTTCTGGGTTTTTTTATGTTTCAGCACGAAAAGGACTAGAGGTATTCTCTACCATCTACCATAAAATCTAAGGGAGGTTTTCCTTGCCACAGTCACCACAGCTGCTCATCAGGGATAAATGAAGCGAGGCTAAGGCTAAATCCACATCAACAATCTCTCCCAAGCATATTCCTTGCTAATGTATGGTCTCTGGTGAACTAAATGGATGAACTGCTGCTCCGTATAACATCACACAAGCGGATTAAGGAATATAATGTCATGATTTTTACGGATTTTCGGGGGTCACATTGTTTTCCGGGCGGACAGGACAGCAGGGGTGGAGGTCTGTGTATTTATGTTAACAAATCAAAAAAGCTGTTGTGAATTTCTGGCCAGAACTCGGCAGGGAGCTGCTGCAGGTTTTACTGAAATGATTGGTGGAACCCATTTGCTCATGGTGAACTCTATTATGTGCAAAAAACTGTTGAACTGGAACATTGGATTGGGTTGACATGGAAGGCAGTGGATTCCCCACCCAGTGGAAACCCTTCACAAAAGTCCACCATGTGACTGCATCAGGCCAAACCTTCTAAGGCCAAAATCTCTATTCCTCCATTCCTGACTGAGAAATGCAATGAAGTACTGCTGCCTCTTTTATATCCATGAATGCATTGTTGCTGAATATTTTGTAGAAGTGACATAATATTACTAAATAGATTTGGGAAATGACTGCTGATTACACAAATAATCAACTTTAAACGATTTATTTACAAAAAACAAAACAAAACATTTAATTTAGGAAAAATGTTACAAATATATATATTAAAAAAAAAAAAAAAAAAAAAACACACGCACAACAAAGTCCAGCAATTGTGCATTGGAAATTTAATGACGACATCCCCCTAAAAACAAATACAAAAAGAAAAGACATTTAAATATAGTAATAAAACATTTTCCCTCAGTATGTGTACAGCAGCAGAGTCACTGCACTACAACATACATTTCTGTAGGTTAGTTTTCATAAATATCCATTCTTCTTACAAAATCTGTTATTTTCTATATAAGAAAACACACATTTCATAAGAAACCATACTGATAGCAAACATGAATATATAAAATTTACTACTTTTTACACAGGTTTAAACATGTGAAAGTTACAATATGTGTGTGTGTGAATATATACACACAGTGCATATATTTTTTTTTCTTCACATTAATGTTCATATACTATTATCCAATTATGATCCAGAAATGTAAAAATAGACACTTCAGAAGATTAAGAGATTTAATTATATAATATGCAGCCAATTAACAGTTTCATTCTGTTGTACTGAACCTGCTTTTTCTTTCTTAATATGTACAATGTCCTACGATCATTAGAATAGTGCTTAGTTATTTTTTATTAAATTTTTTATATTTGGTGAAGCTACAAATAAATGTATTACCTCTGGTTCGACCTCCAGCAGCGAAATGGACAGTTGTATTCCAGGACATTGTATACAGGTCTTCTTTTCTTTGCTATACACACTTTTAATGAATGATTGATAATGAATGATATCCTTGACCACTTCACAGCAGTAAACACCAGCGTGATGGTATCCGAGGCTTGATCCCCCGCAATGGCTCGCTCTTTTGACCAGGAACAGGTCTCCAAGTTTTAGGTCTAATGTCAATTCCTGATCCTGCCATTTGATTATTGCGAACCCTTCCGGGGCACATCCAAGGGCGATCAAAAACTTGTCCTACAAAATAAGTTATCCAACACAGGGAATATTTTCAGCTAAAAGTGTAAAACTGTGTCTAAGGATTGTGCATTAACACAAACATTCATAATATGTCTAATGTCTACTTATTTTTCAAATGTACTTTATTTTAATACATATTTATTTAAACAAATCCTGCTTTAGATACGTGATCAACTACAGCATTAAAATGTTAATAAAATCTATAATGTAGCATTCTGTACTATGTTCTTAACATCAATAAAACAAAGTATATTTTCATACTGAATTTGAATTGTGTCTGAATTACTAGTTACTGCCAGTCTATTTGTGTGAGTTTGTGGTTTCAGGGGCTGCTGTAACTATAAGGACAGGGCTTGGTGAGTTTCCACACAACACACATTTACATGGCAGTAGTTTTTGCAGATTATAAACATTGTTGCACCCTTTTTGACCCTTAATAATTATAATAATACAATTTAATTTAATTCATTTTAGTTCTTAAACTGATTTGTCAAAATTAAATCATATTTTTTTTTATATATAAATATCATCCTGCCTTCAATAATATGAAGTCTGCCAGTACCCCTTGCTGAAAAGCAGCCCCAAACCATGATGCTTCCACCCCCAAACTTAACTGTTGGTATGGTGTTCTTGGGGTGGTGGGCAGTGACATTTCTTCTCGAAACATGGTGTGTAGAATGACTGCCAAAAAGTTCAATTTTGCTTTCATCTGACCATACTATAGTCTCCCAATAATCCACAGGCTTCTCCAAATGCTCTTTCGCAAACTTCAACCGAGCCTCAACATGCTTTTTGTTCAGCAATGGAGTCTTGCATAAAGAGCGTGCATGGATGCCATGGCAGTTCAGTGCATTGCTTATAGTTTTCTTTGAAACAACAGTACCTGCTGATGCAAGGTCTTCCTGAAGTTCTGCCCGAGTGGTTTTCGTCTCTTGGCAAACTCTCCTGATTGTTCATACTGTATGTACAAACTGTATTTTATGATTTTTTTTAATGTTTATTTTTCACATGACTGCACAAGATATTTAGAGATTTTATTTAGGAGAATTTCCCCTGGTATCACAGAACACAGCATCGGCGTGTACACCGACAAGTTATTAAAATGATGACATTATAACAGCATTGATTATCTCTTTGTCGTGGGTGGGATATATTATGTAGTAAGTGTCAGGATCTTCAGGACAGACAGCGGGCACTTCCGGTTCCGCGACACGCATTTCCGGGTCGGCGGCCATCATCTTGGCGTTTTTCCCGCGCCTCCCGGTATTTAAGGACACCAAATACGTTAACTTGGCGCTCCGGCTCCATTCTGCGTCTCCGTTACCCGGAGGATCAACGCTGGATTATTATTATTATTATTATTATTATTATTATTATTACAAATCTTTTTTTATTTTCTTTTTTGTTTGTTTTTCTGCCCTCGCTGTATTTGTCAGTTTGCTGGCTAAGATATATTTTTTTTACTGGGTTTTTTTTTTTTTTTCGGTATTGTATTTGTCTTTCCTGCATCGCCCTGTTTTTGCCTGGATAATCTGGATAATCTGGCCGTGCACCGTGTCCCAAGAGTTTCTGACAGTAAGTGAACATTTGGTTGTGAAATGGGCAAGTGTAATGATTTGAGCAGGTGTGATAAGGGCTGTGGTTGCCAGAACTTTACCGTTACAAATACGCTAAGAACGGTATTGGTTGTACAGGACACACATTGTACTGGATATTTTTCCGATTTTAATAGTTTTTTTTTTTACGGTTTAAAACTGCTGAAATGCGAGAAAGCAAACAGTATTCAGCCAATCAAATTCTTTACCCACTGGCGCCACGGTGCAACGTTTATCATGATTGGATGATGCTTAACGGTTACCTTTTCAAATGCTTGTTGAAGTTTTTTTCCTACTTTTTTTTGTTTTGTTAAAACAAACTCCTGAGGACAGAGACAAAACAGAACTGAATTTCAGAAATATCGTTTCACACCCTAAACATTTTAAAATAAATGTTAATTACAGCAGAACAATATTTCAGTTCCTCAAAATCAAATAATCAAATGCCAAGGTGGACGTTTTTAAGCGTTTTAGGCAGACAATTTAAGCTAACTTTATTTTTTATTATTTTTTTATTTTTCTTATCTCAAAGAAGTCGTATATTAGAACTTTACACAGACAAAGATGATTTTATCAGCCATATGTTAAATGTTTTATGTCCTGTCCTGCATTGTTTTCAATTGCACACTGCACAGGGGTGTCGAATATGTTTATGTATTTGTAATAAGATATGTTAGGAGGGCAATTCCATGAAACATTACAATGAAAAAATAAGTTTGTACCAAAGGTAATTCCCTTTTGTAAAATAGAAAGACAAAATTATAATTCTTTAATGTTTAACTGTTAAATTTATCGTCTTACTCTGTAAATCTAATTACAGTTTTCACTGTAAATACTATGGTTATTGCAAGTTTTTTTTGAAATATGGTTTTATCCTGTAGCATTTATACTGTTTTACTGTTAAATTTATGAACCTTTTTTTTTAGTGTAGTACAGAATGCTACATTATAGATTTTAACATTTTAAGTAAAATAAATATGAATTAAAATAAAGTTCATTAAAAGAAAATAAGTAGACATGATTAGACATATTATGAATGTTTGTGTTAATGCACAATCCTTAGTCACAGTTTTACACTTTTAGCTGACAATATTCTGTGTTGGGTAAATTCTTTTGTAGAGCACGATTAGGATCGGCCTTGGAAATGTACCTGAAGGGTTTGAAGTCATCAAACAGGAGGATCAGGAACTGGAAGAGGAACTTAAAATTGGAGACCTGATCCTTGTCCCAGGATCTAGCCCAGGGATGGGCAAACTTGACTCACGGGCCACAATGGGCATTAAAATTTGACAGAGGGGCCGGGTCATGCATACATACATACACACACACGCACACATACATACACATGCACACATACATACACACACACGAATATACACGCACGCATACATACACACGCACGCATACACGCACGCATACACACACACACACGCATATACACGCACACACATACACACACGAATATACACGCACGCACACACACACGTACACACGCGCGCACATACGCCCACATACACTTGCATACACACATACACATACATATATACACATGCACACACATACATACACACATCAGCGAGGGATTATCACGCTGGTGTTTGTTTCTCTGATGTGGACCAGAACATCATCCATTTTACACGTAAATCTCCATGCAATTTTCAATATAAATGACACAACAATTTAATGTTTATTTAACTTAATATATTGGTGTATACATTAGAGCATCTCAGGCTTTTTTTTTTATAACATAAAACCCTTAAAGTCTAATCATAACATCACAATGTAGAGATTATTGCCCTTGTACTGAATTCCATGTTTATGTGGCCATTTAACACTTAACTGCTTCTGTCTAGCTCAGCCCCCTTTATTCCTGTAGCATCACAATAAAGATGGAAAAACAAACAACTATTTAATACTATATAACATTAAATACCATATATATATTTTTTTACAGCAAAACACATACTTCTGCTCCCTTTTAGGTAAGGAAGTGGGAACAGAGCCAATAAACCAGTTCTGTCAAGGCAACAGATACATTGTGTATGGACAAGAAGCGGGGATTCCCCATGATTTCTTAGAAAGAGTGAGTGCAGCACTGAGGAGAAATCCAAAGTATTATCTCCTCAAATACAACTGCGTCCATTTCGCTGAGGGTCGAACCAGAGGTAATACATTTATTTGTAGCTTCATCAAAAATAAAATAAAAACTAACTGTAAGCACTATTCTAATGATCGTGGGACATTGTACATATTAAGGGGGGGGGGAACAGGTTCAGTACAGCAGAATGAAACTGTTAATTTTCTGCATATAATTAAAGCTCTTAATCTTCTGAAGTGTCTATTTTTACATTTCTGAATAAAATTTCATACTCGTTTTGCATCATATTCCGTTCCATAATTGGATAATAGTATATGAACATTAATGTGGGGAAAAAAAATATATGCACTGTGTGTATGTATAAATTCACGCGCACACACAAATTGGAACTTTCACATGTTTAAACCTGTGTAAAAAGTAGTAAATTTTATATATTCATGTTTGCTATCAGTATGGTTCCTTATGAAATGTTTTCTTGTATAGAAAATAACAGATTTCGTAAAAAGAATGGATATTTCTGAAAGCTAACCTACAGAAATGTATGTTGTAGTGCAGTGATTCTGCTGCTGTCCACATACTGAGGGAAAATGTTTTATTACTATATTTAAATGTCTTCTTTTTGTATTTGTTTTTAGGGGGATGTCGTCATCAAATTCCCAACACACATTTGCTGGAGTGTGGGTTTTTTTTTATTTTTTTTTTTATGTTTTTTTTTGTTTTACTAATTTACATTTTTCCTAAATTAAATGTTTTTTGTAAATAAATTGTTCAAAGTTAAGTATTTGTGTTTTTATCAGCAGTCATTTCCCAAATCTATTTAATAATATTGTCACTTCTTACTTCCTACATTTCTACAAAATGATCAGCAACAATGCATTCAGGGATGTAAAAAATTTCTCAGTCAGGAATGGAGGAATAGAGATTTTGGCCTTAGAAGGTTTGGCCTTATGCAGTCACATGGTGGACTTTTGTGAAGGGTTTCCACTGGGTGGGGAATCCACTGCCTCCCAATCCAATGGTCCAGTTCACAAGTTCTGAACTGAACTACCTGTTTATCAATATGAATGGCCATGACTGTAAAACAATAGCTTGTCTGGCTACCTGGCCATACTCTATTCTCTGTAAAGGGAGATATATTGTAACTTACAGATGTAAAATAGAAATGGGGGGGAAAAAAAGTTCTTCAGTGTATTTTGTATATCTGTTCCTCTTATTTACTACTACAGTGTAGTAACAGCTTTCATTCACCTTTTAAGCATTGCAAACTTGTCATCTCTAATGAAGCAAAAATCTGACATGTGGAGGTTCCCGTATGAGATGGAGACGGCTTGTTTCAGTGTCATTGATTTCACAGTTCTAGGGGATGCACACAACCAATTCTGCATGTGAGGCATTTCAGGTTGGTTGACAGTGTAGTGTGTGAGAGAGAGTATAATATTCAGCCCTATACATCACACAATGTCATATTTTCAAACTTTATTTATTAAATCTTTAAGGGTTTGCATGATCTTAAATTGTACTTAGGTAACAATTTTCTAAACTTGCACTTGCATCATTATGTCATGGGCATGTTCCCTTTTTCAAATTTCAACATAACATGCTTGGAAAAAAAAAAATGCATATCGAAAGTATATTTAATGTGTAAAATCAATTGGAGGGGTGCACTCCCCAGCAGCAGCCAAGTATATTTAATGTGTAAAATCAATTGGAGGGGTGCACTCCCCAGCAGCAGCCACACATCCTCTGGCACTAGTCGACCTTGAGTGCATACGCAACACAAAATCTTAACACCACAAACATGACTGCTCAATCAGCCGAAAAGGGCATACAAGCAAATGGGTTAATCACTTGAGCCAGTTTACTGAGCAAACAGCTGACATTAGCCAACTCGTATTTTAACAGGTAAATCTTAATTATGGAGTCCATTTTGTTGCAGTGTGTGGTTGCAGTCATTGGGGGAGCTAATGAGTTTCATTAGTGCCTCTGCTGCCTCGGGAGTGTAATTAGAATAGAGACACTATAAGTAGAGAGATGATTAGAACCATATAACAGTTGCAGTGTCCAGAAGGCACCGGATAAAGAGATAAAAAGAATGTGAAGGAAACTTATTCCCAAATAAACTATAATGGAGTGTCTAAACCTAAGCAATATGGAAAAACATTTTTTTGGATCATTAAAATTTAGTAGAGGACTTACTATAAGGCTTTGGGAACACAGTATAGAGTACTGGAAGTCTCGTTCTCTTTAATTTAAAACACAGACACATACATACAGGGAGGAAAGATGAGTATTAGGTTGGGATTATGGTAGTGGATTCCATGCCGAGGACCGCTGGAGCACATTTATGTGGAGTCATTTATGATTTATAGCTGCAGTGTATAGTTTTCCATCGTGTGTCTGCAGAAAGATGTGTGTTTGTGTTAGGAGATGATCAGTGTGTACGGGGTACAGGGTGTTGGAGGGTCATGTGCTCAGCTCCGGTGAAGGGCAGACGCTGGGTGCAGTAGTGGTGCACTACTTCAGGGATGCTGGGAAACACAGCTGCTCTGGTCCAGTGTGTAACCACACTCTTTTTGGTCTGGGCTACAATAATGTGCACACAACCCTGGCTGGTCCTGAAGATAAAGAAGTAATGAAAGAGAGGGGGATGAAGAAGGAGGACTTTATATCATTTAGATCAACTTATTTAAAAATGCTTAGTCAGGTCACTTTTAACATCTTACAACCCCACAAACATATAAATGAAAGGAAAAAACAACAAACAATGGCTTTGTTATACTCCAGGGTGCATTTCATGAGTGTGGTTTGGCTCCACTTTGTTTAAAAAGAGTCATCACTGCAAATCGATAGAATGTTCCTCTTCATCTGCTATGGTGAAGCGTTTCTATCCTGTTGTGAGCCTCTTCACCCACAGTGCGGCTGAAGGGCTTCATGGGGTTGAAAATGTTTTTTTCACAAGATCACCACCAACCCAATTGAACACCTATAGGAATTTTTTTTTGTTTTTAGGACAAAGTGTTGGACCAGGCTCTCTGCAATCATCATGGAAGCACTAATTAATGGTATTATTTTTGGAAGAAGATGTTAATTTCTTCAGGACAGTTCCACAGACTGAATTGTAAAATATATACCAAGAAAAATCTTTTGTGCACCGTGTGTGGGCATAACACATTTGTAATTCAAATATATATATATATATATATATATATATATATATATATATATATATATATATATATATATATATATATAAGATAGGCTTACTTGAGAGCAATAGAGTATTTGCTGGTGGCTGATTCGCTGTCACGCACCAGAAAGCTGGCTTCCTTACAGTTCTGCAGCTGAGCCTCAGCCTCTTGACGACTGACGCTGCCATGATACCAGCTTGAGAAAGTGTGTGAGAGCGAGAGAGAGAGAGAGAGAGAGAAAGAGAGTTGTAAACCTAAACCCATACTGAATCTCTCTACCATAAAGAAATGAGAAGAGAGCAAAAAAAATTACCAGAATAGAGCAATCATTATATCAAACATTCAGCCCTACTCCTATGTTTTTAAGATTTAATCCCAAAACATAATATTAGTTGTGAGCATCTAAGAGCTATTATCATTCAAGCAGCCAGACTAAGTGATTCACCTCAGACAGCTGACATGATGAACTGCATAATATTGGCTGCAGTGCTCTTGCCATAAATATGCCTCTCTTCACTCATCAAGAATATGATGATGAAGAAAGATTGATCCACATACAAAATGACGGAGTCAGCAGTCTACTAACAGGATTCATTTGATTGTAATCGGGGTGTTAGCACAATTTGTTTTGTCACGGAAACGATTGCATTGCTCTCAAACTCATAATTCGCTCTTAATTTTAACAACCTGTCTAACAGAACTAATTCATTTCGACTTTTTTTTTTATAAAATGCTATTACTTTTTGGATGTGTACACTAGGGGTTTAATTTCTTAAGGCAACGATGCCACTGAATCTGATTAAATAAGATACAATATGATTTCATAACCACTGAGTAAATCCTACTGTCAGGATCCTCTGGGTTCTGCTACCTACTGCTAATTTGTGAATGATAATGACTTAGAGAAAGAGTATATTCTCAGTATCAGAGTTATAGGCAAGTCATCTTGCTAGCCTGATATATTTTTGCTTATTATTCATTTTACTTTGATTAAAGTACTTTATATAGATTTAATATCATAACATGGTATCTTATATTGTGAACATGAAACAAAGTATATTTCAATCCAATTTTATTTTAATTCTTTTTTTTTTATGTATAGCACGTTTTATAACATGGACATTGTCACAAAGCAGCTTCACAACAATAAATAGCTTTGCAATATAAAGTCATAGATGTGTCCCTATACGTTTATCCCTGTTACATTTTATTCTTCCATATTTATTAAGAATGACCACCTGAATCAAATTTTATCTACAAAAGGTACCTTAATTCATCTTCATGTTCTGTTTAGTACTCAGCTGTTGGCCAGATACTGCTTTTGATTAGCAATGTGATTGTAAAACGAAAGGTTCCTCTTTAAAAAAAAGATTTGACATGGGTCATGTAATCTCAATTTAATAGTAAATACTGGTTCCGAATTGATGTTTATAGCTTCATCTCACTCACTCATGCATCAGTCAGATCAGTGTCACTTCTTTTGTCACTTTTTACACAAAATGAGGAAATTGAGACTTTCCAGTGCAACCCAAAAACATAAAGGAGACCCATGTAGACAGAAGGAAACATGAATAGAAAGTTCTTAAAGGCAAAATCCTGAGCTAAGAATTAAACCCTTAAGTTGTTCCTTGATTATATTAATTAATTATGAATACCATCTACCGGTATTTAAAGAAATAGACACTCAGAATCCTTTTACTTGATTTGGGAATCTTCTGGAGGTCATGTGACAGGATTATTATAATTTTTTTGCAATCATGTTATAAATCATGTTTGGTAAAATTCCGGACCAGAGCAAAACTGCTGTACTTACCTGACAGCACTTGAACAATCTGCTCCTTCTTCCACTCCCAGGGAAGCTCGTACTCTGCAGGTGGTCGGGGGTCAGACTCGGGCCGGGTCAGGGGGAATGCCTTCCAGAACTTCCTCATACGGCACGTCATAGATCTGTGTGGATCCAGAGCCTTCTCCTTCTCCTCTGTTCAACACCACGCACACCTTCAGAAGATCCTTGGACCCATGACGGCGAATCTCTGCAGGAAACAGTCACCTTTGAGATGATTCAGTCACCTAGGTGTAAACTAACTTTAATCTGGGTGCATTTAATAGGATTTCATTTTTACTATTTGCTACAACAGAGAAGCAGTACAGCAATGAGAATTTGATGTTACAATCGACAAATTAACTGATTTCATTTATGGGCCTCATAATTGACAAATTAATAATTTTTCAAATGATCGATATTTCACTCATATTTCACGCAAATATTCAGGATAAACGCCAATTGGTTTTTTATGATATAGTGGATAGGGAATCACTGACAGCATTTTCGAAAAGAGCCCTGGCATATTTTTTTGTGATTTGTTAACATAAATACACAGACCTCCACCCCTGCCGTCCTGTCCGCACGATAAACACTGTGACCCCCGAAAAATCCGTAAAAATCATTACTTTACATTCCTTAATCCGCTTGTGTGATGTTTTCCGGAGCAGCAGTTCATCCATTTTGTTCACCAGAGACCATGCATTAGCAAGGAATATGCTTGGGAGAGATTGTTGATGTGGATTTAGCCTAGCTATAATGCCGCCTCGCTTAATTTACCCCTTATGAGCAAGCCTGTGGCAAGGCTGTGTATGATTTCAAGTTTAATAATATTAATAATAATAAAAAAATATGAAGTGAAGACTAAACAAACTTGTAATTATCATTCTTAAACCATTTTCTGATTACTACTTTTTTTTATGTCTCCTCTACATCTCCCACTTCCAAATGAACTACCTGCATGACTTCCCTCAATACATCCATAAACCTCCTCCTTGGCCTTTTTTTTCTCCTGCCTGGTCCCTCCTCTGCACATGTCCAAACAATCTTAATTGCGCCTCTCTCCCAATGTCTCCAAAAGTCCTACATGTGCTGTCCCATTACAAATCCTGTCCATCCTTCTCACTCCCAACGAAAACCTCAACATCTTTAGCTCTGCTCCTCCAGCTCCGCCTCCTGTCTTTTACTCAATGCCACTGTCTCTTAACCATACACCAGGGGTCACCACATGAGTCGCCCCTCGAGCCTTTTCTAAAAATATCTGTTTCCTACCTTGTTAAATCATTGTTGATAATTATTATGATAAATCATTAACATGATCAGTGTCTTCACATAGATCAGGGGTGTCAAACTCGGTGTCAAATCCGGCCCGCGAGATGATTTCATATAGATCTATTATTATAGTTATTAATGTTCCGGTGATATGAAGCGCTGATAACACAAACTACAGATCCCATAACGCAGCGCTTCAGCTGCCTTACCGAAGGCTAAGCTACCTGGAAACAATCCAGCGTCAATCAAATCGAGCTTCTCTAGATGTATTTAACCCTATTGTACAGTTATTGTGAAGCCCCTCACAATGTCGAAGAAAAAAGTTGATTCTAAGACGGAACTACGAGGCAAAACATCAGTTGAAGCTGAAAAACCTGAATGCAGAGCAGAAGATACAGAAAGTAGAAGAGTTAAAGAAGAATCGGACATTTCAGCAGACGTGTTTCACCAGAGCAAAATTACAAAGTGAAGCTGGTGTGAAAACAGAGGAGAAATCCGAGGCACATCAGCAGGTTATTAACTGAGGGAGAGTTTCTGAAGAACTGCATGATGAATGTGTGAGACGTCTGGTGTTTGACAGGAGATATTTTTATGGAGAGCAAAGTATTTAAACTAATTTAAAGTTTAAGTTTATACATTTATAAAATGGCGTAAGAAATCTGAATTTTTTTTATTTGTTATTTTAACGTTTACTTAAAAGCACAATTTTTTATTTATTTGTTCAGAGTTTTTTCGCAGCATGTTCATATTTCTAACTTGTATAATTTTGACATCAGATATTTTTATGGAGAGTTATTTATTTAAAGTTTAAGTTTGTTTATTTTGGAATAATATTCCTATGTTTTTATTCATATTTCTGTTAAAAAAACATTGTTTTAGTGTGTTCAATAAATGTTTATCCTGTTCGGCCCGCAACCTAAAGTGTACTTTGAGATTTGGCCCCCTGTGCAATTAAGTTTAACACTACTGTTCTAGATAAATATCATTAATTATTAATAATAACATTTTCAATTAATATATATATAATAATAGCAAACTGGTAGCCCTTTACATTAGTCGGTACCCAAGAAGTAGCTCTCGGTGTCAAGAAGGTTGGTGACCCCTGCTGTAGAGACAGAGCTGGCTGAGCTCACACAAAGCAAACAAGCATGCAAACATGGGGTGTATTTCTGGATGATAAACATTTGTGTGAGGCAGGTGGATTTTAGATCCCATAGCTTTACTCAAGTTTTAATGTTATTGAGGACAAGCTAATTTTCAGATTACCGTTTTGTACATCCACTAAACAACATGCTGTAAAGCGTTTTTGCTCCAACCAAACAATAGTGTTGTAATTTAGATGGTTATTCTTTTGTTTATGTCACAGAACTCTGGTTGGTGTTTGTGTGTATTTGTTTCCGAATATCTTTCGCATAAAAAACGACATCTTGCTAGTAAAATAAACAAAACAACTATGGCTGGTAGAATATGGTGTTACAAAACAAATGAAACCACAAATAAAAAATGAATAAATAAATAAATAAATAAATAAATAAATAAATAAATAAATAAATAAATAAATAAATAAATAAATAACGGAAAAAGAGGCGGAACCTCGGGCTTGAGTCTCCTCTCTATAGACAGGTGTCTTTTCTGCACCACCTTTCATTTCAAACCTTTTATTTCCAGCCTGTAACATTATGGAAATAAAATGATTGATGGAAAATGTAGCCAATAAGTGCAGGATTCTAACGATATGGGTGGATTTTATTCCCCACATGTGTAAGTCTTAGTTTTATTGCTCTTTACAAACTCTTACTGGTCGAAGCAGCACACGTGCACAGAAACCAGGAAGTGATGCAGGTCTCAGTTCTGCACAAACAGCTGTTTCAGCTCTCACTAACTGGACTCAAAAAAGTTGTTTGTCTGAGATTTGCACAAATCAGAGATGTGGAAAATATTTTCGGAGTGAAGTAACAACAGAGCTGGAGATCTGCATGGAGATTCTATTTAACATCTAAAAATTAAAATATATCTCCCTTTACAGTTCTATACTATTGTATAGGTTTTATTGCCTGTTTGTTTTTATAAGAGAAATGCTTGAAAAGTAAGTGTGTGTGTGTGTGTGTGTGTGTGTGTGTGTGTGTGTGTGTGTGTGTGTGTGTGTGTGTGTGTGTGTGTGTGGATTGTTGGGATTGGAATTGCTGGATATCAATATGAATGGCCATGACTGTAAAACAATAGCTTGTCTGGCTACCTGGCCATCAATATGAATTCCAAATTAATATCAATATCCAAACATGTGTAACAAAACCTTTAATGGTCAGACATTCATTTATATGCAGACTGTATGAATAGAGCAGGGGTGGGCAATTAATTTTTACAAGGGGCCACATGAGAAACCTGAATTGTGTCAGAGGACCACACCAACGATAACTTGCACTAAATTATATATTTTGAATAGATGGTACTGATAATCCGAAGAATAAAATTATTCTGTAAATATTTATATTACATTGGAAAACAACAAACAACTTAAGTTTATAGAAATACAGCAATACAACAGACAATAACTTGTAAAGTCATTTTACCTCTTTAGTGAGAATAATCCAGTCTGTTCTGGGCTTGAACAAGGGCATTAAAATCTGGCTGAATGTCTGAGGTGGCTATGCGAAGGACAGCTGAGAGGTGGTCATCAGTGATAGAGGATCTGTGTTTGGATTTGTTGAACTTCATCACTAATGAAGTTCAACAATATGTCTGTTCACATACACAGGTAGCTCCAAAGAGGACTAGAATCCTCTGAGCATGCCTCATCAGGTGTGGATAGTTCTCCTCCTTGAGGGGGGAGTAAAAGTCCAGCAGTGACACTGACCTGAAGTGCTCTGCCAGAATTGTGTCAGACTGGCACCTTCACTGGAAAACTTTCTTGCCTTTTCAAAAACGTCCACTACAGACGGAGTGCGCGTGTTTGGATTTAATTTTTTTTTTCTGTGCCGCATTCTTCTCATATTTAGAAACGAGATGTTTGAATTTCAGGTAATAAATTAAAACCGATGTGGAGAAACTCTTTGCAGATACACCCTCTCTTGCAATTTTAGCATTGCATGTTTTGCAAATCACTATCCGTGGGTCTTTCTCCGAGATATTGAAATAAGTCCACACTGCAGACATGTTGACTCTTATCCAGATAACCGTGTTCTGGCCGCGCTTTTTAATTGCGTCATTACAATTGTGTTTCGGCCGTGTTGTTTCAGTGATTTGGGTATTTCGGCGGCCGAATTTTCGGTGCATCCCTATAATTAATGATTGGCCTCACGCGGGCCGAACAGGGACGAACAAAGGGCCGGATGTGTCCTGTGGGCCGTAGCTTGCCCAGGTCTGGAATAGAGTATAAATGACCACCTGAGTTTAGCAGGTGGCTCTCAAACAGGTGGAGGGAGAAAAGGATCAAACATAGTCACAGATAAATGTTTGTAGGAATCTTATTTATCATTAAAATCCTTATAAAATGTAAAATATAAACCCATGAGACATGTGGCTTTGAACCCAGTACTTTTCTGGATTGCTCCAGGACTGATTTCATGCATTTATATACTACATAAAAATAATGTTCACTGCAGGAAATGTATATCTATGGGACTTCATCATCTATAACTTAATGTCTTTTTGAGCAATATCAACTTTGAATGATTGTTAATAAAAGTGTCAGTGTCTTCTTTTTAAGATATCTAAATTGTGTATGCAGCACATTTTTTGTCAGAACTGTAACGTTTAAAGTTAGGTAGAGCATTTCAGCTGTGAGTCCTAAAATTTGGGCGAGGCGAACCAGACAAAGTCTCAGATAAATGTTTGTTGGAATCCCATTTTTTATGATATCTTCATTCAATTTAAAATATAAACTTATGAGACACGTGGCTTTTGATTCCATGTATTTATATATGAAGAAAAATGTAATTTCAATTCAAGATTTTTTTCACTGTACTTCATAATCTATAACTTTCTATAACTTATCTTTTTGAGGAATATCAACTTTGAATAATGCACAGTGAAGCTCAAACTGTCTTCTATTTAAAATTATTTAAATTGTGTATGTCGGACATTTTTATCAGGAACTGTTAACATTTAAATTTAAGGTAGGACATTTTCAACTGTGAGTCCAAACAGACCAAGATGGCAAGGAATCCAACCTGGAGTTGGTCGAGAGAGTACGGCAGTTTGGCGGCAGCTGATCTGTGACTGGAGAGTGCATGGTAGGAGGTGGAGTAGATTCCGGAAGTGATCCAGAAATAGAGGGTGAGATGTTTGAAGCGCATGAAGGCAGGAATGGAGGTAGTGAATGGAGTGAAGTAGAAAAACGGAAAAAAAAAGGAAGAAGAGTAGCGCATCTGGATATGATAGTGAGAATTGGTCGCATCTGACAAGAAGAAGGAAAGAAGTGTATAAAGTAGTGATGAAACTTGTAAACGGATCCTTCAATGTTATAAACCCGCTAAAGCTGTCCAAAGCAATAAAGGATGTGATAGGACTGGTTGAAAGTGTGAAGAAGCTGAGAGATAGAAGACTGATAATATATTGTAAGGACAGTATGCAACAAAAAAGGGCTGTAGGAGTAAAGTCGATCATGGAGTGGTTTGTTCAATTCAAGAAGAAAAGAAATGGGTTAGAGGGGTAATAACAGGGATTCCTACAGAGGTTCCAATTAAAAAGATTAAGAAATGTCTTACAGCAGCGTCAGTGATTGACGTTAAAAGGCTTAAATGCAATAGAAACAATGAAAGGGGGGACAGTCTCTCCGTGATGATTTATTTTGATGAGGAAAAACTACCAAGTAAAGTCATGTTGGGGTATATGAGTTTTCCAGTTAGACTCTATATACCCCCACCCCTAAGATGTTTTAAATGCCAAAAGTTCGGTCATGTAGCAGCGGTGTGTAGCGGCAAACAGAGGTGTGCGAGATGTGGTGGAGAGCATGAATATGGAAAGTGCGGGCAAGAAGTTCAATCCAAGTGTTGTAATTGTGGAGGGGATCACAGTGCGGGATATGGAGGATGCAGTGTGAGTAAACATGCCGCTCAAGTACAAAATGTTAGAATTCAGGAAGGATTGTCGTATTCTGAGGCCCTTAGAAAAGTAGGACAGAATGTGGAATCTGGAGGAAAGAGTGAAGAAATCATACTACAAAAGACTGTATTGGCAAAGGAAAGTACTAAAGAGAAGGTTGGGGTTAAGGACAATGTTGCATTCGTTACTTTTATGGCTGAAGTAGTGAACTGTTCGGCACAAACTGAAAGCCAGACTGAGAGAATCAAAATTATAATCAAAGCAGCAGAAAAGTATCTAGAGATCGAAGGTATTTCAGTGGATATGATAAATGAGAAGTTAAAGATGCAAACAACATACACTCAGTCAGGATGTGGCGGTACATAATAGTGATGTTAATACTCCAGTGGAATGCAAGAAGCCTAATAGCTAATGGAACGGAGTTTAAAAAGTTCATTTCTGATTTAGGAAAAAAAAACTGACATAATATGTGTTCAGGAAAACTGGCTCAAACCCCAACTTAATTTTGTATTGCAAGGATATGTGGTAGTCCGGAAAGATAGGAGCAAGCTAATGGTGGTGGGATAGCTAGATTTGTTAAACATGGTGTGGGATATAGGAATGTTAGAGAGAGTGTAGACAAAGAGGTGGTTGTGACGGAAGTTTGGGAAGGGAACCAAAGTGTTAGAGTTATAAATTATTATAATCCATCTGAAAAGTTAAGTAAGGAAGTATTGGAAAATATAAGAGGTAACACAAATCAGAAAGTAATATGGTGTGGTGATTTCAATGCACATAATACTCTATGGGGGAGTATTAAAACAGATTATAATTGCTAGATAGTTGAGGACATGTTAGATTGGGGACAGTTAGTGTGTGTTAATAATGGAAGTTGTACGAGAATTGACATATCACAAGGACGTAAATCAGTTTTAGATATTATTCTGGTGTCAGAAAACCTAGCAAGGAAATGTGAATGGAACATTAATAAACAGAGTACAATGTGTAGTGATCACTACCCTATATGGTGCAAAGTTGGTGTGAATATTACCCAAACTTTAGTGGAGAGAATCTCAAAGTGGAAATTTAATGAAGCTAACTGGGAACTCTATACGGAATTGTGTCATAATAAGATGTGTGAAAGGATACTAGATGTCGATAGCCCTGAGGAGTTAAGTAAGGAATTAAGTGAAGTGTTGAGATACTGCAGAGGAAGTAATAGGAAAAAGAAAAACTGAACATAGTAGGAAAGCAGTACCATGGTGAAATGAAGAGTGTAGCAAAGCAGTAAGGGAAAGAAATAAAGCAATGAAGAAAGCCAGAAAATCTGTATTGTTCAGTGAGTATATCAATTATAAGAGAGCACAGGCAGTAGTGAGGAGAGAGGTGAGAAATGCAAAAATAAAATACTGGAGATGTTTTTGTAATAGAATAGGAGAAGATATTGAAGTTGGTGAAATTTGGAATATGATTGGGAAGATGGGAGGGATTCAGAGAAGTAGCACTATACCAGTATTAGTGAGTAATGGAAAAATAGCAATAAAAGATAGTGATAAGGCAGAAAGGTTGGTAGAAACATTTGCAAAGGTGCACAGTAGTGATAATCTGTCAGAGAGTATGAGGAGGTATAGGGAACAGACAGTTAGGGAGAGGCCTCATATATATGAAAAGAAGGATTCATTAGGAAGTATTCTAGACACTGAGTTTAACTTATTTGAGTTAAAGAGAGCACTTGTGGGGGTTAAGCGTACGTCCCCAGGCAAGGACGACGTATGCTATGAGATGATATCGCATTTATCAGACTTATCGTTGAGTATGATTCTTAGACTTTTTAACAAAATATGGGAATCAGGGAATCTGCCTGCAGATTGGAAGCACAGTGTAAGAGTGCCTATTGCCAAAAAAGGGAAAGACCACTCTCAACCAATTAACTATAGACCTATCGCGCTGACGTTGAATCTATGTAAAGTTATGGAACGAATGGTAATGAATAGATTGACATATGTAATTAAAAGCAGAAACATTTTCAGCATGTCAGAGCAGATTTAGAAAAGGGAGAAGTACGATGGATGCAATATTGTGTTTGGAATCTGAAATTCGTAAAGCTCAAATTAATAAAGAAGTATTAGTGGGAGTGTTTTTTGACGTAGAAAAGGCATATGATATGCTGTGGATAAAAGGGCTCCTGATGAAACTGGAAAGCTTGGAAATTGGTGGAAGTATGTATAACTGGATTATGAGTTTCTTGTTTGGAAGAACGATTCAAGTAAGAGTAGGGACCGCGTTATCTCAGATCCTTCCAATTGAGAATGGAACTCCCCAGGGAAGTGTGAGCAGTCCTATTCTTTTTAATTTAATGATCAATGACATCTATCATACTGTAGATAATGAAATAGGAAGGTCATTATACGCTGACGATGGAGCACTATGGAAAAGGGGCCGAAATGTTCTATGTGTAGAAAATAAAATTAAAAAAGCAGTAAACGAGGTGGAGAATTGGGCAAATAAGTGGGGTTTTCATTTTTTTCTATGGCAAAAATGCAGGGGGTGTGTTTTTTGAAAAAGAGGAACATCCCAAGCTTGAATATTGAAATGTAGGGTCATAAGTTGGAACAAGTAAAGATAGTAAGGTTTTTGGGAATGTGGATGGATTTAAATTAAAATTTAAGAACACACATTCAGAAACTGATAGATAAATGCAAAAAAGGAATTAATGTTTTGAGGTGCTTGGCAGGAGTAGAATGGGGGCAACGTGTCAGTCCTTGAAAATAATTTATTGTGCTGTGATTAGGTCAAACCTTGATTATGGCTGTCTGGTATACGGTTTTGCGAGCAAAACATTACTTAAAAAGCTTGAGGTAATGCAAAATCAGGCTTTGCGAATTTGTTGTGGTGCATTTAGGTCTTCCCCGATAGCCTCATTACAAGTGGAAATGGGAGAATTGCCCCTTGAACTGCACTGAGATTTAAGGTACTGGTATGGTGAAAAGGGCCATCTGGACAATCATCCAGTTGGATTGATTTTGAGGGAATGTTGGGAATATGAGTACAGGGAAATAACAACCTTTGGTTGGATAGTAAGGAAGGAGGTGAATAAGTTGGGGCTGAAAAATCATGAAATTGCGCCTTCTGTTGCTTTACCAGCAATGCCACCGTGGCTGTTTCATAACCCTGTAATAGATTCACAAGTTAAGAAAATATTGAGTAATCCGGGGAATAAATATGCCAACTGAATTAATAGTTCAGCAGTACATTCATCGAGAGTATTATGATGCACTGCAGGTATTTACAGACGGTTCTAAAGATCCAGAATCTGAGAGGACTGCAGCAGCGGTGTATATCCCTGCTTTTGAGACTAAGATTGCAAAAAGACTTTCAGATCAGGTGTCAGATTTTTGCCTCCAAAATTTTAGCCCTACAATGGATAGAAGAAGTCCAACCAGAAAGAACAATGATTTTCTAGTGACTCAATGGCAGCCCTCTCTAGTCTAAAAAGTGAAAAATCCGATTCAAGGCAAGACTTAGTATTAGACATTTTACAAAGTCTGTTTAGAATTAGGCAGCTGAGGGTGGAGGTTAATTTTCTTTGGGTTCCTGCTCATGTTGGTGTGGATGGAAATAAAACGGTGGACATGCTAGCAAAGAAAGCACTGAATCATTCGCGAATAGACATTAAGGTAGCGTTGAGTAGAGCTAAATTCAATGCAGTGATTTCATCTGAAGTATGTAAAAGATGGCAGGAAATATGGAATAGTGGGAATAGTGGAAGACATATCTTCCTGGTTCAGGAGAATGTTGGAAAAGAGAGGAAAAGATTGGTAAATAGAAAGAAGGATGTCATCATCACAAGGCTAAGAATTGGACATGCTGCCTCAAACCATAATCTCTTTAGAATAGGTAAGCTTGAATCGGGTGAATGTGACAAGTGTGGGAAGCTGAAAACAGTAAGACACATTCTTTATAAGTGTCCTGCATATGAAAGGGACAGGTTCCAGTTAATTCAGGAATTAGGGTGGATAGGAGTGGGTGAAATTTCTAACCCAGCCATTATGGATGCACAAGCCAGTGCACTCTTAGTGCCGGTCCCAAGCCCGGGTAAATGGGGAGGGTTGCGTTAGGAAGGGCATCCAGTGTAAAAACATGTGCCAAATCAAATATGCGGATCACAAATGAGAATTTTATACCGGATCGGTCGAGGCCCGGGTTAACAACGACCGCCACAGGTATCGTTAGCCGACAGGGTACCAGTGGAAATTGGGCTACTGTTGGCTCAAGGAGGAGAAGGAGAGGAGAAAGACGTCTACAGAGACGGCAGGGAAAGGAGAAGTGTAGGAGAGTAGAGGTTAGGGTTGGTACTTTAAATGTTGGTACTATGACTGGTAAAGGGAGAGAGGTAGCTGATATGATATAGAGGACAAAGGTGTTCAGGAGACCAAGTGGAAAGGGAGTATGGCCAGGAACATTGGAGGTGGATTTAAACTGTTTTATCATGGTGTGGATGGAAAAAGAAATGGTGTAGGGGTGATTCTGAAGGAAGAGTACAGTAAGAGTGTAGTGGAGGTGAAGAGAGTTTCTGATAGGGTGATGATCGTGAAGCTGGAAGTTGAAGGGATGATGATAAATGTCATTAGTGCCTATGCTCCACAAGTTGGCTATGAGATGGAGGAGAAGGAAAAATTCTGGAGTGAATTAGATGAAGTGGTAGATGGTGTACCTAGGAAAGAACGATTGGGGATTGGGGCAGACTTTAATGGGCATGTAGGTGAAGGGAACAGAGGTGATGAGGAGGTGATGGGTAAGTATGGTTTTAAGGAGAGGAATGTGGAAGGGCAGATGGTGGTAGATTTTGCTAAAAGGATGGAAATGGCAGGGGTGAACACTTATTTTAAGAAGAAGGAGGATCATAGGGTGACGTATAAGAGTGGAGGAAGGTGCACACAGGTGGACTATGTGCTATGCAGGAGATGCAACCTGAAGGAGATTGGAGACTGTAAGGTGTTGGCAGAGGACAGTGTAGCTAGACAGCATCGGATGGTGGTCTGTAGGATGGTTTTGGAGGTGAAGAAGAAGAGGATAAGAGTGAAGACTGAAAGAAGAATAAGATGGTGGAAACTTAAGGAGGAAGAGTGTAGTGTGAGGTTCAGGGAAGAGGTCAGACAGGGGCTCAGTGGTGTTGAAGAGGTGTTGGATGATTGGGCAACTACTGCAGGAGTGATGAGGGAGGCAGCTAGAAAAGTACTTGGTGTGACATCTGGAAATAGAAAGCTAGACAAGGAGACGTGGTGGTGGAATGAGGAAGTGCAGGAGAGCATAAGGAGAAAGAGGTTGGCAAAACAGAAGTGGGATAGACAGGGTGATGAGAAAAGTAGGCAGGAGTACAAGGAGATGCGGCAGCAGGTAAAAAGGGATGTGGCGAAAGCCAAGGAAAAGGCATATGAGGAGCTGTATGAGAGGTTGGACACTAAGGAAGGAGAAAAGGATTTATACCGATTGGCCAGGCAGAGGGACCGAGCTGGGAAGGATGTACTGCAAGTTAGAGCAGTAAAGGATGGAGAGGGAAATGTGTTGACTAGTGAGGAGAGTGTGTTGAGAAGGTGGAGGGAGTATTTTGAGCAGCTGATGAATGAGGAAAATCAGAGAGAGAGAAGGTTGGACAATGTGGAGTTGGTGAAGCAGGATGTAGATAGGATTAGTAAGGAGGAAGTGAGAGCAGCGATTAAGAGGATGAAGAGTGGAAAGTCGGTTGGACCAGATGACATACCGGTAGAAGCGTGGAGATGTTTAGGAGAGATGGCAGTGGAGTTTTTGACCAGATTGTTTAACAGGATTTTGGAAGGTGAGAAGATGCCTGAGGAATGGAGAAGAAGTGTGCTGATACCGATCTTTAAGCATAAAGATGTGCAGTCTTGCAGTAACTACAGGGGAATTAAGTTGATCAGTCACACCATGAAGTTATGGGAAAGAGTAGTGGAAGCCAGGCTGAGAGAAGAGGAGACCATCTGTGAGCAACAGTATTGTTTCATGCCGAGGAAAAGCACCACAGATGCCTTATTTGCTTTGAGGATGTTGATGGAGAAGTATGGAGAAGGACAGAAGGAATTGCATTGTGTATTTGTGGATTTAGAGAAAGCGTACGACAGGGTGCCGAGAGAGGAGTTGTGGTATTGTATGAGAAAGTCAGGTGTGTCAGAGAAGTATGTGAGGGTGGTGCAGGACATGTATGAGGACAGTGTGACGGCAGTGAAGTGTGCAGTAGGTACGACAGACTGGTTCAGGGTGAAGGTTTAACTGCATCAAGGATCGGCCCTGAGCCCTTTCCTGTTTGCAGTGGTGATGGACAGGTTGACGGACGAGGTCTATGATGTTTGCGGATGATATTGTGATTTGTGGTGAGTGTAGGGAGCAGGTTTTGAAAAGCCTGGAGAGGTGGAGATATGCACTGGAGAGAAGGGGAATGAAAGTCAGTACGAGTAAGACAGAATACATGTGTGTGAATGAGAGGGAGGGCAGTGGAGTGATGCGGTTGCAGGGAGAAGAGCTGGAAAAGGTGGAGGAGTTCAGGTACCTGGGGTCAACAGTGCAAAGTAATGGAGAGTGTGTTAGAGAAGTAAAGAAAAGAGTGCAGGCAGGGTGGAGTGGGTGGAGAAGAGTGACAGGAGTGATTTGTGATAGTAGGGTATCTGCAAGAGTGAAAGGGAAAGTTTATAGGACTGTGGTGAGACCTGCAATGTTGTATGGATTAGAGACAGTGGCATTGAGTAAAAGACAGGAGGTGGAGCTGGAAGTGGCAGAGCTGAAGATGTTAAGGTTTAAAGAAGAGGAAGATAGGGTGGAAAGAAGTGGGCGATATTTCTCTAATGGTACTGTTGGAATGCGAGTATGAGCAATCAAGATCTCTAGAACTGTTATTTAAGTACCTTAAAAATACAGGGAATATAAACAGAATTTAGGTATGTATGTATTTATTTAAAACCGTTTTTTTTCTTTCCCTATTCTGTGTTCGCTCCACACTCCAGATCAGTGGGTGGCTGTGATGCACCTTTCGTTGGTCTGCCAAACCGCCTGAAGGAATTCAGCTGTGAGTCCAAACAGACCAAGATGGGGGCGTGTCTCTTCAGATTTTGTGCTCCGGTAGAAATTTCTCCACTAACTGCAAGTTGATTCACTCAGAACAAGCTTGCACACCGATAAACATTACTAGACATCGGTCACAACTACAGAGAGGGACTTTCAACTACCTCGGGAAATCGCAGTGTTTTCCGGGCGGACAGGACAGCAGGGGTGGAGGTCTGTGTATTTATGTTAACAAATCAAAAACGCTTTTGCGAATTTCTGGCCAGAATTCGTCAGGGAGCTGCTGCAGGTTTTACTGAAATGATTGGTGGAACCCATTTGCTCATGGTGAACTCTATTATGTGCAAAAAAACATGACAACTGGAACATTGGATTGGGTTGACATGGAAGGCAGTGGATTCCCCACCCAGGGAAACCTTTCACAAAAGTCCACCATGTGACTGCATCAGGCCAAACCTTCTAAGTCCAAAATCTCTATTCCTCCATTCCTGACTGAGAAGTGACATAATATTACTAAATAGATTTGGGCAATGACTGCTGATAAAAACACAAATAATTAACTTTAAACGAGTTATTTAAAGATTACAAATACCGTTTCATTTAGTAAAAATGTAACAAAAAAAAAAAAAACTCCATGACGAATCCCCCTAAAAACAAATAATATATAAAAAAAAAAAATATATATATATATATATATATATATATATATATATATTTATATATAGTAATAATTTTTTTTCCCTCTATGTGGACAGCAGCAACATAATTACAACATACTTACATTTCTGTAGATTAATTTTTTAGAAATATTCATTCTTTTTACGAAATCTGTTATTTTCTTTATAAGAAAACACACATTTCATAAGAATGAAGTTAAGAGCTTTAATTATATGACATGCAGACAATTAAGTTTCATTCTGTTGTACTGAACCAGTTTTTTTTTTTTTTTTCTTCTTAATATGTACAATGTCCCACGATCATTAGAATAGTGCTTACAGGTATTTTTTATTTTATTTTTTATTTTTGGTGACGCTACAATAAAATGTATTACCTCTGGTTCGACCTCCAGCAACTCCAGAGCGAAATGTATGCAGTTGTATTTGAGGAGATAATACTTTGGATTTCTCCTCAGTGATGCACTCACTCTTTCTAAGAAATCATGGGGAATCCCCGCTTCTTGTCAATACACAATGTATCTGTCACCTTGACAGAACACGTTTATTTGTTCTGTTAACACGCCTCCTATACCTGAAGGGGAGCAGAAGGATGTGTGTTTTGCTGTAAAAAAATATATATGGTATTTAATGTTATATAGTATTATAAATAGTTGTTTGTTTTTCTGTGTTTATTGTGATGCTACAGGAATAAAGAGGGTTAAATGGCCACATAAACATGGAATTCAGTACAAGGGCAATAATCTCTACATTGTGATTTTTATGATTAGACTTTAGGTGTTTAATGTTATTAAAAAAAAGCCTGAGATGCTCTAATGTGCACACCAATATATTAAGTTAAATAAATATTAAATGGTTGTCATTTATATTGAACATTACATGGAGAGTTAGAGATTTACATGTAAAATGGATGATGTTCTGGTCCACATCAGAAAAATAAACACCAGCGTGATAATAGCCAGTGGCTGACACCACGCATTGGCTGTGTCTTGGGACCAGGATCAGGTCTCCAATTTTAAGTTCCTCTTTCAGTTCCTGATCCTCCTGTTTGATGACTTTAAACCCTTCAGGTGTGTTTCCAAGGCCGATCCTAATCGTGCTCTACAAAAGAATTTACCCAACACAGGGAATATTGTCAGCTAAAAGTGTAAAACTGTGACTAAGGATTGTGCATTAACACAAACATTCATAATATGTCATGTCTACTTATTTTATTTTAAATGTACTTTATTTTAATACATATTTATTTAAACAAATCCTGCTTTAGATACGTTAACAACTGCAGCAATAAAATGTTATAATGTATAAATAATAAAATCTATATTGTAGCATTCTGTACTATCTTCTTAACATCAATAAAACAAAGTATATTTTCATACTGAATTTGAATTGTGTCTGAATTACTAGTTACTGCCAGTCTATTTGTATGAGTTTGTGGTTTCAGGGGCTGCTGTAACTATAAAGACAGGGCTTGGTGAGTTTCCACACAACACACAAACATTTACATGGCCGTAGTTTTTGCAGATTATAAACATTGTTGCAATTTTTGACCCTTAATTATATAATAATACAATTTAATTAAATTCATTTTAAACTGATTTGTAAAAACAAAATCATGTATTTTTTATATATAAATATGTGTAATAGAGTATTTGGAAATGTATTTATATTAAACAATTTAAAAGTTTTATCAGCCAGGATAAAAAATAATAATCTACAATGGTTGTACCTCACTCTCCTGGGTGTTCTTCTGGAATATTTAAAGTATGCTCATTCTAAATAAAGTAGTACTTCTAAATCAGAGTAGTGCAGTTGTGGGCCGTCAGTGCCAGCAAGTTCTTCTCTCCTGGCCTAAACATTATCAGAAGCACTGATCTACAATTAAAACCTAAATTCTAATATTTGTTCAATGAAATTGTATTAATTTATTCCCAACAATTTATTCTCTTTATTTCGTAGAGTTTCTCTTGACTGCACTGCTTCCAGTATGTGAATGTTAGATTTTTTTTTTCTATTTGCTGCCATGTCAATCTAATCTGGCCAGGGCCTTCAGAATCAGTAGTGCTGGCTGATGTACCTAAGACTGTACTATAAATTTGCCCCACAGGGCAGCTAGCTGGCCCAGAATAGCTTCAGCATTTTTCTGTCCTCTGATTGGTTCGTCAGAGCGAAACTGTTACAGCCAAGTTCGACTGGCAAAACATGTCTGTAGCGATCTGCAAACATTAATACCTCAGTTAGACTGAGAAATTGATTTGGTCTCGGACATTCTTAAAAATCCATTTTCAAGAAAAGCTAGACATCTAGAAAAGCTAGTTCGCCCAACCCTGAAGCTAGCTAGCTTTTCTCAGCCCAGGAAAGGGTTTGTTCGCTACCTCCAGACCAGTGAATCAGGCGGTACCACTGGCTTACAGCCTCTGAAGAGCATTGCAAATTATAAGCATGCATTATGAGTATGCATCTCTGGAGAGTAAGTTGTATTTTCTTTACATTTTTCATGTTTTTGCCATGTTATTAGACAAATATTGATTTTAAACTGCTCCAGATGATGTAGGTGGCACAGTTACGGTTGTAGTGTAGATGTTTGGAGCTTGCTTTAGTAAAATGGTATTCACCCTCCATATGTGAAATGTCTCTCTCTCTCTCTGTAATGAAACACGTTGTTATATTGCGTTTTTGTATAGTATAGATGGTTTCTATAATTGCGACATGATAGTGGTGGTATTAAGTCAGGTAAGTCCCCACTGAAGGCCCAGGTACCGAATGCACGGCCCATCACTGGAGTAGTGTTAACACAACAAAGAACACAGACACTCAACATTGCTGTTTTTTAACACCTTCACTGTAGAGGCTTTATGGAAATATAGTTATGTTGTAAATGACATTAGAAGTATGTTTTAAATGCCGACAGCAATATCTCATTACAAACAGTAATGATACTCTCAGTTCACAACTATATTAGTCAAGTTTCAAGGTAAAGTTGATGAGGAGATGCTGCCTGGGCTTTAACACACCACATGAATCCCCTCTCCACCATTCTCATCTGTTGATCATGTTCTAAAAATAACAAATAGAAAGCAAAATGCAAGCACAATCTTTAAATTGCACACAGTTTAAATATTCTTGTTCTTGGTTGAAATACATTTTATTATATTTAAATTAGGTTTTTAAAAATGCTTACCTATGTGTTTTCTGGCCAGATGTCTGACACCTTTTTTCCAAGCGCGGATCAAACTCATTAATTAACCGGCTCAGTTTGGTAGCTAGCTGAGTACATGAAAGAGTACCAGGAAATGCAGCTGAGATGCTCTGACAAACAGGAAAGTGGGCAAGATTGTCCTGTTTCACTTGGTACATCCACAAATCAAGTGTACGCTGGAAAGCTGTGATCATGTCGGACATCTGTTCTTACGTCTTATCGTTCTTACAAAGAACATATTTACTTTTAATCGCCACATTATCTGTGTAAAGCTGCTTTGAGACAATGTTTATTGTTAAAACCGCTATACAAATATAAATGAATTGAATTGAATTGAATCAGGGTGATGACTTGTTTGCGTCCCTGCAGCTTCTGTTTCAGTTGGGCGAGATGCTCAGTTATGTCCAGAGGTGGGAAGTAACGAAGTACAAAAACTTTGTTACCGTAATTAAGTAGATTTTTTAGGTATCAGTACTTTACTCCACTATTTATTTTTCAGACTTTCAGAACTTTTCACTTTTACTCATTAAATTTTTACACAAATATCTGTAATTTCTACTTCTTACATTTTCAAAACAGACCCGTTACTTTAGTTTTAATCCATTGATTTGGTAAATCTTTTTTATTTATTTTCACTGCGTGCCAATTTCAGCCGAACAACCGATTTCCTGTCATTGCGTGTCTTTTTCAATCCACTGGTGTATAAAGTCCTGTCTCTCACTCACCACAGATGTAGACTAGTTTATGGAGCTAAGAATCAGCAGGCAGAAGGCAGTAAGAAGTTTAGGGTTAATGTGGATGAGACAGAGGGAGTCAGTGATGTAAACATGACTGAGAACAGACACATTCCTGATCATCATCATCTTTTCTCTGCTTGTGTTCTATATGTGGATCTTCAGCCTGGACACATTCGTTCAGTAACAACATTTTTAATTCCATCCATCCATCCATCCATTTTCTCCCGCTTATCCGTAATTCGGGTCGCGGGGGCAGCAGTCTAAGCAGGCATACCCCACCTTCGACTGCTGCCCAATCCACACAGCACCGTCCCTTACGGTCCCTCCTGCAGGTGGTGAGCCCACGGGAAACATTTTTAATTCGTTTTGTGTAATATATATATATATATATATATATATATATATATATATATATATATATATATATATATATATATATATATATATATATATATATATACTGTATATATAAAAACACTGGTTGGAAGGCTGTTCCATAACTGGGGTTTATAAGAGAAAGATCTGCTCCCTGCTGTAGTCTTCATTATTTGAGGAACCAGCAGATAGCCTGCACCTTTTGATCTAAGTAGGCGTGGAGGATCATACTGGTACAGAAGTTCACTCCGATACTGCGGTGCGAGACCGTTAAGTGCTTTAAACGTCAGTAGTAGTATTTTATAATCATTGCGAGATTTAATTGGGAGCCAGTGTAGACTGATTAAAACAGGGGTGATGTGGTCATATTTCCTAGACTAGTGAGGACTCTTGCTGCCGCATTCTGAACTAACTCAAGCTTATTTATGCATTTATTTGCACACCCAGTAAAGCATTACAGTAGTCTAATCTAGAAGTAACAAAAGCATGAACTAGTTTTTCTGCATCCTGTAACGACATCATATTTCTAATTTTAGCAATATTTCTAAAGTGAAAGAAGGCGATCCTGGTGATATTATTCACGTGAGACTCAAAGGAAAGACTAGGTTTAATAATCACACCAAGGTCTTTGACAGCCGTACACGCTGAAACAGAAACACCATCCAGAGATGCTACGTAATCGGAAAGTTTACTTCTAGCTGCATGTGGTCCTAATAAAAAGTACTTCCGTAGTATAGTGTGATCAATATTGTCAAAAGCTGCACTAAGGTCGAGCAAAACAAGTAAGGAGACAAAACCCTGATCAGAGGCCAATAACAGGTCATTTACCACCTTAACTAGCGCCGTCTCTGTGCTATGATGAGGCCAAAATCCTGACTGATACATTTTAAAAATGTTATTCATAAGTAGGTGTGAGCGCACCTGCTGTGCTTTTCTAAAATGTTGGATATAAAGGGGAGATTTGATATTGGTCTGTAGTTGGACAGCTGACATGGGTCAAGGTCAGGTTTCTTAATAAGGGGGTGGATAACTGCCAGTTTGAAGGATTTTGGTACATAACCAATGCTAATGGAAGAGTTTATTATTTTTAAAACAGGTTCAATTACCTCTGGAGTTATCTGTTTAAAGAAACTTGTAGGCAAGGGATCGAGAATGCAGGTTGATGATTTGATGAGGAAATTATTGAAATTAAGTCATTCTCATGAATAGGAGTAAAGCTTTGTAGTTGATTGTCTGCTATAATTACGCTGCTGTCTACAGGGTTACTTGTAAAATAATTTGGATTTATATTAACCGTCTGAATTTCTTTTCTGATGTTTTCAATTTTATTATCAAAAAAGTTATCATTACTACCTAATGATGGTGTGCATGTTAGCGCAGTGCTTTTATTCCCTGTTAATTTAGCTACCGTGCTGAACAAAAATCTAGGATTATGCTTGTTATTTTCTATGAGGGTGGAGAAATATGCTGATCTAGCAGCACTAAAAGATTTTTTATTATTTAGGAGGCTCTCCTTCCATGCTATTTGGAATACTGTTAATTTTGTTTGATGCCATTTACGTTCTAGTTTCCGAGTGGTCTGTTTTAAGGTGTGTGTACGATCATTATACCACTGTGCTAATTTTTTTCTCCCTGATCATTTTGGTCTTAAGGAGAGCTACATCATCTAGAGTGTAACGTAACGTTGATTCTAGGTGTTCAGTGGCCCAGTCAAGCTCTGCGGGGTCAGACGGAGATCTATCAATATCGTAATTTCTGGAAGATTATTGATAAAACGCGCCGACGTGAAAGTACGCTTAACACGGTAATGTGGTGGGGTAGAAATGCAATGACTGAGGCTGATTTTAAGAGATGAGATAATGGTCTAAAATAGCTTCAGACTGTGGAATTATGACTAAGTTTTTTTATTTTTAATCTAAATGTTAACAACAAATAGAGAGTGTCCACCACTATGAGTGGGTCCTATAACATTCTGATTAATTCCAACTGACTCTAGAATGAACACAACTGCTGCTCTTAAGGAGTCTTCCTGATTATCAAAATGAATATTAAAGTCACCAATAATTAATTAATGAGACTCTGGATGCGCTCTTCTAATGCTAAGATCTTCTCCGTCAAAGAGCAAACTAGCTTACACTTCTCACAGATAAAATTATCGCTAACAACGGAGAAAGACCGACTAAACATGACACACTTCACACACTGAATGAACTGGATGTTCGCTATAGTAGAGAAATTCCGTACCTTAATGTGATTACTGTAGTGTGTGTTCATAGTTCTGGTGAATGTCCTTCTTTCACTGCTTTCAAACCCTCAAACAGGGAAGAAAAAAAAAAGCGCTCTTCCGAAAGCAAAAATAGACGAGACTGAGCCAACGGAAAGTGAAGGATGCAGGATACATTAGACAGTGGATGCTAGATAACTTTGTTCTGCTCAACTCAGATACGACAGAAGTACTTTTACTAGGACCACATGCAGCTAGAAGCAAACTTTCCGATTACGTAGCATCTCTGGATGGTGTTTCTGTTTCAGCGTGTACGGCTGTCAAAGACCTTGGTGTTATTAGTGACCCTAGTCTTTCCTTTGAGGCTAACGTGAATAATATCACCAGGATCGCCTTTTTTCACCTTAGAAATATTGCTAAAGTTAGAAATTTAATGTTGTTACAGGATGCAGAAAAACTAGTTCATGCTTTTGTTACTTCTAGATTAGACTACTGTAACGCTTTACTGTCTGGGTGTGTGAGTAAGTGCATAAATAAGCTTCAGTTAGTTCAGAATGCAACAGCAAGATTCCTCTCAAGATCTAGGAAATATGACCACATCACTCCTGTTTTAATCAGTCTACACTGGCTCCCAATCAAATCTCGCATTGATTATAAAATATTACTACTGACATATAAAGCACTTAACAGTCTCGCACCGCAGTATCTGAGTGAACTTCTGTACCAGTATGATCCTTCTACTTAGATCAAAAGGTGCAGGCTATCTGTTGGTTCCTCAAATAATGAAAATGGGTCATTTTAAATTATGGAACAGCCTTCCAACAAGTGTTCGGGACTCAGACACAGTTTCAGTGTTCAAGTCGGGGTTGAAAACACATTTATTTAGTCAAGCCTTTTATCAGTAGATTTTTCTTAGGTAAAGGCGCAGTGGAGGGAACATGGATATAGAGTGTTTGGTGAACTGGGATATTTGTATGCTGTCGTCCCCTCACATTTACACGTTCACTCAGGTTCGTTGACGGTGGTGTGGTGGGTCGTCTCTTATCCCAGAGATCCCTCATGTCTGTATTACCTTCTGGTTCTCCATTTTAGTTATGCTGCCATAGCGAATCTTGCCGGAGTCCAAACTGCACAGTGATATTAACTTTCATACAACAATAAGGACACTTAATAATCCATATCCTTCTCTTCCTGTCACCCTCTTTTCTCTCTCTCTCTCTCGGTCGAGTTAAACATGCTCCTGAGGTTTCAGTGACTCCTGTTCCTGCCCCTCTCGCCTCTGTGGATCTTTCCACTTCGTCCAGGCCTACCTCTGGATAACGTTCTCTTCGATTGGAGACCACTCTGTGCAGCTTGGGATGGTTTCTCATCAACATCTTGGTTTGTTCCATTAAATTCCGGAGTAAGAACAGGCGCAGTCTGCTACATTGACTCAGGACTACTTTTCGCTTCTGATCATCATTACTGTACCCCGCAACATCGTATATCTGCTACAAATGGACATTCGGTGCAATCCAGATGAGGATGGGTTCCCTCTTGAGTCTGGTTCCTCTCAAGGTTTCTTCCTATCGCCATCTCGGGGAGTTTTTCTCCTTGCCATAGTCGCCACCGGCTCACTCATCAGGGACAAACGTACTTATAAAGAACATCTTTTAATCACCACATTATCTGTGTAAAGCTGCTTTGAGACAATGTTTATTGTAAAAGCGCTATACAAATAAAAATTTATTGAATTGAATAATATACCATGTTTCCTAAAGGCATTAAATGGTGAGAAAAAAGTAATTTATGTTCATCTGCAAATCTGTTGTCTCGCGAGATGTTCCAAAACAAAATGGTCCAAGCCATTCTAAAGAGAATCTGACGACAAACCTCAACAAGGTGATTGATGATGTGCTAATGAGAGTAGCCTACCTGATGTTGCTCCAGTCAACAGAGTAACACAGAACCCGAACACACTTGGAAATGAACTTGTGTAAATAAAATACCTACCTGGAAGTGAATCTGTGGAAAGAGAGACAAACTTATCTGACAATGGTAACCTTGTAAAAGGCTTGGCTGAGGACTGCCCTGAACAACTTCCAGTCCCCTCTAACATGCCAGAATGTGATGAGACAAATGTTCTTGAAAATGAAGGAGAAGAGGAGATTAATGAGACAGAGGAACAAGCTGATACTGATGACCTAGTCAGGAGATCTATAAGGAATCGTCAGCCACCTAGGTGGCTGGACTACACTGAACTAGGAACCCCCTTAGTCACAGTGGTGAAGTCATTCTATTAAGGGCTGACCACTGTGTGGAACAACCTCATAAGTGAGAATGATGCATCAGCTTGTCCCCCTGTTTTGTCCCATCCGGTGATAACTGATAACATTGACATGCACAGGGACGTGCATAAGTTAGGAGGGGAGAGTGTAACCCACCTAAGGTTACTGGAGTGCAACTCTCTACTCTGCCTGCAGGTGGCCCATACACCCCAGGTAATTCACTTAAAAAACAAACAAACAAAGCAAACTTTTCTTCCGGTGAAGAAGTTGCTAGAAAGCAAACAAAGACTGGTATGAGAAATATTCTTTAAAGGACAGAAATTAAAAGAAAAATCTTTTACTGTTCTTTTAAAACCAATCAGAGTTATAAACCTGATTCTTGTTGTTTGATATCATATAGACATAGATTCAGATTGTTTTATGTTGTTTAAGATGCTTATAAAAGATCGCTAATCGCGCTAGCTGCATGCTAATTGTTAACATTTAAATGCAACTTCTATTTGGTTTGTCATGCTAGCTTAGCTAAGCTAGACACCACTGTAGCAGATGTTTAATAGTGTTTACACTGCTAAAGGTGCCTTTATACTGTTTTGTTGACTTAAAAGTTAATATACATGTATTTAAAATAAGGGTGATTTAGTTCATTTAATTGTGAATATACATGTTTGTGTATGTATATGAGGAGCAGAAGTTTGTTTTAGCCGTTAAAAAGAATAAATATGTAAAAATGTGATGGTTAAAATGTTATTAAGATGCAAAAACAGGTTCAAAAAGTAAAAAAAAAGTTAATATCTGGTTTCATAAATAGGTTTCTGAAATCCTATGATTTCAGAAACCTATTTATGAAACCAGATATTATAAATAGGTTTCTGAAATCCTATGATTTATTTTTGTACTATGAGATGGAAGTATATGAGTGATTGTTGTTCATTGGAACTGACTTATGTTATGTGTTGTAATGTGTGACTATACAGATAAGAACATACGTAAACCTACCCAAATAGTGAAAATAACATACTCTACGAAACAAGTCAAGTCAAGTTTATTTTTATAGCGCTTTTCACAACAGACATTGTCTTAAAGCAGCTTTACAGAAATCAACAGTCAAGGTGAATGGTGTGCATTTATCCCTGATGAGCAAGCCATAGCACTGTGGCAAGGAAAAACTCCCTTAGATGTTATGAGGAAGAAACCTTGAGAGGAACCAGACTCAAATAGGGGGACCCAATCTCATTTGGGTGATATCAAGAGTTTGAACATAAATCTTTCAACAATACAGAACACTGGAGAGTGAGAACTAACATGAGTACAGGAGTATAAGATTATAAGAAAATGTTCTTTCTACAGTCTTTGGTATAAAAGTAGGAGCTACTGAGCTTAACATTTGTGATCATCACAGATCCAGCAACAGCTTCTGCATGCCAGAGCCTTTAAACACTCCCGGAGGTCCAATGTCAAAACTCCACACATGTAGTGGGATCCAATTGGCACTGGTACGTCTCATCACGAGGTGGGACGTGACTGGAGCTGGCCAAACCTCAGGAAGCCTCAGAATGGGGAGAGAAAGAGAAGCAGTGAAGAGGAATTAGCGTAGCTGCTGTTCATGATATTAACAGCACAAGTTGATAATGTACATGTGATCAGATGTTCTGGAGCACAAGGTTATGATGTGATGTGTGTTATGTGTAGGCTTTGCTAAAAAGATATGTTTTTAATCTACACTTAAACTGGGTGAGTGTGTCTAAACCTCGAACACTGTCAGGAAGACTTTTCCAAAGTTTGGGAGCTAAATGTAAAAAGGCTCTACCGCCTTTAGTGGACTTTGCTATTCTAGGAACTACTAGAAGCCCAGTTTTGAGAGTTTTAAGATCTCGGGGAGCATGACGGATTTTAGCGTGTTAAAAGACTGGAGAGATACATGGGAGCCAAACCATTTAGTGCTTTATAAGTGAGTAGCAGTGGTTTGTAGTATATTCGAAACTTAACAGGAAGCCAATGTAGGGACGATAAGATTGGGGTTATATGATCATATTTTCTTGACCTAGTAAGAACTTTTGCTGCCGCATTCTGAACTAACTGAAGCTTGTTTATTAATGATGCAGGACATCCACCTAGTAATGCATAACAATAATCTATTCTGGAGGTCATGAACGCATGGACGAGCTTCTCTGCATCGGATATAGACAACATATTTCTTAGCTTAGAAATATTTCTAAGGTGAAAGATAAGTTGCTGTCTAAAATTACTCCCAGGTCTTTTACTGTTGAGCTAGTGGTTACAGAACATCCGTCTAAATGCAGGTTGAGATGCTGGTGCTTCTGTATACTAGTTTTTGGGCCAATGAGCAAAATCTCCGTCTTATCAGAATTTGAAAGTAGAAAGTTATGGGTCATCCAATCTCTTATTTCCCTAACACACTCAGTTACTCGAGTTAATTGAGCTGTATCGCCTGGTTTAAATGAGATATATAGTTGGGTATCATCAGCATAACAATGGAAGCTAATTCCATGCCTTCTAATAATATTTCCTAAGGGAAGCATGTATATTGTGAAGAGCAGGGGTCCTAGAACTAAACCTTTTGGCACGTCATAGTTCACTAGCATTAGCCTGAAAAGCTCTCCATTTAAATCTACGAAATGGTAACGATTGGACAGGTAGGAAACACACACACATATCAACAACTTCCATGGACTCTTTCTTCATTTGAGTTTTTTATTTTGAGTTTATTGTGTGCTGTGCACTCAGGAAGCCTTCTTAGGTAGGCAGGGAATGTAAATGACTGCCAATTTATTTTGTATAATAAATTTTTTCAAATTCACCTGTTTTGTGTTGTCTGTTCTCTGATGACCGTTTACTATTTCAGGCTCCATAGTCGTATCTAGAGCTTCTGATACTAGCCCAGCTTTAATTTCTTAATACTTAAATTAGGTATTATTTACATTAACCTGACAAGGAGGTAACATATATCTTTCTGTTTTCTTTGAAGGTTCCAACCCAACCTAACTGAAGCTAACCTAACTGAAGCGAACCTAACCGAAGCTAACCTAAACGAAGCTAACCTAAGCTAAGCTAACCCAAGCTAAGCAAACCTAAACTAAGCTAAGCTAAATGAAGTTGGATGGAATTAATCTAAGCTAAACTTCTGCGCTAGGTGATGCTTGTTGGACAACTTAAGTGATTAACTCAGGTTAATCATCTAGCATTGTTTTTTAGTGATTGAAGTTCATCTGTTGGAAAACTGGCTGTAAATGTACTTACAAACAACATGATGAGTCAATCGGAGCTTGACCAAAAAAATTATCAGTGAGAACTTGACTTTGTCTCCATGTACGTCGTCTTATAGATTAATCAGCTGACTATATCACTTAAGGTGAAGAGCTGTCTGGCCGCCCCATGAGCAGGAGATTTGGGGTAATTGGGTTTAAGTCTGCTACATTGGAGGAGACATAACCTAGAGGTTTGCTATTGAGAATTCTCAATAAGTACTGTTTGAAGAACTTCTTCTGTTACTGTTTGTGCACCTACTGCTGTACAGATAGCATTTTTAAGAGATCGGCTCTCTCTTTCCCAGCTGCCACCAAAGTGAGGGGCATTAGGTGGGTTGAACCGAAATGCAATCTTTTGTTTGCCGAGATGTTGAAGCTCCTGGCTGCAATTTATTAAGGTATCTCTTAACTCTCTCTCTCTTTCCACCCTGGAAGTAAGTGCCCTGGTCGGATAACAGTTCTGAGGGAGTGCCTCTGCGTGCTATTAATCTCCTCAGAGCCATGAGGAAGGAATCAGTGACTATAGCTGTGAGGAGTTCAATGTGTATGCATCGAGTTGTGAGGCAATTCCCCATCTTTTCTCCAGGCTTCTGCCTTTTATGATTTGGAAATGCCCAAACAATCCATACCAGTAGTGTAGAAGGGTGGTTTGTGGAGTCTCAAGCGTGCTTCCACTTATGACATTTCATGCAGTTATGTTGAGATTTTTTGAATTGTCTCACGACCTCTGGAAGTGAGGAAATCCACACACATCTCATTTCAGCAAATACTCATTCCGGTCCTGGGTGACACAGCTTGCTATCATATTTCTGAATGAGTAGTTTGGTGGCTCGATGATGAGGATCTAGAATAATGGGGTGAAATGTCTGGAGTTCCAAGCCGGGAAAACCTGGTAATCTAGATTAATTTAAATCACTTTGACGGTGTTGAACTGAGGCTTCAACAAGGTCTTTCCCAGAACTCTACTCACTGGTATCTAAGGAATTTAATGTTTGTGTGACACCGCAAAATACACTGGTTCTTCCTCTCACTTTATTTTGAGGATGGAAAAATTGGCTGTAAAGGAATGCTTTTCAGGTGTTGGTATCTCTGCTGGAGTGTTGCAATGGGATAATAATGCTCTGCCAAACCTAAGTGTTCAGAGGGTAAAGGCATTCTTTTACAGCCCATGACAAAGTACAACCCCTCCTTTTAATAGGAGCAGACCATACTCACTTTATAACACCTATTAAGCCTGTATGCCTAGGACACCATGGAGGTCCAGCAGCTATCAGAACTAGACTAGGTTGTACTGAAATTGACTAACTTTAAATTTTCTTCTTCAACAGGTGCAAACTTGTGAGATGTCCATCAGTAAGAGCCAAAGCTTCACTGAAATGTATCAGTGCGTCAACATTAACTAGGAAGCATGTACAGAGAGAGTCAGAAAAAAAGAGAAGAGCTGGAAGAAAGAAGGACGGGTTGAGATGAAAGGGGGAGGTGAGAAACATGCTGTACATCAGAGAAACATGCTGTACACTAGACAGAGAGAGTCAGAAAAAAAAGAGAAGAGCTGGAAGAAAGAAGGACGGGTTGAGATGAAAGGGAGAAGTGAGAAACATGTTGTACATCAGAGGGGTCCCACACTGTAAATCATTTACCAAGAGCACATTGAAGCATGCTGGAGTTCTCCTGTCAAATCAAGTCATTCTGTTCTGTAAGAGAGCAAGAGAGAAGCAAGAGAGCTAGAGGAAAAACTGAGCAAGAGATCAAGGAAGGATGCTGTATTGTCACATGACTCTTATTCATTTTCATTTCTCTGTTTCTGCCTCTGCCTCATAAATTTATTCCGTTTCTCTTCAGTCATGTGACCTGTGTATTCATGCATTGTGGTTTATTTCTGAAAAGTTCTGAAACGTCACTCCCCTGGATGACTTACTACTTAAAGTTATAGCTACAAAAATAGGGCGAATAGTAAATGGACACGTGTAACTGTCTAAGAGTGATACACTGGTGACAAAGCTGCTCGCTCTATCTATCGCTCTATCTATCGCTCCATCCATCTATCCTGAACAAAACCATAAACACAACACCTATTTTTGCCCCCATTTTTAATGAGCTGAACTCAAAGATCTAAGATCTAACAAAAGGCCTTAGGCTGGCCACAATAAAAGGCCACTCTAAAATGTGCAGTTTTACTTTTTTGTGTATTGTGGTTTCCGGAGGGTCCGGGGTGTATCTGGAAACCAGTCAGTATCAGGTTTGACCACCATTTGCCTCACGCATTTTGCCCTGTAGAGTGAAAACCTATCCAAAGTAAAAGACGCCATCGAATGTAAGCATTTGCCCACTCAAGTTGAACTGCAGTCAGGTTGAGACCCCGATTAGGATGACTAACATGTAGATGAGCTTCGCTGAGACGGTTTCTGACAGTTTGAGAAGAAATTATTTGTTTATGCAAATTGATTGTTGCAGCATCTGTCCGGGTGTCAGGAATCCCCCTGCCACGCCCCCTTCGGAGGCTGTCTTTCCCTGGGATTCCCTGACGCACCGCGCTCCTGCTCCATTGCGCCCGCCTGCAGCTGCTCCCAATCCGGCTTCACAAGGAGCAGCTGAGGCTCATCTCCGTTTTCCATTGCACCACCCATATAAACCCCACGCTCGCCTACACAGACTGTCGGTTATTGTATGTACGTGTGTGTAGTCTCGTGTTGGTCTGTGCAGGTTCCTGGTGGCTCGCTGCTCCGCTTATGCTTCCCCCGCTACGCATGTTCTCCTTCCGGATTCCTCGTTCGCTCCACGGCGGCGTGTGCGTTTCCCTTCGCTCCTAGGACTTCTGACGCTTCTCCGTCTCTGCCTCTGCGCCGCACCCTGTACCGTGGATATTATTGTGTTTATTATTAGTGTTACGGACTGCCGTTTGCCGGTTTATCCCGTAACATAAAGCGGGTGCTTTATGTTGGCTCTGCCTTGTTGTGTAATAAAAACGCCGGCTTATATTTCTGCCTCCGCCTCCATATACGCCGCGTAACACCGGGTGGCTGGTCTCAGACAATCTTGGAGTGGAAGATGCTGGATGTGGAAGTCCTGGGCTGGAGAGGGCAGCTGAACAGATGTCTTTCTCTACTCAAATTAAAGAGATCTCAGATTAGAAAGTTTTTGTTGCATGGCAGTTCTCGGGGTCTGACCTCATGGAAAGATCTGACTATCCTTACAACTTGCTTAATAATCAATGAGGAAATGGCAGCACTGGAGAGCAAAAATCTGCAAAGCTCTGAGCAGGTTTAGATTCAGCATGTGAGCACATGCCATACATTATAATAAAGTACAAACAAAATCTATAATTATTGTAATGTTTAACAAATTTTATATTTTTTAATTGTGTTGTGATTTGTTTCTTCATTTCATTCTTAACTAAAAATTTAAAGTTTAGTTAAAATGCAGCCTTATAACATTTACTGTTAAAATAGAACTTATAACAACCACAGTTAGTTAAAACATCAGAAATCACACTTTGGCATTCAAAACAATACAAAATAACTTTAATTTAATAAATTAATTTTATCAATCTATTTAGTTTTGTTTGGTTAATCAAATGCAACAACGTAGATTCAGTTCAAGTAACTCGGTTCAAAAGATTTCGGGTCAATAAATTAATTTTAAAATAATAAGGTCCAGAAGAGTCGGTTCACTGGTTTCGGTACAATTGAGTCTGAATCGATAGATTCACTGGTAAATGACTCGATTCCACAGTTCTAACAAAAATCTGTAACATAAAACATTCTGTCCCATTAAAAATATTTCTTTCAGCAGTCTTACTCAAGAAAAATAAACTTTTGTTCTGCTTGTGCAAAACCAGCAGGTAGTCAGAATGTTCCTACTCTGTTCCTGGGTTAGTTTGAGGCGTTCACCTCAGTCAGCTTCGTCTCTATGGTTTGGCTCGCCATCTTACATCATCGTCTCATTGTAATGAACGGTGTTCCAGCATGAAAAAACTCTGACCTGCATATATACAGACAATAATCAGTTGCCAAACATCTCAACATTCACTGTTTCTAGTTCAATAACAGAACAAATAGCATTCATACATTTCAGAATCTAATTTGAGGTTTGATCAAGTTTATATTTTATTTTAACAATATGTTTAACTGAGTTCTTGCATGTAGATGATACTTTTAATAAATTTAGTACTAACGTAATGCAGCTTCTCACCAAAAAGACTGGATTTTATATAAACCTTTTGACAAAATACATTGTTTCAATGTTAATAAATCTGTACTTGTTATTTATTACATTTATTTTAATCAACTTCATTTAACTTCTGATTCATTTATTTATATCACAAAAATTCAGCTTAAAAATTAAACATGAACCCCCTGTATGTAAAGCAGTAAACAGTTTAAATTCAAGACAGTTATTATCTAGAAAAATATCTTGCTTTTTAAAAGATCAACATTACATATAACTAGACAACAAAACACGATTAATAATATTTATACAGAATTAAGTAAAAACTAAGTCCTGACAGGGCCACTAGAGGGCAGTGTGAGACTGAAATTTGACAACCAACTGCAATAATAATAATAATAATAATAATAATAATAATAATTATTATTATTATTATTATTATTATTATTATTATTATTATTATTATTATTATTATAGTTTTTTTTATGGGGGGGTATGAATGTTCCTTGCTTTTATCAGCAAGATCAGTCAATTCAATTCATTTTTATTTGTATAGCGCTTTTAACAGTGAACATTGTCTCAAAGCAGCTTTACACAGATAATGTGGTGATTAAAAGTAAATATGTTCTTATGCATTTGACTCCACAGTATGGTGCACAGTCTGCAAGGAACTTCTCTGTCGCTAGAGTAGTGTCACTCTTGTTCTTAAGGAAGTGAACAGATATTACCCCTGAAAAATCATCTGTAAATGAAATTGCATACTTATATCCATCTTGAGAAATTGGTTTAATGGGACCTGCTAAGTCAGTGTGCACTAACTCTAGGGCCTTGCCAGCTTTTGTGTCAGTTTTACTATTTCTGCTGTTGATTAACTTTCCCTCAGCACAAACGTTACAGTTTAGTTTGGTATTACCTGTAATTTTCATACCCTCTACCACTTCAGGTAATTTCAACACATCACTAACATTACAATGTCCCATGATCTCATGCCATGTTTTAACATCACAAGTTAGATTCACTTTGTCCCTGGACATCATATCAGTAACTGATGTAGCAACACAGTGTTTGTTGTCATTTACCGTTTTCAGATAGTACAGTCTCTCATGCTCTTCTATGCGGAACACAGCTCCATCCTTGCTTATCAGTTCATTCTGTCCTTCCTGGAAGATCACCTTGGCACCATCTGTTGTAGCAGCTTGTACGGAGATGATGCTCTCTGGATATGATGGTATGAAAAAGGCCTTCTTTAGAGTGATCCTGATGCATTTCTAGTTGAGGTCAGTCATAGTCCATGGGCTGCCCCTGTTGTTATAGTGCGGAAAAAAAGATGGCTCTTGGCGTTTTTGCATAGATTATAGGGGCCTCAAATCTGTCACTATCAAAGATGCCCATTCTTTACCCAGAACTGATGACACCTTAGATGCACTTAGGGGTTCGTCTGTTTTCAGCACAATGGATCTGTCATCTGGTTATTGGCAGGTGCTGCTTCATGCCACAGACAAGCCAAAAACAGTCTTCACCACCGGTCGTTCCTTATACCAATTTACGGTCATGCCAATGGGCTTGGTAAATGCACCCCCAACTTTTCAACATCTGATGCAGCTTGTGTTGCAGGGCCTTTCCTGGAAGACTTGTCTTGTGTACTTAGATGATATTATTGTCTACAGTAAGAGTTTTGAAATGCACATGCTGCATTTACAGGAAATCTTTGATCGTTTAAAAGCAGCTCACTTGAAGCTGAAACCTTCGAAATGTTGTTTTGCCCAACCACAGGTAACAAACTTGGGCCACATAGTGTCCTTAGCTGGTTTGCAGCCAGACAAAAAACATTCAAAAGGTTAGGAATTGGCCTACTCCTGAAAATCCTACTGAAGTCAGAGCATTCCTAGGCTTGTGTTCATATTACAGACGTTTTATCTGTAAGTTTGCACAATTGGCACAGCCACTGCATGCACTTACTCAGAAAGGCAAAGTGTTTGTTTGGACTGAAGTAGAGCAGGAAGCTTTCATTTCGCTTTGCCATGCGTTAACCAAAACTCCTATCCTTTCGTACCCTGACGTTTCCAAAGAGTTTTTGCTCTTTACTGATGCGTCAAACACGGCAATTGGATGTGTTTTGGCCCAGATGAATGATAACAGAGAAAAGTTATTGCATATGGCAGTCACATTTTGACACCCACTGAGAAACGATGGTCAACCTACGATAGGGAGTTTGGGGCCATTATGTGGTCCATTCGTAATTTTCACCAGTATCTAATGGGCCATTCTTTTCGCATTATTACAGACCACAGGCCACTGCTTAGTCTTAGGCAGATGGTTTTGGATGGTGATCCCTCAGGCCCCCGAGCAAGGTGGACTCTGGAAATTTACTTATACAATTGGACGATTGAGCACAGACACGGTCCCAAACATGCAAATGCAGACGCAATGTCTCGTCGGCCTGTCAGAAATGTTCCGATTGACTCTACACCTAAGTTTGAATGGGTGAACTTTGTTTCGACTTGCACCCAGACTGATGTAGTTGAGTCACAGCTTACCATGCCTCCAACCACGAACCAGTTGGCTAACACTGATACCACATCTCAACAGGTCTCACCCATTACAGCTTTTATGGTGAGGGCAGAACCGCATTGCTCAATCTCTGCTTCCCCTTACATTTCACTTTTGGAAATGGATAGGGAGGATATTGCTAAGGTACAAAAAGCTGACCCTTTTTTGAGCACATTGATTGATTGGGTGTTAGCTAAGTGCAGACCACCATATTCTGAGCTAAAAGGCGCCTTACCTTTGATTAAGCAATTTTGGAAAGAATTTCCCAGACTTGTGTTGGTTGGTTCCATTCTTTGCCGCAAAGTTAGACCCCCACCAGGTGATGTAATTTTTCAAGTTGTGGTTCCACAGAACCTTCAGCTGATGGTATTTGAGAATTTACATGGACACTCTCTCACTGGTCATTTCAGTGCACAGAAAACCTTACAGCGGGCCCAGGTTAGATGCTTCTGGCCTTACATGACATTACAAAATGGTGTCTGCAGTGCCGGGCTTGTGAAGCAAGAAGGCCACAAACACCACATCAGCAGGCCCCAATGCAAAACATAGTTACAAGCATGCCTTTTGAGAAAGTGGCAGCTGATTTGACAGAGTTGCCTGTTACACAACGAGGTAACCGGTACATTTTATGGTAATGGATTATTTTTCAAAAGCTTTGTAAAATAATCCATTACCATAAAATGTACCGGTTACCTCGTTGTCACCCCGCCGTCATGGTTTACCCGAAAGTTTGCACACAGACCAGGGCCGCCAATTTGACTCTGATCTACTTAAAGAATTGTGCTCTACTATATAGTAGAGCACATAGTAACACTACTATGACTACGTAACTACGTAACTTAAAGCACACAGCTTTAGATTTATGACCAAACTCTTGATGTCACCCATATGAGGATGGGTTCCCCTTTGAGTCTGGTTCCTCTCAAGGTTTCTTCCTCATATCATCTAAGGGAGTTTTTCCTTGCCACTGTCGCCACGGTTTGCTCATCAGGGACAAACGCACACCATTCACCTTCACTGTTGTTTTCTGTAAAGCTGCTTTGAGACAATGTCTGTTGTGAAAAGCGCTATACAAATAAACTTGACTTGACTTGACTTGACAGCTTATAATGATCTTGTATGGGTTGATCTTCCAGCTTGAACTAGACACAAACTTGCTCCCAAATGGGCTGGTCCATTTGAAGTTGTAAGGAGAGTAGACTCACCTACAGGTGATATTGGTGTGACCTAACCAAACTCTAAAGGAAACAGTACTAATGTGCAACCCCCATCCATGGTTGGAGCCCCACCACTCACTGTGCTTTCAGGCTCTCGTCCTTATTCGTACCAAGAACCTAGCATGCGTGAACCTTTGATGCCACCTACATCTACTCAAACAACACCATGCTCCTAGTGTTGCTCCTAGTTTTGAGTCTCTGGGTCGGTATCGAACAAGGTATGGGCATTTAGTGCATCTTCCTCAGCGCTATAGAATTGGGGTCTGAATGTGGACAATATTAGCAATATTAGTAACACTATTAGATTCATGCTAGTAATGAGGTTGACATATTATGGGTGTTTTAAGCAGTTTGAATTATTTAGTTCTTAAAGTGTTAATGTTCACTGCATTATATTTGTTACGGTTGTGTTTACAATGACATGTTTATGATTACAGTTTGTGTAATGTTTTTCTTTGATTACTTTTTTTCCGTTCAGTTTTGGAAATGAGGATGTTTCTTTTTTCTAAGGGGGGATGTAGTGTAAGAGTAAAAATCTATGTGCTTTGCCAGGTGCTTTGGGAGCGTGAGTAGAGGAGCATGGGAATTGTTTGGAAAAAAAGAATAAAATTGGAAAGAAGAGCTCGTTGGTGTCCGTGAATGTTATTAGAGAAATAATCTCACTTTAGTATCCACGCACAATTCTTACACTAGCTATATTGTGGCTGAAGAAATTGCCTGGGCTGCAAAGACTTTTTTAGAGGGTGCATTTTTAAAGCAGTGCATGCTGAAGGTCTGTGAGCAGGTGTGTCCCGACCAGATACAGACTTTTAAAAATGTCAGTTTATCAAGAAACACCATCGCAGACCGAGTTAAGGAACTAGCAGGAAACCTGGCAACACAGCTGGCCGAAGAGACACGCAGCTACATAGCTTTTTCATTAGCTCTTGATGAAAGCACAGACAACATGAATACAGCGTTTATCAGAGGTGTCAAGTCAAACCTTTCTGTCACTGAGGAGCTGTTGGATGTAGCTGCCATGCATGGGACCACAACAGGACAGGACATTTTTGATGGGGTGGAGAAGTCCGTAAGTAAAAATGCATTGCCATGGGAAAAGTTGGTGGGATTAACTACAGACGGTGTGTGGTGGAGGAAAAGCGGGCTTTGTTGGACTAATGAAGGAGAAACTGCAAAAAAAGTAACTGTCACACGCCTCTGATAACATATCATTGCATTATCCATCAAGAAGCTTTGTGTGGGAAGGTGCTGGGGATGAATGATATAGTGACCACAGTCAAGTCATCGTCAGTTTCAGATGTTCTTGCAGGAGATGGGCTCGGAGCACAGCGACATGCCGTACCAAACAGAAGTACGTCGGCTGAGTAGAAGCAAAGTCCTCAAACGATTTTTTTGAGCTTAGGAAAGATATTGCTCTTTTCATGCAGAGTAAAGGAAAACATTTGTCTGAACTGTCAGATCCAAACTGGCTGTGTGACTTTGCTACGTTGTGTGACAACCAGAGGTGGCAAAAGTACACACATCCTTTACTTAAGTAGAAGTACAGATACTCATGTTTTAAAATACTTGGGTAAAAGTTGAAGTACTTTTTTACTCAAGTGAAAGTAAAGAAGTTTTGGCTCTAACAAAAAGTAGTTATTACTTCTACCTGTTTTAGCTGTTAACTGGACCTCACATCATATTAGATAGATAGATAGATAGATAGATAGATAGATAGATAGACGGACGGACGGACGGACGGACGGACGGACGGACGGACGGACGGACGGACGGACGGACGGACGGACGGACGGACGGACGGACGGACGGACGGACGGACGGACGGACGGACGGACGGACGGACGGACGGACGGACGGACGGACAGATCAGTTCCTGTTTCCTGTTGTTGAACTGTTTGCCAGGAATTTTGTTTGTATCAGCGTTTTACATTTTTTTACAGTTCATTTTTTCTTGCTTTCATCGCTTTAAAATATCAAAATATCGTTTTGATTTCCTGCATCCTTCACTTTCCAGTTGGCTCCGTCTCATCTAATTATGCTTTCGGAAGAGCGCCTTTTTCCCTGTTTGAGTTTTTGAAAGCAGTGAGCGGAGGACATTCACCAGAACTACGAACACACACTACAGTAATCACATTAAGGTACGTAATTTCTCTACTAAGCGAACATCCAGTTCATTCAGTGTGTGAAGTGTGACATGTTTAGTCAGTCTTTCTCCGTTGTTAGCGATAATTTTATCTTTGATAAGTGTAAGCTAGTTTGCTCTTTGACGGAGAAGATCTTAGCATTAGAGGAGCGCATCCAAAGTCTAGAGAGAAGTAGTGAGTGTGAGAGCAGTCCAGGTCCTGCAGGGATGCCCTAGGTGAAGTTAATATTCCCCCGACTCCGGCTTTAGAGCCCTTGCAGCGGGGCGAATGGGTGACGACTCGGCGGCATACTCGCAAAGCCAATGCTAACGCTAAGGCTCCCCCACGGGAGCACCATTCCTCTCCGCTTCATGTGTCCAACAGGTTTGCTCTCCTCAGTGAAGCACCCGCTGAGGAACCTGAAAGAGCTCTGGTTTTAGGAGACTCCATTCTGAGGCACGTGAAATTAGCTAGACCTTTAGGGGCACCAGCAGCACAGGTAATGTGTATACCGGGAGCCAGGGCGCCGGACATACCAGGTCAGCTTAGATTCTTAGGAAAGCACAGGTTCTCTAAGATTTTTCACACAGGAGCTAATGATATACGCCTTCGACAGTCAGAGGTTACTAATATTATAGAGGTGTGTAAATTAGTGAAGGCAATGTCCGATGCAGTAACATGCTCTGGCCCCATCCCAATGCGACGTAACGATGTAGCCTACAGCAGGTTATGGTCGCTGAACTGCTGGATGTTCGAGTGGTGCTCCAAAAACAATGTGGGCTTCGTTAATAATTGGAGCATTTTTGAGGGCAAGGCTGGCCTGTTAGGGCGGGACGGTATCCATCCCACTCGGGAAGGTGCTGCTCTCATTTCTTATAGTATAGGTCATAGTCTCAGAACAGAACTAGTTAACAAGTGACTGTCTAGAGCCGAGGCCAGGGAGCAGACAGACAGGCTAAACGGACCGTCTGCTAGCTGCCCAGAGTCGTCACTCAGGATCCACCATATTGAGACTGTGTCTGTCCCCCGAGCAAAACCAAAATATAGGAATTATAAGAAAGTCTGTTTTAGTAACCTGATTAACATTAAATTAAATAGGACTGAACGCACAGCCAGCACCTCTGATCTAAAAATAGGATTGTTGAATATTAGATCTCTCACTTCAAAAGCGCTTACTATAAACGAAATTATTACCGACCAGGAATTTAATATAATGTGTTTGACAGAAACATGGATTAAACCGAATGAATATGTAGCATTAAATGAAGCGAGTCCTCCTGGGTATAGTTACATACACCAACCCCGTCTAAATGGCAGAGGAGGTGGAGTCGCAGCTATTTATAAGTCTATCTATCTAAGTGTCACACAAAAGACTAAACACATATGTAAAACATTTGAAGTTCTTTACACCAGCATAAAATATTCAGTGTCCGAAAGCAGGTCCAGTCAGTGAATTCCACTAATTTTTATTTATAGACCCCCAGGCCCCTATTTTGATTTTCTCATAGAATTTGCAGATTTCATCACAAATTTAGCTACTTCTTTAGACAAAGCATTAATTATTGGTGACTTTAATATTCATTTTGATAATCAGGAAGACTCCTTAAGAGCAGCAGTTGTGTCCATTCTAGAGTCAGTTGGAATTAATCAGAATGTTATAGGACCCACTCATAGTGGTGGACACACTCTCGGTTTGTTGTTAACATTTGGATTAAAAATAAAAACTTAGTCATAATTCCACAGTCTGAAGCTATTTCAGACCATTATCTCATCTCTTTTAAAATCTACCTCAGTCATTGCATTTCTACCTCACCACGTTACCGTGTTAAGCGTACTTTCACGTCAGCTACAGCAGCGCGTTTTATTAATAATCTTCCAGAAATTACGATATTAGATAGATCTCTGTCTGACCCCACAGAGCTCAACTGGGCCACTGAATACCTAGAACCAACGTAACTTTACACTCTAGATGATGTAGCTCCCCTTAAGACCAAAATGATCAGGGAGAAAAAATTAGCACAGTGGTATAATGATCATACACGCACCTTAAAACAGACCACTCGAAAATTAGAACGTAAATAGCGTCAAACAAAATTAGTAACAGGGAATAAAAGCACTGCGCTAACATGCACACCATCAGTAGGTAGTAATGATTTCATGAACTTTTTTAATAATAAAATTGAAAACATTAGGCAAGAAATCCAGACGGTTAATATAAATCCAAATTATGTTACAAGTAACCCTGTAGACAGCAGCGTAATGATAGCAGACAATCAACTACAAAGCTTTACTCCTATTCATGAGAATGACTTAATTTCATTAATTTCCTCATCAAATCATCAACCTGCATTCTCGATCCCTTGCCTACAAGTTTCCCTAAACAAATAACTCCAGAGGTAATTAAACCTGTTTTAAAAATAATAAACTCTTCCATTAGCACTGGTTATGTACCAAAATCCTTCAAACTGGCAGTTATCCACCCCCTTATTAAGAAACCTGACCTTGACCCATGTCATTTGTCCAACTACAGACCAATATTAAATCTCCCCTTTATATCCATAATTTTAGAAAAGGTTGTAGCACAGCAGTTATGCTCACACCTACTTATGAATAACATTTTTGAAATGTATCAGTCAGGATTTCGGCCTCATCATAGCACAGAGACGGCGCTAGTTAAGGTGGTAAATGACCTGTTATTGCTCTGTGATCAGGGTTTTGTCTCCTTACTTGTTTTGCTCGACCTTAGTGCAGCTTTTGACACCATTGATCACGCTATACTACTTGCTAGACTTGAGAGCGTTGTTGGAATAAAGGGAGCAGCTCTCTCTTGGCTCAGGTCTTATTTGACTGATCGCTATCAGTTTGTTGATGTAAATGGTGAGTTCTCCACACTCTATGAGGTAAAGTTTGGTGTTCCTCAAGGATCTGTTTTAGGCCCTCTGCTAGAAGTAAACTTTCCGATTAAGTAGCATCTCTGGATGGTGTTTCTGTGTCAGCATGTACAGCTGTCAAAGACCTTGGTGTGATTATTGACCCTAGTCTTTCCTTTGAGTCTCACGTGAATAATATCACCAGGATCGCCTTCTTTCACTTTAGAAATATTGCAAAAATTTGAAATATGATGTCGTTACAGGATGCAGAAAAACTAGTTCATGCTTTTGTTACTTCTAGATTAGACTACTGTAATGCTTTACTGTCTGGGTGTGCAAATAAGTGCATAAATAAGCTTCAGTTAGTTCAGAATGCAGCAGCAAGAGTCCTCCCTAGATCTAGGAAATATGACCACATCACCCCTGTTTTAATCAGTCTACACTGGCTCCCAATTACATCTCGCATTGATTATAAAATACTACTTCTGACATATAAAGCACTTAACGGTCTCGCACCGCAGTATCTGAGTGAACTCCTGTACCAGTATGATCCTCCACACCTACTTAGATCAAAAGGTGCTGGCTATCTGTTGGTTCCTCAAATAATGAAGAGTACAGCAGGGGGCAGATCTTTCTCTTATAAAGCCCCACAGTTATGGAACAGCTTTCCAAACAGTGTTTGGGACTCAGACACAGTCTCAGTGTTCAAGTCGAGGTTGAAAACGTATTTATTTAGTCAAGCCTTTAATCAGTAGATTTTTTTCTTAGGTAAAGGCTCAGATCTGGAGGAAACATGGATATAGAGTGTTTGGTGAAGTGGGATATTTCTATGCTGTTGTCCCCTCACATTCACACGTTCACTCAGGTTTGTTGACGGTGGTGTGGTGGGTCGTTTCTTATCCCAGAGATCCCTCATGTCTGTGTTACCTTCTGGTTCTCCCTTTTAGTTAAGCTGCCATAGCGAGACTTGCCAGAGTCTAAACTGCACAGTGACATTACCTTTCATACAACAATAAGGACACTTAATAATCCATATCCTTCTCTTCCTGTCACCCTCTTTTCTCTCTCTTTCTCTCTCTCTCTCTCTCTCTCTCTCGGTCGAGTTAAACATGCTCCTGAGGCTCCAGTGACCACTGTTCCTGCCCCCCCCCCTTCGTGGATCTTCCCACTTCGTCCAGTTCTGCCTCTGGATAGTGTTCTCTTCGACTGGAGGCCACTCTGTGCAGCTTGGGACGGTTTCTCATCAACACCTTGGGTGGTTCCATGAAATTCCGGAGTAAGAACGGGCGCTTTGAGGATGGATTGGACTGTAGTTAATGTCAACAGTCTGCTACACTGACTCAGGAATACAGTTTCGCTTCTGATCACCATCACTGTACCCCGCAACATTATATATCTGCTTCAAATGGATTTTTGGTGCAACCCAGATGAGGATGGGTTCCCTCTTGAGTCTGGTTCCTCTCAAGGTTTCTTCCTTATGCCATCTCGGGAAGTTTTTCCTTGCCACAGTTGCTCATCAGGGACAAACTTACTTACAAAGAACGTAATTTCTTTTAATCACCACATTATCTGTGTAAAGCTGCTTTGGGACAATGTTCATTGTGAAAAGCGCTATACAAATAAAAATTAATTGAATTGAATAGATAGATAGATAGATAGATAGATAGATAGATAGATAGATAGATAGATAGATAGATAGATAGATAGATAGATAGATAGATAGATAGATAGATAGATAGATAGATGGATGGATGTGATAGCCTATTGGGTTAATGTCAGGTTCCCAACGAGGATGAGTTTGAGAGTTTGATTCCTGGTTGCTGTGTTGGTAAATAAAACTTCTGGACCTTGTCCACTCTGAAAACATTTAAATTCTGTCCTTTCTGTGTTGGATACATTTCTTGATTTCCTGGTCGTTAATAAAAGATAACTAAAAAAAAAAAAAAAGCACTTCTGTGGTAGCTCAGTGGGTTAAAGCTTGTGCCTGATCATGGTTCTTAATATAGTCCACGCTGGTGATAAGCTTTCAAAGCCAGTCCTACATGCCTTCTTTCTTACTGCGCTGGCATGAAACAAAGTATGAACCCACCAAAAAGCACACATGCTTTTCAGCAGTGGTCGCTCAGTGGTTTAAGGCTTGTGCCTCATCTAAACATGCTTCCCAGTCTGAACTCTTCCTTGGTTCAGTGGGTTAAGGCTGGTGCCTCGCTGAAGTCCTAGACTTAACACTCGACACACACTTATTACTCATCTCAGCCCATTCCACCATCATTATTTGTACTCTACCGTACCTTTACTGTTTCTTATTACACTATACTGTTATTATACTATACTGTTTACATGCTGTCTTTTGCACCTCTTGACTGTTGCTGTTTTTTGCACTACATTGTGTTTGTTTATATTCACTCCCGCGTATAGTTTTAACAGTTCTCCTCATACAGTACTGTATATTCAGAGTATACAGTAAGTTCACTAGTTGGCGCTATCTCAGATTTTGTGTCTTGTCTTGTGTTGTCTTGTGTTTTATATCTGCACTGTCTGTCTATATTGTTTTTTGTCTGCACTGTTTGCACTAGGTTGCACTCGATGCACTTTATGTAGCTTGTTGTTGTTTAGTGTAGCACCATGGTTCCGGAGTAACGTTGTCTCGTTTTTACTGTGTACTGTGTACCACTGTGTATAGTTGAAATGACAATAAAAGCCTCTTGACTTGACTTGGTGGTGAGGATTAGGGTTTGAATCCTGCTTTCTGCCTGCTAGTTGTGATGTAGGTTATGTTCCTGCTTCCTAAATCTTTCTTTAGCTTTATATTTGTTAGATTTTTATCATGCCCAAACGAAACTTAATTCATGGAGAGATTTTCCATACGACGTGCGATGTTCCGTAATGCCTTTCTGAATTCAGGGAAGAATCACACAGCACACAGAATGTAGCAATGTTCCTCTTCATTTATTGCAGGCGGCAGACACGTATTTATACACACATGATGATACAGTCCACACACACACACGAACACGCACACACATTGGGTAGAAAGCTGACCTAAAGCCGTTTTCCTGTTTAGACAAGAGGATATACCAGCCCGAGATTTGTGAGCCCAGATAAGACTCTCTGTTTACCTTACAGACTAACATGGTAAATATCCTATAGACACTGAACGGACAAAGGAATGTGTGTGAGATAGTGTGAAAACAGTTTTAACAATAACAATATTCTTGTGTTGGTGGTTTAAAGGTAGATAGACCTGCTCTAAACAAACTTCCCAGCCTGTCTTCCCTGATAGTTTAGTGGGTTAAATCAGGTGTCTTGCTTTTGGTGTGGTTCAGGGTTTGAATCCTGGTGTATCCCTGCTAGTCACGATATAGGTTTGTTTCCTATGTCTGTCTTTAGCATTATATTCTTGTGTTGATGGTTTCAAAGAAAAGATAGACCTGCTCTAAACAAAAGTTGCAGCCTATAATTCCTGATGGTTCAGTGGGTTAAGACTGTTATTTCGCTGTGTGCGGGGTTCAGGGTTCGAATCCTGCTTTCTATGTTTCTGTCTCGTCTGAATTTCTTGCTTTGAAGCATAAAACGAAGGATAAACCCCCCCCAAAAAAGAAGGTGAGTTGTGGGACTTGATGGGTTTGTGGTAAAAGCCTTGCCTCTGAGCTCAGAGGTTGCAGGTTCGAATCTGGCTTGTCCCCACACTGGGTAAGCTGTGTCGAAAGTAGTGTGGGGTGAGCAATGGAGTTGTTGAGTGTGAGCACAGTCTGTGTAGACCTGCTGCTTCACAGTCTCAGAAAAAGTGATGGTGATAGTTTTTTGGCAGAATTTTTCCCTATATATGCAAAACTAAGTCGATACTTTTTTGGACGTTTTTGTTTCATAACCACCTGTTTTCAGCTTCTCAGATGCTGGGGGGGCAGATGCCCGGATATTGCCCCCCTGCTTCAGGATACACTCTCAGAAACCGTCCACATCCAACCTTCCACGCAGCCATTTCTGACACCTTCCTCACTACCGTCACCGGAACCTTCCACACGCTTAACTTTGAGCCCTGGCCGGGGTTTAAACCAACAACCTCTCAATCCAGAGGCAAAGCTCTTCCAATTGAGCCACAGGATCTCCTGCAAGAACCTGATTTTAAGGACCTTTTTAAGTTCTTTTTTAAATCTTTTTAAACAATTGAAAGGAAAGCTAAGCGGTAGGAATCAAACCAGGTGAGTCAGATAGCAGCGACCACTTCACTGACCATTACACCAACACAGGAGAGGCAAACAAGCCTTTGCTTAATGGACTCTTGGCTTTTCTATAGTTAGGAGACCACTGTTTTCTCTTAAATCATGATGGTAAAGAGTCAAAACTTCTCCTTCCTGTACATTCTCTCAGTATGAGAAGTGACTCAGGTACAAGAACCATATCTCCAACACCAGCAACCAATTTTAATGACCTTTCATTGTTCTGTTTTTAAAAACTTCTTATAATGTTCAATATGAAACTAGAGGTAAGAATCGAACCAGGAAAGTCTTACATCAAAGACCAAGACATTAACCGCTACACCACCACCAGACAGGTAACAATAGGTTTGCTTATTGGACTTTTGTCTTCAAGAGTCTAAAAAAGATACGAGAGGTGTTTTTCTTTTTTCTCCATTCACGACGTTAGCATTTAGACCGCAATTAGATGTCCATTTAAGGCATTGGGCAGAGGCCCTTTTCCAGTGTAACCTGCAACCAAACAAACGAGAGCTATGGGCCTGGCACGAGCGCATTGTGGTAGATTGCTACTGTTGGGATTGGAACTTGTAACCTTTTGACCCAGAGACCAAAGCCTTAACTACCGAACTACTACCACCACCCTACGAGAAATTACTCAACTGTACAAGAACCACAAGTCCAACACTTGCACCGCTGAGGTAATTCTTGTAGCATGATAAAACACAGTCAACCACAAGACTCTCATGTATACCCTCAGGAGCCTTGGTATATGTGGAGCAGCATGGAAATGGTTTGCTTCCTACCTGAAAGGTCGCTCATACCAGATAACATTGAGGGGGTCCACATCTGCTGGTCATTCCACCACCATTTTACCTCAGGGACCTCAGGGAGCTTTTTCTACAGTTGTTTTTGCTCAGTGGGTGTAGGTACGTACCTTCCTGATGGTGCCAACTGGAGTTCAATTTGTGGTCTGTTTTCTTCCCCTGTCTATGTTTAAAGTAAAGCTTTGCTGGTATTAAAAGGGGCGGGGCTGCTGCCAGCTATGATGGCTCAGTGGTTTATGGCCGTTCCTCTGTAAAAGAGTGGATCAGGGTTCAAGTCCTGGTCTCTTCGTTTAACTATGATGGCCCAGTGGGTTAAGCCCAGAACCTCCATGATTGTATTATTCAGCTTTTGAGGGTGCATTAGGTGCTTGCTTTGCTCAGAGGAAAGATAAACCAGTACAACAGGAGGGTTTGCACTCATTGGCTGTGATAGTCTAGTGGCTTAATGTCAGTATCCCCAGGAGGATGAGTTTGAGAGTTCTATTCCTGTTCAAGCTGGTTTCTGTATTGGTAAATTAAACTCCTGGACCAAATAAAAGGTAACCCCACCAAAAAAAGCACCTCTGTGTTTTGTCTGTCTTGGCTCAGTGGGTTAATGCTTGTGCCTGAATATAATCTACACTGATGATAAGATTTTTAATCCAGTCCCACGTCTTTTTTCTTACTGTGCTGTCATTAAACAAAAGATGAGCCCTCCAAAAAACACACATGCTTGTCAGCAGTAGTGGCTCAGTGCGTTAAGGCTTGTGCCAGGCTTCCCAGCCGTTCCTTCCCAATAGTTCAGTGGGTTATGGCAGTTACCTCACTTTTGGTGGGGATCAGGGTTCAAATCGTGCTTACTTCCTGCTAGTTACGACGTGGGTTCAATGCGTGCTTCTTACATTTTTCTTTAGCGTTATATTCTTGTTTTGATGGGTTAAAAAGAAAGATACACCTGCTCTAAACACATTTTCCAGCCTGTCCTCCCGGATAGTTTACTGGGTAAATCCTAGTGCCTCACTGATGGAGGAGATCAGGGTTTGAATGCTGCTTTCTCCATACTAGTCATGATGTTGGTTAACTTCTTACATCTATCTTTAGCATTATATTCTTGTGTTGATGGGTTAAAAGTATAGATAGACCTGCTCTAAAGATGCTTGGTAGCCTGTTCCCCCTAATGGTTCAGTGGAATAAGACTGTTTTTTTGCTGTTGGTGGGGTTCCGGGTTTGAATCCTGCTTTCTGTCTGTTCTGAGTTTCTTGCTTTGCTGGTATGAAACGAAGGATAAACCCCATAAAAAAACTAATTTGAGCTCTGGGACTTGATGGCTTTGTGGTAAAAGCCTTGCCTCTGAGCTCAGAGTTTGCTGGGTTAAATCTGGCTTGTCCCCACACTGGGAAAGTGGGCTGTGGTAAGCAATTTGGTGGTTGACTGAACAAAGGCTGTAAAGACCTGCTGCTTCACAGCCTCAGAAAAAGAGTGGATTATAGTTAGATATTGTCCCCCTACTTCAGGAGACACCCTCCAAGAACCCTTAACCTCGAGCCCTGGCTGGGGTTTGAACCAGCAACCTCTCAACCCAGAGGCAAAGCTCTTCCAATTCAGCCACAGGATCTCCTGCTAGAAGCTTATTTTTAGGACCTTTTATAGTTCTTAATTAAAACTTTTTAAAAATTTAAAGGGAAGCTAAGGGGTAGGAATCAAACCGGGTGAGTCAGATAGCAGAGACCACATCACTAACCACTACACTACCACAGGGGTAGCAAACACAGCCTTGCTTATTGGACTCTTGTTTTTTTTTTATATAGTTACGCGACCACTGTTTTCTCTTAGATCATGATGGAAGAGGGTCAAAACTTCTCCTTCCTGTTAATTCTCTCAGTTACTCAAAGTCTTTGAGAAGTGACTCAGGTACAAGAACCACATCTCCAACACCTGCCCCACTGATATACCATGATTTGCCAGCAACTAATTTTAATGACCTTTCATTGTTCGGTTTTTAAAAACTTCTTATTATGTTCAATATGAAACTAGATGTAAGAAGGTCTTTCATCATAGATCGCTAATGGCATTACTTCAAAACTCAAAACTTTGTTAGACATGTATATAAGCAGGAAAGACAGAGACAAAGAGACACAGACACAGCTTTAGAAAGAGTGAGAAACAAATAGAGAGACAGCAAGAGAGAGACATATACAGTGAGACAGAGACATTTACTAAAAGAGACACAGAGACAAATAGAGAGACAAAGATAGCGAGATATAGCCACTTCCTGATTATTGATGGATCCTCAGTGGAGATTGTCAAGAGCACCAAATTCCTTGGTGTTCACTTGGCGGATAACCTCACCTGGTCACTCAACACCAGCTCCATCACCAAGAAAGCCCAGCAGCGTCTCTACTTACTGAGAAGGCTGAGGAAACCTCATCTGAGGAAACCTCATCTGTTTTATGCACCTTTGACCCTATTATACCGTTTACATGCTGTTTGTTGCACCTTTACTGTTTCTTATTACACTACACTGTTATTATACTATACTGTTTACATGCTGTCTTTTGCACCTCTTGACTGCTGCTGTTTTTTGCACAACATTGTGTCTGTTTATATTAACCCCCGGGTATAGTTTTTACAGTTTCCTCATACAGTACTGTATATTCAGAGTATACAGTAGGTTTACTAGTCGGCGCTGTCTCAGGTTTTGTGTCTTGTTTGTGTTGTCTTGTGTTTTCTGTCTGCACTGTTTGCACTAGGTTGCACTCGATGCACTTCATGTAGCTTGTTGTTGTTTAGTGTAGCACCAGGGTTCCGAAGGAACGTTGTCTTGTTTTACTGTGTACTGTGTACCACTGAGTATAGTAGAAATGACAATAAAAGCCTCGACTTGACTTGGAAGTGTTTATCCCGAGCGACTCTTAATGATCTAATTTACTAAATGAGCAGTAGTGAGTTAAAGGCTTGCTCAGGTGCCCAAAACTGACAGCTTGGAGGTGTAAACATGTATCATATTTACAGCATGTGATATATATATATACAGTGAGGAAAATAAGTATTTGAACACCCTGCTATTTTGCAAGTTCTCCCACTTAGAAATCATGGAGGGGTCTGAAATTGTCATCGTAGGTGCATGTCCACTGTGAGAGACATAATCTAAAAAAATAAATCCAGAAATCACAATGTATGATTTTTTAACTATTTATTTGTATGATACAGCTGCAAATAAGTATTTAAACACCTGAGAAAGTCAATGTTAATATTTGGTACAGGAGCCTTTGTTTGCAATTACAGAGGTCAAACGTTTCCTGTAGTTTTTCACCAGGTTTGCACACACTGCAGGAGGGATTTTGGCCCACTCCTCCACACAGATCGTCTCTAGATCAGTCAGGTTTCTGGCCTGTCGCTGAGAAACACGGAGTTTGAGCTCCCTCCAAAGATTCTCTATTGGGTTTAGGTCTGGAGACTGGCTAGGCCATGCCAGAACCTTGATATGCTTCTTACAGAGCCACTCCTTGGTTATCCTGGCTGTGTGCTTCGGGTCGTTGTCATGTTGGAAGACCCAGCCTCGACCCATCTTCAATGCTCTAACTGAGGGAAGGAGGTTGTTCCCCGAAATCTCGCAATACATGGCCTGGGTCATCCTCTCCTTAATACAGTGCAGTCACCCTGTTCCATGTGCAGAAAAACACCCCCAAAGCATGATGCTACCACCCCCATGCTTCACAGTAGGGATGGTGTTCTTGGGAAGCTACTCATCCTTCTTCTTCCTCCAAACACGTTTAGTGGAATTATGACCCAAAAGTTCTATTTTGGTCTCATCTGACCACATGACTTTCTCCCATGACTCCTCTGGATCATCCAAATGGTCATTGGCAAACTTAAGACGTGCCTGGACATGTGCTGGTTTAAGCAGGGGAACCTTCCGTGCCATGCATGATTTCAAACCATGACGTCTTAGTGTATTACCAACAGTAACCTTGGAAACGGTGGTCCCAGCTCTTTTCAGGTCATTGACCAGCTCCTCCCGTGTAGTTCTGGGCTGATTTCTCACCTTCCTTAGGATCATTGAGACCCCACGAGGTGAGATCTTGCATGAAGCCCCAGTCCGAGGGAGATTGACAGTCATGTTTAGCTTCTTCCATTTTCTAATGATTGCTCCAACAGTGGACCTTTTTTCACCAAGCTGCTTGGCAATTTCCCCGTAGCCCTTTCCAGCCTTGTGGAGGTGTACAATTTTGTCTCTAGTGTCTTTGGACATCCCTTTGGTCTTGGCCATGTTAGTGGTTGGATTCTTACTGATTGTATGGGGTGGACAGGTGTCTTTATGCAGCTAACGACCTCAAACAGGTGCATCTAATTTAGGATAATAAATGTAGTGGAGGTGGACATTTTAAAGGCAGACTAACAGGTCTTTGAGGGTCAGAATTCTAGCTGATAGACAGGTGTTCAAATACTTATTTGCAGCTGTATCATACATATAAATAGTTTAAAAATCATATATTGTGATTTCTGGATTTTTTTTTTTTAGATTATGTCTCTCACAGTGGACATGCACCTACGATGACAATTTCAGACCCCTCCATGATTTCTAAGTGGGAGAACTTGCAAAATAGCAGGGTGTTCAAATACTTATTTTCCTCACTGTATATATATATATATATATATATATATATATATATATATATATATATATATATATATATATATATATATATATGTAAGCATATGTACAGTGTTAAAAAATAAAGGCTATATCAGTGCAGAGATGTGTGGACATCATTAAGAGCCTTTGCTATGTTTCCAGTTAATGAAGTGATACCGGAGAGAATGCACCTCTTCAAGTCAAGTCAGGAAGCTTATATATATAAAATTATACACATTTTACAGATTTGAATGATGTATTGTTTTTATCTGTACCATCAATAAAGACAGTAATTTAAGTTTGTGTCACCATTATGAGGGGAAAACCCCACAAAACGCCACCTAGAGGGTTAATTGTGTGAATTATGGTGGATTTTGGTGTTTGATTTGAGACTTGGCGCATAAATAAATCTGATTACTGTTTACTGATTAAAAATATTTTTATCTCGAGTTTATTTATTTATTTTATATCTAAGTAAAGAAAGGATGTCGTGGATAAATGTATTTTTTACCAAAGGTTTTAATTTCACCTTTTTTTTATTTAGTTATTTATTTATGTATTTACATTTTTTATAAAAATGGTGAAACAGAAATGCATGCTGAATTGATAGCGCATTAATAAAATTTTGTGCCGTTTGAAATAATTTTAATTTAGACAGCCAAATATACATATACACTGGCGATCAAAATTAGAGAACAATTTATAAACAGTTGAACAATTCTAAAATAATGTCATCTTCACTGATCAACAGTTTTTGTCCTGTCTATACCATGCTACCAGAACACCTTTTCCACAAAATAACTAAGGCATTTAAAAAAATAAATAAATACAATTATTTTGCAGAAAACACACTGATCAAAATTAGAGAACAACAATGACTGTAGCATGGAAAAAGATTACAACTTAATTTTCTGAAGGTTACAACAGGCAGCAATTAGTAGGAAGTGTACAGGCCTCTGCTCTGAATGACTTCAGCACATCTGCGGCCACAGGACAGCACTAGTCTCTCACACTGCTCTGGTGTGATTTTGGTCCACTCTTCTTCCAGTCTCCTCCACAGTTCGGTGACTGTAGTGGGTTTCTTGGCCATAACTTTGTTGCCAAGGATTTTCCAGAGGTTCTCTATTGGGTTGAGATCAGGACTCTGGGCAGGCCATGTCATTATTTCAATGTTTTTAATTTCAAGGAACTGCTTTACCCGTTTTGCTGTGTGACATGGACTGTTGTCCTGCATGAACACTGCGGGCTGATTGGGTGATGAACGCATGGAAGGAACCATTAATTGTTGAAGAAGGTTCTGATAAACATTTGCATTCACTCTGCCATGTAGCTGTATAAGAGGCCCAGTTGGACCAGTTCTCCTCTGTCCACACAACATGCTCCTCAGCAAAGCTTAGTCTAGCCTTTTGATTCTTTCTGCTAATGAGAGGTTTGGTCACTGCAGAGTGTGCTTTCTGTCCAAGTGCTCTTAAACGTCAAGACACTGTATGACAAGACAGATCCTTACCCTGTTCAGCGCTGAACTGGTGAGCAATTCCAGCTGCAGTGTGGAAACGCTTGTATTTCTCTTCTGTGGACGACCAGCCTTCTTGGCGGACTTGAATGAGTTTGTGATGTTTTAAAGATTCAATATTCTTGAAATCACCGATTTGGAACGACCAACTTGTCTTGCTATGGCTGATAGGGTCATCCCTTTGGCCTTCATCTGGACAACTTGCTGCCGGAGGCTTTCAGTCACTTTAGAACGGCCCACCATCTTGCAGAGTCAGTGAAACTGGAAGGTAGGCTGCCAGTTAAATAGGGGTAGACAGATAATCAAGGAAATTAGCACCAGGTACCAGATTAACACCAATAACTGGGAGGTATCTGAAAGTGTTCTCTAATTTTGATCAGTGTGTTTTCTGCAAAATAATGTTTTTTTTAAATGCCTTACTTATTTTGTGGAAAAGGTGTTCTGGTAGCATGGTATAGACAGGACAAAAACTCCTTCAATTGTTGAGCAGTGAAGATGACATTATTTCAGAATTGTTCAATTGTTTATAAATTGTTCTCTAATTTTGATCGCAGTGTACATACACACACATGTATATATTGTTACCTAATGAATGTGTCCAGGCTGAAGATCCACATATAGAACACAAAAGATGCTGATGATCAGGAATGTGTCTGTTCTCAGTCATGTTTACGACTCCCTTCGTCTCATCCACATTAACCCTAAACTTCTTACTGCCATCTGCCTGCTGATTCTTAGCTCCATAAACTAGTCTACATCTGTGGTGAGTGGGAGACAGGAATTTTTATACACCAGTGGATCGAAAAAGACACGCAATGACAGGAAATCGGTTGTTCAGCTGAAATTGGCATGCAGTAAAAATAAAAATAAACATTTCACCAAATCAATGGATTAAAACTAAAGTAACGAGTCTGTTTTGAAAATGTAAGAAGTAGAAAGTACAGATATTTGTGTAAAAATGTAATGAGTAAAAGTAAAAAGTTGTCTGAAAAATATATAGTGGAGTAAAGTACTGATACCTAAAAAATCTACTTAAGTACAGTAACAAAGTTTTTGTACTTCGTTACTTCCCACCTCTGGACATAACTGAGCATCTCGCCCAACTGAATCAGAAGCTGCAAGTCATCACCCAGATGTCCGACATGATCACAGCTTTCCAGCGTACACTTGATTTGTGGATGTTCCAAGTGAAACAGGACTATCTTGACTTCTTGAATCCTGTTTGTCAGAGAATCTCAGCTGCATTTCCTGGTACTTTTTCATGTACTCGGCTAGCTACCAAACTGAGCCGGTTAATTAATAAGTTTGATTGGCGCTTCTCCGACTTTAGAGGACAGCACTCAGGCTTTGCCATCTTTGCCAATCCTTTCACCATCGACGTCTGCACTGCACCCCAACATCTTCAGACGGAGTTGATAGAGCTTCAAAGCGATAGTGACCTGAGAGCAAAGTTCCAGGATGCTGCAATCCAGGATTTTTACCATCACCTGCCCCCTGGTTTGATGCCACAGCTTTGACTTCATGCTGCCCGTGTTCTGTCTATGTTTGGGAGCACCTATCTGTGCCAGCAGATGTTTTCAATCATGAATCTAAACAAGACCAAGCACAGATCACGAATCACTGATGACAACCTCCATGCTGTTCTATGGATTGCCTCAGCACAAGACCTAAAACCAGACATTGACACACTGGCCATGAAAAAAAAAAGTTTTAGGCCATCTGGTCAGAAAACCCATAGGTAAGCATTTTTAAAAACCTAATTCAAATATATTAAAATGTATTTTATACAGAACAAGAATATTTAAACTGTGTGCAATTTAAAGATTTTGCTTGCATTTTGCTTTGTTTTTGTTATTTTTAGAACATGATCAACAGATGAAAATGGTGGAGAGGAGATTTATGTGGTGTGTTAAAGGACAGGCAGCATCTCCTCATCAACTTTACCTTGAAACTTGACCAATATAGTTGTGAACTGAGACAACCCTTGTATTGATATGAGTTTATTACATATACTACATTATATGTGTAGCAATGTATTTCGTGTTTGCAGATTTGTGTGTTTATGCAGACAAATGTTCAGTGTGGGTTTCATGAGCTGACAAATTAAAATGTATTTATGTTAGAGCAACAAGCAAACATTTCTTTTTACATTTATAAATTGAATAATAAAAATCCAGAGTTATTTAACATTAAGGAGTAGTTGCATTAATTTTACATTACATTTAGCTACATTTGTACTGCCTCAAACTTACATCTGGCCCTTTGAGGGCAACCATTATGCTGATGTGGCCCTCGGTGAAAATGAGTTTGACACCCCTGCATTAGAGGGAAGGGTAGGACCTGCCTAGTTCAAATCCAGTCCTTCATCGTCAACCCAGTTGAATGCTCACTTGTCCTTGGGAGGGATTCTTTGTGAATTATTTACTACATCGGACTTGTATTCTGCAATTTCATGTATGTGACCCTTAGTAACAAAAAAAAAATGGTTAATGGTCATTTTATTACCTCTGTTGTTGGTGGTAGTAGCAGCATAAGGAGAGGCTGTGGGTATTTTTTTGCCAGCAGTTACATTTTGATGTGTTACTCCTACATGAAAACTACAGTGCATTTATTTACTACAGTCCTGTTTTCCTTTTCAGTTACCTGAAAGAAAAGCAAAACGACGAAACCTCAATTTTAAGGTAAAGTATACTGTTTTTACTTAAGTGTACTTTAAATTCATCATTGTGTTCATATTGTTTGTAATTAGATGTTGCTGTTTGTAATGAGATATTGCTGTCGGTATTTAAAACATACTTCTTATGTCATTTACAACATAAGTAATATTTCCATAAAGATTCTACAGTGAAGGTGTTTAACAACAGCAATGGTGAGTGTCTGTGGTTTTTGTTGTGTTAACACTACTCCAGTGACGGGCCGTGCATTTGGTACCTGGGCCTTCAGTGGGGACTTACCTGACTTAATACCACCACTATCATGTTGCAATTATAGAAAACATCAATACTATACAAAAACGCAATATAACAACGCGTTGCATTACAGAGAGAGAAAGAGACATTTCACATATGGAGGGTGAATAACAATTTACTAAAGCAAGCTCCAAACCTTTACACTACAACCGTAACTGTGCCACCTACATCATCTGGAGCAGTTTAAAATCAATATTTGTCTAATAACATGACAAAAACATAAAAAATTTAAATAAAATACAACTTACTCTCCAGAGATGCATAGTTATAATTTGCAATGCTCTTCAGAGGCTGTAAGCCAGTGGTACCGCTCGTATTCACTGGTCTGAAGGTAGCGAACAAACCCTTTCCTGGGCTGAGATAAGCTAGCTAGTTTCAGGGTTGGGCGACCTAGCTTTTCTAGATGTCTAGCTTTTCTTGAAAATGGATTTTTAAGAACGTCCGAGACCAAATCAATTTCTCAGTCTAACTGAGGTATTAATGTTTGCAGATCACTACAGACGTGTTTTGCCAGTCGAACTTGGCTGTAACAGTTTCGCTCTGACGAACCAATCAGAGGACAGAAAAATGCTGAAGCTTTTCTGGGCCAGCTAGCTGCCCTGTGGGGCAAATTTATAGTACAGTCTTAGGTACATCAGCCAGCACTACTGATTCTGAAGGCCCTGGCCAGATTAGATTGACATGGCAGCAAATAGAAAAAAAAAATAATCTAACATTCACATACTGGAAGCAGTGCAGTCAAGAGAAACTCTACGAAATAAAGAAAATAAATTGTTGGGAATAAATTAATACAATTTCATTGAACAAATATTAGAATTTAGGTTTTAATTGTAGATCAGTGCTTCTGATAATGTTTAGGCCAGGAGAGAAGAACTTGCTGGCACTGACGGCCCACAGCTGCACTACTCTGATTTAGAAGTACTACTTTATTTAGAATGAGCATACTTTAAATATTCCAGAAGAACACCCAGGAGAGTGAGGTACAACCATTGTAGATTATTATTTTTATCCTGGCTGATAAAACTTTTAAATTGTTCAATATAAATAAATTTCCAAATACTCTATTACACATATTTATATATTAAAAAATACGTGATTTTGTTTTTACAAATCAGTTTAAAATTATTTAAATTAAGTTGTATTATTATATTATAAAGGGTCAAAAATTGCAACAATGTTTATAATCTGCAAAAACTACGACCATGTAAATGTTTGTGTGTTGTGTGGAAACTCACCAAGCCCTGTCTTTATTGTTACAGCAGCCCCTGAAACCACAAACTCACACAAATAGACTGGCAGTAACTAGTAATTCAGACACAATTCAAATTCAGTATGAAAATATACTTTGTTTTATTGATGTTAAGAACATAGTACAGAATGCTACATTATAGATTTTATTATTTATACATTATAACATTTTATTGCTGCAGTTGTTTACGTATCTAAAGCAGGATTTGTTTAAATAAATATGCATTAAAATAAAGTACATTTAAAAAAAAAATAAGTAGACATGATTAGACATATGAATGTTTGTGTTAATGCACAATCCTTAGTCACAGTTTTACACTTTTAGCTGACAATATTCCCTGTGTTGGGTAAATTCTTTTGTAGAGCACGATTAGGATCGGCCTTGGAAACACACCTGAAGGGTTTAAAGTCATCAAACAAGAGGATCAGGAACTGAAAGAGGAACTTAAAATTGGAGACCTGAACCTGGTCCCAAGACACAGCCAATGCGTGGTGTCAGCCACTGGCTATTATCACGCTGGTGTTCATTTTTCTGATGGGGACCAGAACATCATAGATTTTACACTAATCTCTAACTCTCCATGTAATGTTCAATATAAATGACAACCATTTAATATTTATTTAACTTAATATATTGGTGTGCACATTAGAGCATCTCAGGCTTTTTTTAAATAACATTAAACACCTAAAGTCTAATCATAAAAATCACAATGTAGAGATTATTGCCCTTGTACTGAGTTCCATGTTTATGTGGCCATTTAACACTTAACTGCTTCTGTCTAGCTCAGCCCCCTTCATTCCTGTAGCATCACAATAAACATGGAAAAACAAACAACTATTTATAATACTCTATAACATTAAATACCATATCTTTTTTTACAGCAAAACAACACACATCCTCCCGCTCCCCTTCAGGTATAGGAGGCGTGTTGACAGAAAAAAAAACGTGTTCTGTCAAGGCGACAGATACATTGTTTATCGAAAAGTAGCAGGGATTCCCCATGATTTCTTAGAAAGAGTGAGTGCATCACTGAGGAGAAATCCAAAGTATTATCTCCTCAAATACAACTGCATACATTTCACTCTGGAGTTGCTGGAGGTCGAACCAGAGGTAATACATTTAATTGTAGCTTCACCAAAAATAAAAAATAAAATAAAAAATAACTGTAAGCACTATTCTAATGATTGTGGGACATTGTACATATTAAGAATAAAAAAAATAAAAAAAAACTGGTTCAGTACAACAGAATAAAACTTAATTGTCTGCATGTCATATAATTAAAGCTCTTAATCTTCTGAAGTGTCTATTTTAACATTTCTGGATAAAATGTCATACTCGTTTTGCATCATAATTTTCAGTTCCATAATTGGATAATAGTATATGAACAGTAATGTGGAGAAAAAAAAAAAAATAATAATAATAATAATAAATATATATATATATATATATATATATATATATATATATATATATATATATATATATATATATATATGCACTGTGTGTATAAATTCACACACACAAATTAGAAATTTCACAAGTTTACACCTGTGTGAAAAGGAGTAAATTTTATATATTATATGATATTTGTTATCAGTATGGTTTCTTATGAAAGGTGTGTTTTCTTATAATGAAAATAACAGATTTTGTAAAAAGAATTAATATTTCTGAAAACTAACCTACAGAAATTTAAGTATGTTGTAGTGCAGTGACTCTGCTGCTGTCCACATACTGAGGGAAAAAAAAATTATTACTATATTTAAATATATATATTTTTTTATATTATTTGTTTTTAGGGGGATTCGTCATGGAGTTTTTTTGTTAAATTTTTACTAAATGAAACGGTATTTGTTATTTTTAAATAACTCGTTTAAAGTTAATTATTTGTCTTTTTACCAGCAGTCATTGCCCAAATCTATTTAGTAATATTATGTCACTTCTCAGTCAGGAATGGAGGAATAGAGATTTTGGACTTAGAAGGTTTGGCCTGATGCAGTCACATGGTGGACTTTTGTGAAGGGTTTCCACTGGGTGGGGAATCCACTGCCTTCCATGTCAACCCAATCCAATGTTCCAGTTCAACAGTTTTTTGCACATAATAGAGTTCACCATGAGCAAATGGGTTCCACCAATCATTTCAGTAAAACCTGCAGCAGCTCCCTGCCGAGTTCTGGCCAGAAATTCACAACAGCTTTTTTGATTTGTTAACATAAATACACAGACCTCCACCCCTGCCGTCCTGTCCCTACGCCGGCGCTAGGGTCTCGCTGCTGGCCGAGCTGGATCAGCGGTCCACGGTGTTCGAGCGATTTCCCGAGGGAGTTGAAAGTCCCTCTCTGTAGTTGTGACCGATGTCTAGTAATGTTTATCGGTGTGCAAGCTTTTTCTGAGAGAATCAACTTGCAGTTAGTGAAGAAATTTCTACAGAATCGCAAAATCTGAAGAGACACGCCCCCATCTTGGTCTGTTTGGACTCACAGCTGAATTCTTTCAGACGGTTTGGCAGACCAACGAAAGATGGATTACCGCCACCTACTGATCTGGAGTGTGGAGCGAACACAATAAGTGGAGGAAAAAAAAAACCCCAAACAAACAGGGAATTAAAAACCTAAATTCTGTCTATAGTTCCTGTCTTTTTAAGGTATTTGAATAACAGTTCTAGAGTCCTCGATTGCCCATACTCGCATCCCAACAGTACCTTTAGAGAAATTTCACCCACTCCTATCCACCCTAATTCCTGAATTAACTGGAACCTGTCCCTTTCATATGCAGGACACTTATAAAGAATATATTTCACTGTTTCCAGCTCCCCACACTTGTCACATTCACCAGATTATGCTTACCTATTCTAAAGAGATTTTGGTTTGAGGCAGCGTGTCCAATTCTTAGCCTTATGATGATGACATCCTTCTTTCTATTTCTTAATCTTTTTCTCTCTTTTCCAACATTCTCCTGAATCAGGATGAGATGTCGTCCACTATTCCCACTATTCCATATTTCCTGCCACTTGTAATGAGGCTATCGGGGAAGACCTAAATGCACCACAACAAATTCGCAAAGCCTGATTTTGCATTACCTCAAGCTTTTTAAGTAATGTTTTGCTCGCAGAACCATATACTAGACAGCCATAATCAAGGTTTGACCTAATCACAGCACAATAAATTATTTTTAAGGACTGACACGTTGCCCCCCATTCTACTCCTGCCAAGCACCTCAAAACATTAATTCCTTTTTTGCATTTATCTATCAGTTTCTGAATGTGTGTTCTTAAATTTAAATTTAAATCCATCCACATTCCCAAAAACCTTACTATCTTTACTTGTTCCAACTTATGACCGTACATTTCAATATTCAAGCTTGGGATGTTCCTCTTTTTCTAAAAAACACAACACCTGCGTTTTTACCACAGAAAAATGAAAACCCCACTTATTTGCCCAATTCTCCACCTTGTTTACTGCTTTTTGAATTGTATTTTCTACACATAGAACATTTCGGCCCCTTTTCCATAGTGCTCCATCGTCAGCGTATAATGACCTTCCTATTCCATTATCTACAGTATGATAGATGTCATTGATCATTAAATTTAAAAGAATAGGACTGCTCACACTTCCCTGGGGAGTTCCATTCTCATTTGGAAGGATCTAAGATAACGCGGTCCCTACTCTTACTTGAATCGTTCTTCCAAACAAGAAACTCATAATCCAGTTATACATCCTTCCACCGATTTCCAAGCTTTCCAGTTTCATCAGGAGCCCTTCTTTCCACAGCATATCATATGCCTTTTCTACGTCAAAAAACACTCCCACTAATACTTCTTTATTAATTTGAGCTTTACGAATTTTAGATTCCAAACACAATATTGCATCCATCGTACTTCTCCCTTTTCTAAATCTGCTCTGACATGCTGAAAAAATGTTTCTGCTTTCAATTACATACGTCAATCTATTCATTACCATTCGTTCCATAACTTTACATAGATTTGACATCAGCGCGATAGGTCTATAGTTAATTGGTTGAGAGTAGTCTTTCTCTTGTTTGGCTATAGGCACTCTTACCCTGTGCTTCCAATCTACAGGCAGATTCCCTGATTCCCATATTTTGTTAAAAAGTTTAAGAATCATACTCAACGATAAGTCTGATAAATGCGATCCTTGCCTGGGGACAAACGCTTAACCCCCACAAGTGCTCTCTTTAACTCAAATAAGTTAAACTCAGTGTCTAGAATACTTCCTAATGAATCCTTCTTTTCATATATATGAGGCCTCTCCCTTACTGTCTGTTCCCTATACCTCCTCATACTCTCTGACAGATTATCACTACTGTGCACCTTTGCAAATGTTTCTACCAACATTTCTGCCTTATCACTATCTTTTATTGCTATTTTTCCATTACTCACTAATACTGGTATAGTGCTACTTCTCTGAATCCCTCCCATCATCCTCTCTTATAATTAATATACTCACTGAACAATACAGATTTTCTGGCTTTCTTCATTGCTTTATTTCTTTCCCTTACTGCTTTGCTACACTCTTCATTCCACCATGGTACTGCTTTCCTACTATGTTTAGTTTTTCTATTTCCTATTACTTCCTTTGCTGTATCTCTTAACACTTCACTTAATTCCTTACTTAACTCCTCAGGGCTATCGACATCTAGTATCATTTCACACATCTTATTATGACACAATTCTGTATAGAGTTCCCAGTTAGCTTCATTAAATTTCCACTTCGGGATTCTCTCCACTAAAGTTTGGGTAATATCCACACCAACTTTGCACCATATAGGGTAGTGATCACTACCCATTTTACTCTGTTTATTAATGTTCCATTCACATTTCTTTGCTAGGTTTTCTGACACCAGAATAATATCTAAAACTGATTCACGTCCTTGTGATATGTCAATTCTCGTACAACTTCCATTATTAACACACACTAACCGTCCCCAATCTAACATGTCCTCAACTATCTGCCAATTATAATCTGTTTTAATACTCACCCATAGAGAATTATGTGCATTGAAATCACCACACCATATTACTTTCTGATTTGTGTTACCTCTTATATTTTCCAATACTTCCTTACTTAACTTTTCACATAGATTATAATCATTTATTACTCTAATACTTTGGTTCCCTTCCCAAATTTCTGACACAACCACCTCTTTGTCCACAATCTCTCCAACATTCTTATATCCCACACCATGTTTAACAAATCTAGCTATCCCACCACCATTACCTTGCTTCCTATCTTTCCGGACTACCACATATCCTCGCAATACAAAATTAAGTTGGGGAAAAATACCTTCCACTGAAATACCTTCGCTCTCTAGATACTTTTCCGCTGCTTTGATTATAATTTTGATTCTCTCAGTCCGGCTTTCAGTTTGTGTCGAACAGTTCACTACTTCAGCCATAAAAGTAACGAATGCAACATTGTCCTTAACCCTAACCTTCTCTTTAGTACTTTCCTTTGCCAATACAGTCTTTTGTTGTATGATTTCTTCACTCTTTTTACCAGATTCCACATTCTGTCCTACTTTTCTAAGGGCCTCAGAATACGACAATCCTTCCTGAATTCTAACATTTTGTACTTGAGCGGCATGTTTACTCACACTGCATCCTCCATATCCCGCACTGTGATCCCCTCCACAATTACAACACTTGGGTTGAACTTCTTGCCCGCACTTTCCATATTCATGCTCTCCACCACATCTCGCACACCTCTGTTTGCCTCTACACACCGTTGCTACATGACCGAACTTTTGGCATTTAAAACATCTTAGGTGTGGGGGTATATAGAGTCTAACTGGAAAACTCATATACCCCAACATGACTTTACTTGGTAGTTTTTCCTCATCAAAATGAATCATCACGGAGAGACTGTCCCCCCTTTTCAATTGGAACCTCTGTAGGAATCCCTGTTATTACCCCTCTAACCCATTTCTTTTCTTCTTGAATTGAACAAACCATGATCGACTTTACTCCTACAGCCCTTTTTTGTTACATCCTGTCCTTACAATATATTATCAGTCTTCCATCTCTCAGCTTCTTCACACTTTCAACCAGTCCTATTACATCCTTTATTGCTTTGGACAGCTTTAGCGGGTTTATAACATCGAAGGATCCGTTTACAAGTTTCATCACTACCTTATACTCTTCTTTCCTTCTTCTTGTCAGATGCGACCCATTTTCACTATCAGATCCAGATGCGCTTCTTTTCTTCCTTTTCCGTTTTTCTACTACACTCCATTCACTACCTCCATTCCCGCCTTCATCGGCTTCAAACATTTCACCCTCCATTTCCGGATCACTTCCGGAATCTACTCCACCTCCTACCATGCACTCTCCAGTCACAGATCAGCTGCCGCCAAACCGCCGTACTCTCTCGACCAATTCGGATTCCCTCAGCAGTCTCGAGGGCAGTGGGCAAGCTCTTCAGGGGGATGAAACGGCAGGCTTTCGAGAAGCAGTCCACCACCCCCAAGACACAGGTGTGACCCTCCGACCGGGGCAGATCCGTCACGAAGTCGACCCCCAGGTGGGACCAGGGACGCTGAGGGACAGGGAGTGGCATCAACTTACCTACGGGCAGGTGATGGGGAACCTTTGACGTCGCACAGGTGGGACATCCCTGTACGAAACTCTTGACCTCCTCCGTCATCCCTGGCCACCAGTATCGAGCCTTGACCCTCTGCACTGTTCTTTTCTCTCCCGGATGGCCGGAGCCAGGCCCCTCGTGGACCGACCGGATGAGTCTGGGCCTGCAGGAGGTAGGGACATAGGTGAGTCCCTCAGGGCACCCCGCCGGGGTGGCTTCGCGGCGGGCAGCGGTGCGGATCTCCTCGTCGATCTCCCAGACGATGGGTCCGGATGCAATCCGGCTCGGTAGGTGATGTGGAACCGGAACCGGGTAAAGAAGAGCGCCCATCTTGCCTGTCGGGGGGTTGAGCCTCCAAGCCTCCCGAAGGTACTGGAGGTTCTTGTGGTCGGTGACCACTGTGAACGGGTGTTCGGCTCCCTCCAGCCAGTGTCTCCACTCTTCCAGTGCCAGCTTGATTGCTAAGAGCTCGCGGTTGCCGATGTCGTAATTCTGTTCCATGGCGGAGAGCTTGTGAGAGTAGCAGGTGCTTTTGTTACAGGTACCGGGTTGTGGCGCCCATAGACAGCTGTAAAAAAAAAAAGAAAAGTGGAGAACAAAAAGGATGACATAGAAACTGTGACTTGCCTTCATTAAATCTTTCTCAGTTAAGAGAGAAATTTCCGGCGATGCATAGGAAAACTATTCCCATTGCCCCCCCTACAGGTACAGAGGTATAATTGCATGTATGTGTTACTGTTTTACATTACATGTTATACAAAAATAAATCTTGAAAAAAAGAGTATATAATAAAAATAAACTACATAAAAACCAACTAATACACAATGTGGGCACACCTTCGTGGGCATCACATGCTCCCCGACAAAATAAAAATGGCTGCTGGCATTCCTTTAAACATATTAACCAAACATCTTAAACTGTTCTTTAATCATAAACATCCTTAGTAATTCTACTCAATAGCAAAGCGTTGTGGATGGAATATTTGTGACTGGTGTATGGTGGGTATATGGTGGGTACGGTGTCTGAGTGTACCAGATGGGTTGTAAACCTGGTAGACTCATTGGGGTAATGAATGACATCGGAAGGTATGGGGGTGAAGGGAGATGGGTGATGGGTGTGTATGGGGATAAGTGAGCAGAAACTGAGTTAAGATTAGTGTGTGTCTGCGTTGATGGTTCACCTAATGTTTCATAGGTGAGAAACGGTCTTGGCTTCCTTTCACGTGTCGACCTTCTCAGTTCTGTGTGGCCTTGCTCAACAAGATGGGTTAGGGGTCAGCTTTCGGGGCTGGGCTCCACATACTGGTTGCCTTCATTTTCTTCCATAGGTCTAGTGAGATCATGTAGGACCTTATCAGTGCCTTGGGTAGTTTCTCTTTCTGAAGGTGCCAGGATAAAGCTTGGTGAATACTCAGGTACAGTAAAAGGTGTGCTACATACAGGTTCTGGAGCTGCACAGAGGTTCCTCTGAGGCGAGGTAGATTTCTCAGGATGAGTAGGAGGCCCTGCCTCCTGACTCACTGAAGGGGTTCTCAACCAATACCCTGGGTTGTAATCATCATCATCATCTGAATCAGAGCTATGACCCTCATTGGTGCCCGTTTGTGTGGCTGTCTGATCCCCCTGTCTTACTGTGCGTTGCTTCTTTTCAGTGATAGGTCTGGTATGAGGTACGGTGATGTTGAGAGGTAAGTCGTTCACCAGCAACAAGAGATTGCGATGCAATGTACGGGTTTTTTCCTGGTCCCCAGTCTCAGGACAGACAATGTAAACAGGATTGTTGGCCAGTTGTTGTTTAACACTGTAGACAGTCTTCTCCCAATAGGGCTTAACTTGCCTGGGCCCCCACGTTCACTGAGATTCCCAACCAGAACCCGATCACCTGGTTGTAAAACCACTCCTTTTGCTTTCCTGTCATAAATGACCTTTCCTCTTGCACTGGACTTCCTGCTGTTTTCAATGGCAATCTGGTAGGCTTCTGACATTCTTTCGGCCCATTTTTCGGCATAGCCTCTAGGCGAATATGACTCCTTGTCTTTAGGTAACCCAAAGAGTAAGTCAACTGGGAGATGTGGATGACGGCCATAAAGGAGGAAAAAGGGTGAATAGCCAGTTGATTCATGTCTGGTGCAATTATATGCGTGTATAACATGCGGGAGGTGATCCTTCCACCGCAGTTTCTCACTTTCAGTCAGTGTCCTCAACATCTGGAGTATGGTCCGGTTTAGCCGCTCAGCTGGGTTTCCTTGCGGGTGATACGGCATTTACCTTGAGTTGGCTACTCCTGACAGTTGCTGTAACGTTTGAAACAGTTTATTCTTGAACTCACGGCCTTGGTCGTGATCCAGTTTGGCGGGGTACCCAAACCGGGGTATAAAGTCGCTAAACAGGCCCTCGGCCGCAGTCTTACCGCTCTTGTTCTTTGTGGGATACGCCTGTGCGAATCTGGTGAAATGATCAAGAACTACTAGAATGTACTCATAACCTCCACTGCTGGCTTCCAAATGCAAGTAGTCAATGCACACAAGCTCTAAAGGGAAACTGGACGTGATGCTGCCCATTAGTGCACGGATCTGGGTGGTAGGTTTCTTGGCCTTAATACATGGACATTTTCGGGTGACATAATCCTCTATTTCTTTTGCCATAAAGGGCCAGTAGAATCTCTCCCTAGCAAGGTGGAGGACTCTTTCTGTGCCCACATGTCCCATCTCATTGTGCAGATATTTCAGAGCAAGCACCCTGTATTTGCAGGGGAGGACCAACTGCTTCTGCTCCTTAGTTCGTCGGTAAAGGAGATCATTTTCCAAATACAGCTTACTCCATTCATGAAGCAGCTTTTGAGCGGCTCCTCTCACTGTTTTTCGGATTGCTTCCGTCAATTTAGTGCCAGACAGTTTTAACTCTCTTATCTGGTTTATGGCTTTATCCTCTTGCTGGGCCCTCACAAGATCCTCATGGTTGATGGGCAGTATGTTGGAGTGAAGTTGTTGGAGCGCTTTAGAGGAGGTCATATTCAGTGCTGCCACCCAGGCTACGTCCTTGCTCCTAGCTGCCTGACTCCCATCCCATGTTGCACGCACTGCCATCTGTCACTTCCCCAGTGCAAGTCATCTCATATGTCTCTATATCCAGAGGCAGGCGTGACAAAGTGTCTGCATCTACATTTGACTTCCCTGGCCTGTATTTAATATCAAATCTAAAATCAGAGAGCTCACCAACCCACCGGTGACCGACCGCATTGAGTTTCGCCATCCCCAGGACATAAGTCAGCGGATTATTATCTGTATAGACAGTAAAGTGTGGAGCATAGTATAAGTAATCGCAGGACTTCTCACACACTGCCCATTTCAGTGCAAGGAACTCCAGTTTCCCACTGTGCAGATGATAATTGCGTTCTGCTGGTGTGAGTGTTCTTGACCCATATCCTATGACTCTCAGTTTGCTATTCTGGCGCTGGTATAGGACTGCTCCAAGGCCTCGGTCTGAAACGTCGGTATGTAAAGTGAAAGGCAAGTGGAAATCAGGGTATTCCAAAACAGGTGGACTTGTCAAGAGAGTGACCAATTGTTCAAGAGCTCCCTCGTGTACAGCAGTCCAGCTAACAGGTTCTCAGGAGGGTAATTGTGGTCCCCCAGCACTTTTACCTTCTACTGGGATCTGGGTTTTTCCTGACTTCGTTTGAAGTAGCTCATAGATCGGCTTTGCAATTCGGGAAAAATCCTGAATGTATGAGCGGTAATAACCCAGGAATCCAGTCAGCTTCCTTACCTCACCAACTGTCTGTGGTGTTTTACTCGTCAGGGTTTTAACAGCTTCCAAGTCACGGGGGTCTATTCTGATTCCCTTAGCTGACACAAGACGGCCCACATACCTGACTTCTTGTTTGAATAGCTCGCATTTCTCTGGCCTCAATTTTACTTCATGGCGCTGGAGAGCCTGGAGGACTCTGCGGAGTGCCTCCACATGTTCATCAAATGTCTTTGCATAGCAGAGCACATCATCAAGATATGGGATGCAGCACTCGTCTCTGAGAGGCCCAAGCATTTCTTCCATGCTTCGCTGGAATGCTGCAGGGGCATTCGACAATCCAAACGGGACACGGACCCATTCATAAAGCCCCCAAGGAGTGATAAAGGCGGTGAAATGGCGGAAATCTTCAGCAACAAAACCCTGGTGATAGGCTTTGCCCTGGTCCAATATGCTAAACCAGGTATTGCCACCAAGGGTATCTGTCAGGTCCTGTATTCTAGGTAGAGGATGTCAGTCAGGGACAGTCTTCTTGTTCAGGAGGAAATAATTAATGCACAGCCTCAAGCTTCCATTTTTTTTTTCTGACGCAGACAACTGGAGCAGCATACGGGGATTTGGATTTAACTATCCAGCCTCTGAGCAACAGTTCCTGTATGTACTCTTTCACCTCTTTGAAGAGTGGCTTAGGGACTGAAGAGTAAGTCCTTTGCACAGGTATTGTATCCTTAAGTGTGATCAACATCTGTAGGCTTGGTATGCATCCAATATCGTTTTCACCTTGTGCGAAAGCGCCAGCTTCTTTACCAAGCATTTCACTGACCACTAACCTTTTTTCCTCGTTAAGATGGCTAAGGTCAACATTAGGTTGCCATGGAAGTGGGCTGGGGCCATCAGGGGTTAAAACATCACTGTTGATGGTTACTGTGGGTGTTGGGTTGTTGGGCTGGCCCGCTGAAATCACCTTCTCAACAGTATGAATGCGGCCAAGAGCTGTCTTTCTTGGTAAATGGATAGAGTGTTTTGTGTTGTTTCCAACAGGTACAGCTACATATGGCTTCCTTGGGTTTTGCACCTCCAACAGAGCATCGGCAACATCCAGGTCGGCCAGCAATGCGTTATCGTCAGGTTCAAACAGGAAGGCTAAATCAGACGAGTCCATGCTTGGTGGGACTTGACATTTTATCCAGGCTACTTGACCTGCTGGAATGGCAACATCTTGTCTGCCAGTCCGTATACGTCCACACTGTACAGAGGGTTTACTGGCCTGGATGAAGCTTACAAGAAGCTCTGCTTTATCGGTTGATATCAACATGGCGTTACAAAGTAAGGTAGTGAGTGTGGGGACTAGCTGCTCAGGCTGTGCTTGTATCATCTCCTCCAGCACATTAAATCCCAGTAGTGGCCTCTCCAGGGTAAGACTGCTGACAAGAAATGGCACAGTGACTGACAGAGCAGGATTTTCATTTCCCATCAAATTAACTGTTAGGGATATCCAGCCATCAAATGGAATCATGTCACCATTAACTGCACAGACTTTCAGCTCCTCTCCATCCTGAAAAATCTCGCTAAGCGAGTTAACAATGGTATCTGGCAAGTATTTGTTTTTCCAATCTCTGTCAATCATGCTCACCTGAGCTCCAGTATCTAGCAAAGCAGTCACAGCTAAACCATTCAGGTTACAGTAGGTGAGAGCTTTTCAGGTGAATGGAGTGTGGACTGCAGAGTGGAGGTGGGTATGTACTGTGTGATCTTCTTACTAAGTTCCTCATAGCTAGCCAGTAATTTCTGTATTTCTGAGTTGTGTGTGTTGATAGCTGTGTTTGCTAAAGGGTGTATTGCATTAGCATCAACTTCAACAGTCTCACCATCAACTGGATTTACATTAACATTAGCTTGAGTTTCCTCACCAGTGATATCAACTTGTATGTTTGACAGTGGAACATGTGAGACAGCATCACCTTTTACACACAATTGTATGTCAGACACATGACTCTGAATAGTTACATCAACTACCTCTTTCAACTTCAACAAGTGAAGTTTGGCCTTCATCCTCAGACTCTTGCAAGTGCTTACTGTGCATGAAACTGCTAATGAAGTCGAAACAAGCCTCCTCATCCATAGGTGCCAAACGAGACTGGGCCACCCCTGGCACAGGACCCAGCGACTTTGCAATCTGGAACAGTTCATCTGCAGAAAGGGTGAGCAGGCCTTTCCTGATGGTCCACACCAAGCTTTTCCTCTCACTGTCTGCCATGAGTGCTTCCCTCTTTCACGCAATGGGTCACCCGGCCTGGAACCGTATCGAATCTCTCTCCCCAATGAGTGGCTAGTTCCCTGGCTGGTCACCTTTGGTCCCAGGTGTCTGTATCACTGGATCATCTTCCACCCTGACAGCGGAGAAGATCCCGGACGAGCCCCCAATAAACTGTTACAGGTACCGGTTTGTGGCGCCCGTAGATAGCTGTAAAAAAACTGAAAAGTGGAGAACAAAAAGGATGACACAGAAACTGTGGCTTGCCTTCATTAAATCTTTCTCAGTTAAGAGAGAAATTTCCGGCGATGCTTAGGCAAACTATTCCCATTTGTTTTTTCCTTTCATTTATATGTTTGTGGGGTTGTAAGATGTTAAAAGTGACCTGACTAAGCATTTTTAAATAAGTTGATCTAGATGATATAAAGTCCTCCTTCTTCTATCCCCTCTCTTTGATTACTTCTTTATCTTTAGGACCAGCCAGGGTTGTGTGCACATTATTGTAGCCCAGACCAAAGAGTGCGTTACACACTGGACCAGAGCAGCTGTGTGTTTCCCAGCATCCGTGAAGTGGTGCACCACTACTGCACCCAGCGTCTGCCCTTCACCGGAGCTGAGCACATGACCCTCCAACACCCTTTACCCTGTACACACTGATCATCTCCTAACACAAACACACATCTTTCTGCAGACACACAATGGAAAACTATACACTGCAGCTACTCCACCATAAATGACTCCACATAAATGTGCTCCAGCAGTCCTCTGCATGGAATACACTACCATAATCCCAACCTAATACTCATCTTTCCTCCCTGTATGCATGTGTCTGTGTTTTAAATTAAAGAGATCGAGACTTCCTCTCCTTGAACTGCCACCTTAACGTGGTGGAGGGGTTTGAGTACTCGAATGACCCTAGGAGCTATGTTGTCCTGGGCTATAAGCCCCTGGTAGGGTCTCCCAAGGCAAACAGGTCCTGGGCGACGGGTCAGACTAAGAGCGGTTCAAAACCCCTTATGAGAGATACTACATCAGGGACCGTGACGTCGCCCGGTATGGCGCAGCCGGGGCCCCACCCTGGAGCCAGGCCCGGGGTTGGGGCTCGTATGCGAGCGCCTGGTGGCCGGGCCTTCCCCCACAGGGTCCGGCCGGGCTCAGCCCGAAGGAGCGACGTGGGGCCGCCTTCCAGTGGGCTCACCACCTGCAGGAGGGACCGTAAGGGGCCGGTGCTAAGAGGATCGGGCAGCAGTCGAAGGTGGAGGCCTCGACAACCCGATCCCTGGACACGGAAGCTAGCTCTAGGGACGTGGAATGTCACCTCGCTGGCGGGGAAGGAGCCTGAGATTGTGCGTGAGGTTGAGAGGTTCCGACTAGAGATAGTCGGGATCACCTCTACGCACGGCCTGGGCTCTGGAACCACACTCCTCGAGAGAGGATGGACTCTTTACAACTCTGGAGCTGCCCATGGTGAAAGGCGTCGGGCTGGTGTGGGTTTGCTTATAGCCCCCCAGCTCAGCCGCCATGTGTTGGAGTTTACCCCGGTGAACGAGAGGGTCGTTTCCCTGCGCCTACGGGTCGGGGATAGGTCTCTCACTGTCGTGTGTGCCTACGGGCCAAACGGCAGTATAGAGTACCCGGCCTTCTTGGGGTCTCTGGGAGGGGTGCTGGACAGTGCTCCGACTGGGGACTCCGTCGTTCTACTAGGAGACTTCAATGCACACGTGGGCAGCGACAGTGACACCTGGAGGGGCGTGATTGGGAGGAACGGCCCCCCTGATCTGAACCCGAGCGGTGTTCAGTTATTGGACTTTTGTGCTAGTTACAGTTTGTCCATAACGAACACCATGTTCAAGCATAAGGGTGTCCATCAGTACACGTGGCACCAGGACACCCTAGGCCGTAGGTCGCTGATCGACTTTGTGGTCGTTTCATCTGACCTGCGGCCGTATGTCTTGGACACTCGGGTAAAGAGAGGGGCGGAGCTGTCAACTGATCACCACCTGGTGGTGAGTTGGATCCGATGGCGGGGGAGGAAGCTGGACAGACTCGGCAGACCCAAGCGTACTGTGAGGGTCTGCTGGGAACGTTTGGCCGAGCCTCCTGTCAGAGAGATCTTCAACTCCCACCTCCGGCGGAGCTTTGACCAGATCCCGAGGGAGGCCGGAGATATTGAGTCCGAGTGGACCATGTTCTCCACCTCCATTGTCGAAGCGGCCGCTCGGAGCTGTGGCAGTAAGGTCTCCGGTGCCTGTCGAGGCGGCAATCCCCGAACCCGGTGGTGGAAACCGGAAGTAAGGGATGCCGTCAAGCTGAAGAAGGAGTCCTACCTGGCCTGGTTGGCTTGTGGGACTCCTGAGGCAGCTGACGGGTACCGGCAGGCCAAGCGAACTGCAGCCCGGGTGGTTATCGAGGCAAAAACTCGGGCCTGGGAGGAGTTCGGTGAGGCCATGGAGAAGGACTATCGGCTGGCCTCGAAGAGATTCTGGCAAACCGTCCGGCGCCTCAGGAGGGGAAAGCAGTGCCCCACCAATGCTGTTTACAGTAGAGGTGGGGAGCTGTTGACCTCAACTGGGGATGTCGTTGGACGGTGGAAGGAATACTTCGAGGATCTCCTCAATCCCGCCGTCACGTCTTCCATTGAGGAAGCAGAGGCTGAGGGCTCAGAGGCGGACTCGTCCATCACCCAAGCTGAAGTCACCGAGGTAGTAAAGAAACTCCTCAGTGGCAGGGCACCGGGGGTGGATGAGATCCGCCCTAAGTACCTCAAGTCTCTGGATGTTGTGGGGCTGTCTTGGCTGACACGCCTCTGCAGCATCGCGTGGCGGTCGGGGACAGTGCCTCTGGAATGGCAGACCGGGGTGGTGGTCACTCTTTTTAAGAAGGGGGACCGGAGGGTGTGTTCCAACTATAGGGGGATCACACTTCTCAGCCTACCTGGGAAAGTCTATGCCAGGGTACTGGAGAGGAGAATACGGCCGATAGTAGAACCTTGGATTCAGGAGGAACAATGTGGTTTTCGTCCAGGCCGTGGAACACTGGACCAGCTTTATACCCTCTACAGGGTGCTGGAGGGTTCATGGGAGTTTGCCCAACCAGTCCACATGTGCTTTGTGGATTTGGAAAAGGCATTCGACTGTGTCCCTCGCGGCGGCCTGTGGAGGGTGCTCTGGGAGTATGGGGTCGGGGGCCCTTTACTAAGGGCTGTCCGGTCCCTGTATGACCGAAGCAGGAGCTTGGTTCGCATTGCCGGCAGTAAGTCAGACTTGTTCCCGGTGCATGTTGGACTCCGGCAGGGCTGCCCTTTGTCACCGGTTCTGTTTATAATTTTTATGGACAGAATTTCTAGGCGCAGCCAGGGGTCGGAGAGTGTCCGGTTTGGTGACGACACGATTTCGTCTTTGCTCTTTGCAGATGATGTTGTCGTGTTGGCTTCATCAGACCAGGACCTTCAGCATGCACTGGGACGGTTTGCAGCCGAGTGTGAAGCGGCTGGGATGAGAATCAGCACCTCCAAATCCGAGGCCATGGTCCTCAGTCGGAAAAGGGTGGCTTGCCCACTTCAGGTTGGTGGGGAGTTCCTGCCGCAAGTGGAGGAGTTTAAGTATCTTGGGGTTTTGTTCACGAGTGAGGGAAGGGTGGAACGGGAGATTGACAGACGGATCGGTGCAGCTTCTGCAGTAATGCGGTCGATGTACCGGTCTGTCGTGGTGAAGAAGGAGCTGAGCCGCAAGGCGAAACTTTCGATTTACCGGTCAATCTACGTTCCTACTCTCACCTATGGTCATGAGCTCTGGGTCATGACCAAAGGACAAGATCCCGGATACAGGCGGCCGAAATGTGCTTCCTCCGCAGGGTGGCTGGGCGATCCCTTAGAGATAGGGTGAGAAGCTTAGTCACTCGGGAGGAGCTCAGAGTAGATCCGCTGCTCCTCCACATCGAGAGGGGTCAGCTGAGGTGGCTCGGGCATCTGTTCCGGATGCCTCCTGGACGCCTTCCTGGGAAGGTGTTCCGGGCGCGTCCCACTGGGAGGAGACCCCAGGGAAGACCTAGGACGCGCTGGAGAGACTATGTCTCCCGGCTGGCCTGGGAACGCCTTGGTGTCCCCCCGGAAGAGCTGGAAGAAGTGTCTAGGGAGAGGGAAGTCTGGGCATCTTTGCTTAGACTGCTGCCCCCGCGACCCGGCATCGGATAAGCGTGAGAAGATGGATGGATGGATGGAGATCGAGACTTCCAGTACTCTGTACTGTTTTCCCAAACCCTTATAGTAAGTCCTCTACTAACTTTTAATGATCCAAAAATGAATTTTTTTCACATATTGCTTATGTTTAGACACTCCATTATAGTGTTATAGTGTCCAGCACTTTTACCTTCTACTGGGATCCGGGTTTTTCCTGACTTCGTTTGAAGTAGCTCATAGATCGGCTTTGCAATTCGGGAAAAATCCTGAATGTATGAGCGGTAATAACCCAGGAATCCAGTCAGCTTCCTTACCTCACCAACTGTCTGTGGTGTTTTACTCGTCAGGGTTTTAACAGCTTCCAAGTCACGGGGGTCTATTCTGATTCCCTTAGCTGACACAAGACGGCCCACATACCTGACTTCTTGTTTGAATAGCTCGCATTTCTCTGGCCTCAATTTTACTTCATGGCGCTGGAGAGCCTGGAGGACTCTGCGGAGTGCCTCCACATGTTCATCAAATGTCTTTGCATAGCAGAGCACATCATCAAGATATGGGATGCAGCACTCGTCTCTGAGAGGCCCAAGCATTTCTTCCATGCTTCGCTGGAATGCTGCAGGGGCATTCGACAATCCAAACGGGACACGGACCCATTCATAAAGCCCCCAAGGAGTGATAAAGGCGGTGAAATGGTGGAAATCTTCAGCAACAAAACCCTGGTGATAGGCTTTGCCCTGGTCCAATATGCTAAACCAGGTATTGCCACCAAGGGTATCTGTCAGGTCCTGTATTCTAGGTAGAGGATGTCAGTCAGGGACAGTCTTCTTGTTCAGGAGGAAATAATTAATGCACAGCCTCAAGCTTCCATTTTTTTTTTCTGACGCAGACAACTGGAGCAGCATACGGGGATTTGGATTTAACTATCCAGCCTCTGAGCAACAGTTCCTGTATGTACTCTTTCACCTCTTTGAAGAGTGGCTTAGGGACTGAAGAGTAAGTCCTTTGCACAGGTATTGTATCCTTAAGTGTGATCAACATCTGTAGGCTTGGTATGCATCCAATATCGTTTTCACCTTGTGCGAAAGCGCCAGCTTCTTTACCAAGCATTTCACTGACCACTAACCTTTTTTCCTCGTTAAGATGGCTAAGGTCAACATTAGGTTGCCATGGAAGTGGGCTGGGGCCATCAGGGGTTAAAACATCACTGTTGATGGTTACTGTGGGTGTTGGGTTGTTGGGCTGGCCCGCTGAAATCACCTTCTCAACAGTATGAATGCGGCCAAGAGCTGTCTTTCTTGGTAAATGGATAGAGTGTTTTGTGTTGTTTCCAACAGGTACAGCTACATATGGCTTCCTTGGGTTTTGCACCTCCAACAGAGCATCGGCAACATCCAGGTCGGCCAGCAATGCGTTATCGTCAGGTTCAAACAGGAAGGCTAAATCAGACGAGTCCATGCTTGGTGGGACTTGACATTTTATCCAGGCTACTTGACCTGCTGGAATGGCAACATCTTGTCTGCCAGTCCGTATACGTCCACACTGTACAGAGGGTTTACTGGCCTGGATGAAGCTTACAAGAAGCTCTGCTTTATCGGTTGATATCAACATGGCGTTACAAAGTAAGGTAGTGAGTGTGGGGACTAGCTGCTCAGGCTGTGCTTGTATCATCTCCTCCAGCACATTAAATCCCAGTAGTGGCCTCTCCAGGGTAAGACTGCTGACAAGAAATGGCACAGTGACTGACAGAGCAGGATTTTCATTTCCCATCAAATTAACTGTTAGGGATATCCAGCCATCAAATGGAATCATGTCACCATTAACTGCACAGACTTTCAGCTCCTCTCCATCCTGAAAAATCTCGCTAAGCGAGTTAACAATGGTATCTGGCAAGTATTTGTTTTTCCAATCTCTGTCAATCATGCTCACCTGAGCTCCAGTATCTAGCAAAGCAGTCACAGCTAAACCATTCAGGTTACAGTAGGTGAGAGCTTTTCAGGTGAATGGAGTGTGGACTGCAGAGTGGAGGTGGGTATGTACTGTGTGATCTTCTTACTAAGTTCCTCATAGCTAGCCAGTAATTTCTGTATTTCTGAGTTGTGTGTGTTGATAGCTGTGTTTGCTAAAGGGTGTATTGCATTAGCATCAACTTCAACAGTCTCACCATCAACTGGATTTACATTAACATTAGCTTGAGTTTCCTCACCAGTGATATCAACTTGTATGTTTGACAGTGGAACATGTGAGACAGCATCACCTTTTACACACAATTGTATGTCAGACACATGACTCTGAATAGTTACATCAACTACCTCTTTCAACTTCAACAAGTGAAGTTTGGCCTTCATCCTCAGACTCTTGCAAGTGCTTACTGTGCATGAAACTGCTAATGAAGTCGAAACAAGCCTCCTCATCCATAGGTGCCAAACGAGACTGGGCCACCCCTGGCACAGGACCCAGCGACTTTGCAATCTGGAACAGTTCATCTGCAGAAAGGGTGAGCAGGCCTTTCCTGATGGTCCACACCAAGCTTTTCCTCTCACTGTCTGCCATGAGTGCTTCCCTCTTTCACGCAATGGGTCACCCGGCCTGGAACCGTATCGAATCTCTCTCCCCAATGAGTGGCTAGTTCCCTGGCTGGTCACCTTTGGTCCCAGGTGTCTGTATCACTGGATCATCTTCCACCCTGACAGCGGAGAAGATCCCGGACGAGCCCCCAATAAACTGTTACAGGTACCGGGTTGTGGCGCCCGTAGATAGCTGTAAAAAAACTGAAAAGTGGAGAACAAAAAGGATGACACAGAAACTGTGGCTTGCCTTCATTAAATCTTTCTCAGTTAAGAGAGAAATTTCCGGCGATGCTTAGGCAAACTATTCCCATTTGTTTTTTCCTTTTATTTATATGTTTGTGGGGTTGTAAGATGTTAAAAGTGACCTGACTAAGCATTTTTAAATAAGTTGATCTAGATGATATAAAGTCCTCCTTCTTCTATCCCCTCTCTTTGATTACTTCTTTATCTTTAGGACCAGCCAGGGTTGTGTGCACATTATTGTAGCCCAGACCAAAGAGTGCGTTACACACTGGACCAGAGCAGCTGTGTGTTTCCCAGCATCCGTGAAGTGGTGCACCACTACTGCACCCAGCGTCTGCCCTTCACCGGAGCTGAGCACATGACCCTCCAACACCCTTTACCCTGTACACACTGATCATCTCCTAACACAAACACACATCTTTCTGCAGACACACAATGGAAAACTATACACTGCAGCTACTCCACCATAAATGACTCCACATAAATGTGCTCCAGCAGTCCTCTGCATGGAATACACTACCATAATCCCAACCTAATACTCATCTTTCCTCCCTGTATGCATGTGTCTGTGTTTTAAATTAAAGAGATCGAGACTTCCTCTCCTTGAACTGCCACCTTAACGTGGTGGAGGGGTTTGAGTACTCGAATGACCCTAGGAGCTATGTTGTCCTGGGCTATAAGCCCCTGGTAGGGTCTCCCAAGGCAAACAGGTCCTGGGCGACGGGTCAGACTAAGAGCGGTTCAAAACCCCTTATGAGAGATACTACATCAGGGACCGTGACGTCGCCCGGTATGGCGCAGCCGGGGCCCCACCCTGGAGCCAGGCCCGGGGTTGGGGCTCGTATGCGAGCGCCTGGTGGCCGGGCCTTCCCCCACAGGGTCCGGCCGGGCTCAGCCCGAAGGAGCGACGTGGGGCCGCCTTCCAGTGGGCTCACCACCTGCAGGAGGGACCGTAAGGGGCCGGTGCTAAGAGGATCGGGCAGCAGTCGAAGGTGGAGGCCTCGACAACCCGATCCCTGGACACGGAAGCTAGCTCTAGGGACGTGGAATGTCACCTCGCTGGCGGGGAAGGAGCCTGAGATTGTGCGTGAGGTTGAGAGGTTCCGACTAGAGATAGTCGGGATCACCTCTACGCACGGCCTGGGCTCTGGAACCACACTCCTCGAGAGAGGATGGACTCTTTACAACTCTGGAGCTGCCCATGGTGAAAGGCGTCGGGCTGGTGTGGGTTTGCTTATAGCCCCCCAGCTCAGCCGCCATGTGTTGGAGTTTACCCCGGTGAACGAGAGGGTCGTTTCCCTGCGCCTACGGGTCGGGGATAGGTCTCTCACTGTCGTGTGTGCCTACGGGCCAAACGGCAGTATAGAGTACCCGGCCTTCTTGGGGTCTCTGGGAGGGGTGCTGGACAGTGCTCCGACTGGGGACTCCGTCGTTCTACTAGGAGACTTCAATGCACACGTGGGCAGCGACAGTGACACCTGGAGGGGCGTGATTGGGAGGAACGGCCCCCCTGATCTGAACCCGAGCGGTGTTCAGTTATTGGACTTTTGTGCTAGTTACAGTTTGTCCATAACAAACACCATGTTCAAGCATAAGGGTGTCCATCAGTACACGTGGCACCAGGACACCCTAGGCCGTAGGTCGATGATCGACTTTGTGGTCGTTTCATCTGACCTGCGGCCGTATGTCTTGGACACTCGGGTAAAGAGAGGGGCGGAGCTGTCAACTGATCACCACCTGGTGGTGAGTTGGATCCGATGGCGGGGGAGGAAGCTGGACAGACTCGGCAGACCCAAGCGTACTGTGAGGGTCTGCTGGGAACGTTTGGCCGAGCCTCCTGTCAGAGAGATCTTCAACTCCCACCTCCGGCGGAGCTTTGACCAGATCCCGAGGGAGGCCGGAGATATTGAGTCCGAGTGGACCATGTTCTCCACCTCCATTGTCGAAGCGGCCGCTCGGAGCTGTGGCAGTAAGGTCTCCGGTGCCTGTCGAGGCGGCAATCCCCGAACCCGGTGGTGGAAACCGGAAGTAAGGGATGCCGTCAAGCTGAAGAAGGAGTCCTACCTGGCCTGGTTGGCTTGTGGGACTCCTGAGGCAGCTGACGGGTACCGGCAGGCCAAGCGAACTGCAGCCCGGGTGGTTATCGAGGCAAAAACTCGGGCCTGGGAGGAGTTCGGTGAGGCCATGGAGAAGGACTATCGGCTGGCCTCGAAGAGATTCTGGCAAACTGTCCGGCGCCTCAGGAGGGGAAAGCAGTGCCCCACCAATGCTGTTTACAGTAGAGGTGGGGAGCTGTTGACCTCAACTGGGGATGTCGTTGGACGGTGGAAGGAATACTTCGAGGATCTCCTCAATCCCGCCGTCACGTCTTCCATTGAGGAAGCAGAGGCTGAGGGCTCAGAGGCGGACTCGTCCATCACCCAAGCTGAAGTCACCGAGGTAGTAAAGAAACTCCTCAGTGGCAGGGCACCGGGGGTGGATGAGATCCGCCCTAAGTACCTCAAGTCTCTGGATGTTGTGGGGCTGTCTTGGCTGACACGCCTCTGCAGCATCGCGTGGCGGTCGGGGACAGTGCCTCTGGAATGGCAGACCGGGGTGGTGGTCACTCTTTTTAAGAAGGGGGACCGGAGGGTGTGTTCCAACTATAGGGGGATCACACTTCTCAGCCTACCTGGGAAAGTCTATGCCAGGGTACTGGAGAGGAGAATACGGCCGATAGTAGAACCTTGGATTCAGGAGGAACAATGTGGTTTTCGTCCAGGCCGTGGAACACTGGACCAGCTTTATACCCTCTACAGGGTGCTGGAGGGTTCATGGGAGTTTGCCCAACCAGTCCACATGTGCTTTGTGGATTTGGAAAAGGCATTCGACTGTGTCCCTCGCGGCGGCCTGTGGAGGGTGCTCTGGGAGTATGGGGTCGGGGGCCCTTTACTAAGGGCTGTCCGGTCCCTGTATGACCGAAGCAGGAGCTTGGTTCGCATTGCCGGCAGTAAGTCAGACTTGTTCCCGGTGCATGTTGGACTCCGGCAGGGCTGCCCTTTGTCACCGGTTCTGTTTATAATTTTTATGGACAGAATTTCTAGGCGCAGCCAGGGGTCGGAGAGTGTCCGGTTTGGTGACGACACGATTTCGTCTTTGCTCTTTGCAGATGATGTTGTCGTGTTGGCTTCATCAGACCAGGACCTTCAGCATGCACTGGGACGGTTTGCAGCCGAGTGTGAAGCGGCTGGGATGAGAATCAGCACCTCCAAATCCGAGGCCATGGTCCTCAGTCGGAAAAGGGTGGCTTGCCCACTTCAGGTTGGTGGGGAGTTCCTGCCGCAAGTGGAGGAGTTTAAGTATCTTGGGGTTTTGTTCACGAGTGAGGGAAGGGTGGAACGGGAGATTGACAGACGGATCGGTGCAGCTTCTGCAGTAATGCGGTCGATGTACCGGTCTGTCGTGGTGAAGAAGGAGCTGAGCCGCAAGGCGAAACTTTCGATTTACCGGTCAATCTACGTTCCTACTCTCACCTATGGTCATGAGCTCTGGGTCATGACCAAAGGACAAGATCCCGGATACAGGCGGCCGAAATGTGCTTCCTCCGCAGGGTGGCTGGGCGATCCCTTAGAGATAGGGTGAGAAGCTTAGTCACTCGGGAGGAGCTCAGAGTAGATCCGCTGCTCCTCCACATCGAGAGGGGTCAGCTGAGGTGGCTCGGGCATCTGTTCCGGATGCCTCCTGGACGCCTTCCTGGGAAGGTGGAGAGACTATGTCTCCCGGCTGGCCTGGGAACGCCTTGGTGTCCCCCCGGAAGAGCTGGAAGAAGTGTCTAGGGAGAGGGAAGTCTGGGCATCTTTGCTTAGACTGCTGCCCCCGCGACCCGGCATCGGATAAGCGTGAGAAGATGGATGGATGGATGGAGATCGAGACTTCCAGTACTCTGTACTGTTTTCCCAAACCCTTATAGTAAGTCCTCTACTAACTTTTAATGATCCAAAAATGAATTTTTTTCACATATTGCTTATGTTTAGACACTCCATTATAATTTAGTTTTTAATTTGTTTGGGAATAAGTTTCCTTCACATTCTTTTTATCTCCTCTTTCTGGTGCCTTCTGGACCCTGCAACTGTGTTAGGCTTCTAATCATCTCTACTTATAGTGTCTCTATTCTAATGACACTCCCGAGGCAGCAGAGGCACTAATGAAACTCATTAGCTCCCCCCAATGACTGCAACCACACACTGCAACAAAATGGACTCCATAATTAAGATGACTACAGAATTACCTGTTAAAATACTTACCTTGATGACTGTGCGTATGTAAGAGCCAAATCTTGTTTTTGTTGCTCATTTGTCGGGTCATTGTTTCCTTTGATGTCTCGTTATTATAAGAAATCCTCAAGTATTGACAGCAGGACAATCGAGTTGGCTAATGTCAGCTGTTTGCTCAGTAAACTGGCTCAAGTGATTAACCCATTTGCTTGTATGCCCTTTTCTGCTGATTGAGCAGTCATGTTTGTGGTGTTAAGGTTTTGTGTTGCGTATGCACTCAAGGTCATCTAGTGTCAGAGGATGTGTGGCTGCTGCTGGGAAATGTGCACGCCTCCAATTGATTTTACACATTAAATATACTTTCGATATGACATTTCTTTTTCCAAGCATGCTGTAGTGTCTTAAACGTATAGTATCTTAAATGTGTAATATCTAAAAGCCTTAACTCATACAATTCTACAAATGGTGACAGTCCTGGAAAGGCCAAAGTTAATTACTGAACCATCTGGCCAGATGTTTTCCTTTAAGCCAAATGTATGAAAGGCCCATAGTGCTTATCTTATGAGCCGTGACTGGGAAAATGAGACGGGTGGTCGTCCTTAAATCAGTATAGGCGGAAGTATAGAATATGATCCAGGATGCATGTCCTCTTGGGAAAAGACCTCTGACCCATTCTCACTGTATGTTAAGATGAATGGTCTGGGAAAGTGAGCGCTGGTACATTTGAGATATATTAAATCTGGACAAAGACAGGTTTCTCTTTAAGATAAACATTATTGCACAGTAGGCTCATATACATCTGTTATACATTAAGAGGCGGACCCAGAGAATGATCAGAATATATAATGAGTGTGCATCCATGGATCGGGAGTCAGACTTTGAATCAGAGCGTGCTGACTCCAGGCTTGACCGGAAGGCCTGTAAAGATGCTATATTTCTGTGCTGAATAAAAATCATTATTTACACGAAATAACTGCGTCTACGGAGATTCCTTCCAACCGACAGCTACACTCCATCAAGACGACGAAATACACAACATTTCCTGGCGTCACGAATCCTGGGCGGTTTGCGGCCTTCTCAGCTTCGCGGGTTCTACTCCGACGACGGCTCCCTGATCTGTCCGGCCGGCTGAAACGGTGAGCGTTTGGGGTTCCGTTTATCTGCTGTTGGGTCGCACCGTTAAAGGCCTGTGTGTGTGGGTTATTGGGTTGTTGAGTGTTGTGGTGTGATTGTTTGGGTGACTCTCCGTTCTAAAATTTTTGCACTGCTGGGCAGCGCAAAACGGGGGATTTGACTGTAATAATGCTTTAAGGAAAATTAAACGTTGAATTACAATAGAAAAGAAGTGAAGTAAAAAGTTTAAGGAAAAAAAAAAAAAAAAAAAAAGGAACAGGAATAAAGAGAGAAGTGAAGAAAATAAGAGTTGAAGCTAAAGTAAAAAGTAAAAGGTGAATGACTCTGAGAAAGAGTTAAATATGGTAAAAAGTTGAGGAAATAAAGGAAAACAGGAATATAAAGGTTGAAATAAAAAGGGAAAAGTAAGAATAAGGTTTAAAGAGGAAGCCGCAAGATTTGGACAAAAACCCTCAGGGAGGTGACATTTAAGTCAGGCCACAAAACCTGGGCATTCACTAGGTGGATTTCAGGTCAGTTCTGGGAACTGGATGATGCAGAATTAAAATTCAATTGAATTTCCCACTCTGACTAATTAGCTGACGAGCTAGGTAATGATGCAACTGTCATTTGAATTTCTGCATATCAATAAGGTAGCAAAAATTTAATAAAGGAAGGAAATAAAGAGAAAATAGAATAAAGGTGCGGCAAAATAGCATGCTATAAGTTTGTATGACTGAGTCGACTATAGTGTATGTGGAATTTGTGTGTGTGTGTTGAGGAAAACGTGTGTGCGCTTTGAGAAAAAAAAAAATAAATAATAATAATAAGAGAAGATAAGGGGTGTCTCTCCCTTTCTGTGCGCGCGGAACTAAGTGTGTGTTTGTGTTTGCGCGTGTGCGCTCAGCTACGAGTGAAGTCCCTCTTTCTCCGCTGTGGGCGAACCCCCCCCCCTTCCTCTGCTTTTTCTGTCTCTCTGCATGTGAGGGTCTGCGCTCTGCTGCGGGCGGGCGGGATCCCCTCCCTTTCTCTCTCTCTCTCACTCTCTGGTGTTTGTGAGTAATACTGATTGATGAAAAGTTGGGGTGATTATTAAAGTAAAATAAATTAAAGTTTAAGCAATAATGATGTTTAGAGGTTAAAAGGAGATAAGCAATCAATGGACGTTGTGTGTGTAAAGTATGAGCTGTTATCTGTAGAGAACTAAAAAAGGATCTAAGGTCCTGTCTGCCTCTCTTGTTGAATCTTTGGTGTGTGTGCGCGTTGCTGAGACAGTTGCTCAGAACGTCACACGGATTGAAGCACGCTGACGAAACAACATGGTCAGCGCATGGCTTCTGGTTGATTAAGGCCAGTGCTGTTTTATCAAAAAAAAAAAAATAAATAAATAAATAAATAAAGTTTTTAAATGCTTGGACTTGTATTTGAACATGTGTGTGCGTATCCAAATATATATTTTTACTGTGCCGTTTGATCTCTCAGCTTGAGAAGTAACGCAGTGAATTACATTTTGTGTGTGACCTTTGTGTTATGCAGTTTAAAGGATACTTGGCAACGGACTGACCAGTCATGGTGTTTAACTAGATAATCATTTGATTTGTACTCGTTCAAGGGTTGTTGATGCACGTTTTACAATTTGTTTGTGGGTTTTTGTTGAAGTTAAATTTAAGTAATCTTTAATTTGGTAGTTGGTATCAATTTATGCGTACAAGAATACAAAAAGTTGTCATAATGTCAAAAATAATTACTCCTGTAGTTGTGGTATGCGAACAAGTTTTTGTGCAGAGAGGTTATAAGCAGGTGGGGACTTCCGGATCGAATATCCTCAGATAACGGTAAAGAATTTGTGGATAAAACAGTCAAATTAATCTTACAAAAGTTGGGAATTAAACAGCGTCTTGGAGCAGTGTACCACCCACAAAGTCAAGGAATGTGTGAAAGAATGAATGGTGTTTTAAAGAATCGCATTGTTAAGATCTGTCAGCATACGGGTTTAAATTGGGTAGCAGCGCTTCCGTTGGCACTGATGGCGTGTCGATCAAGTGAGCTGCGTGATTTGCATATGACACCTCATGAGTTGCTAACGGGAAGACGGATGCCGACTCCTTGCTTGCGTACCAGTGGGAAAGGTCCAAGTCTAGCACTTTTGGAAGACGAAATGCGAACTTATGTAACATATATGGTCAGCTTACATAAAAAGATATCCACATATGTTTTTGACAGGCAGAGGAAAGACGAGGCGCAGCAGAAACTTGATGAGCAAAAGAGCACCACAGTGCAACCCGGAGACAAGGTGTTTGTGAAAGTGTTTAGAAGAAAGTGGTATAACGAACGTCGGGAAGGACCATTTGAAGTAGTCCGCAGTACTGGAACAGCGGTCCAGGTCAAAGGGTCTCCAACGTGGTATCATTTATCACATTGTGTTAAAGCACCAAAAGAGGAGATAACGTGTTCCCAGAGTCAGGATGTTGAAGGTTCAAGAGAATTGGAAGAAGGTATGGGTGAGCATGCAGCAGGAGAAGAGATGCATGACAATAACCAGAGTCAAATCCCAGAAGGGGAGATTTTCCGTGATATGGGCAATGGTGATGATGATGTGTATGCTTTTGATGATGCCAGAAATGACAGTACAGTTAACGGACAGGAAAGAACATTTGGGGACATTGATTTCCAGCAGGTTCCCGAATCAGCAGAGCCTGTGGCGGTGGAGAGAAATGCGTCACAGGTTAAGAAGGACTGTAACTCAACTGCAGGAGAATCAAGAGAGACAGCTGACAGAAGGAGTCCAAGGCCGGCTCGGAGAAGGGTTAGACCAAAACGATACGAGAACTAGAGCCCATGTGGCTATAGTTCCTCAGCAGATCGCTACAACACCCTCTCCTCCGAAGGTTGTTATCAGAGCTAAGTTAGGGAAAGCGGTTGTTCTTCCTTGTCAATGTGAAAGATGGAATGTTGGTAGTACTAATCCTCCTAAGTGGAGGAATAATCGTGGTGAAGATGTGTTGTTGACAGGACCCGGATTTGAAAGTGTGCCTCGCGATCAAAGAAAGTATTTTTTGTACAATGACATGAAGTTGGTGAAGATGCAGACGGATTGTTCACTAGTTTTGCGTAATGCTACATGGGAAGATGCAGGTGAATATGTGTGCACTTATTTAGAACCAGCATTTAAATTTGTGCCAATTCTTAATTATTGGGAGGATGATTAAGTGACACTTGTGATAAAAGTTTTGGAACCTAGTGGGAATGTCGCGGATATTACAAAGGTTCAAGAGTCGACAGAAGTGTTAAATATGACTCAGGAACCCATGTTAAAAACAAAGCCTACAGTAAATGGTAGTGAAGAGACCTTTGAAGCCGGGAAACAGATGTGGGATGAGCATGTTGTAGCCTCAGCTGAGATAACTCAGGAAAATATATCAGATACAATGAGTGACTATTTTAATTCTACTCAAGTTCGTACTTTGCAAAAGAGAGACAGTGACTGGAAAGCATATGGTTTCGATTCATCGGTGTTACAGATTGCTGACCCCTGGGCAAGTAGGAACTTATGGTTCCAGCAGATAACTCATTCTGTTAGATCAGTTAGAAATTTGAATTGTCCATGTGTGGTGAAAGTTTCATCACCAGGCACATGGCCTTCAATTTTAGAAACGGTGCCAGAACCACTAACTATTAGGTGTCAGTCCTTTGCATTATCATGGTTGTTGTTTCAGCAGCAGGCATCGACGGATATAATAATGGCTTTGTCAAGTAGTCTGTTTAGACCTAAATATGATTGTTCATGGTTGGAAGAATTACCTTATGTGAATCTACTGGATCAACATGAAAATATAATAACAGCAGTCCCTGAGCCGATGGAAGTGACACCTGTGAAAGCTGCTGGTTGTTTCTGTTCAAATAAAACGTATACTGGTTCGGGGATGTATATGGGAGTATCTGATTGTGACAGCTATTTGATGAATTTGGGCCAACATGATAATAAAAATATTAGTAAGTTGTATGAAGTAAAGTTTCATGCGCCACATCAGAAATATAGTAAAACTTTGATGGTAAGGAATCAAGATTTGCCTGGAAATGTGACAATAGGAAATTTTAGAGATATTTGGTGGGTTTGTGGTGATAAGGCATATATATTTCTGCCTTATGGATGGATAGGATGCTGTTACATGGCAAAACTGAAGCTACCATATGAGGTTTTTACAGTACAGAAGGGAGACGGTCCTGATACAAATCAGTCAAATGTTGTTTCTGCTAATAGGAGGAAAAGAGCATTGGCACAGTTCCATAATTTGGAGTCATACCATTGGAGAATAAGCCTAGGAGAAAAGTGGGGTATAGGACTGTTCCCATGGTATGGTGTGACATTTTTAGCTGATCATATTGATAACATCACTTATACATTACAGGGTTTCGCCAATGAGACAATAAGGGGATTTGATTTTCTGTCTAATACTCAAAGAAGTCACAGATTGACCCTGCTAAAGCATGACATGGCGTTAGATTATATATTGGCCAAGCAAGGTGGCCTATGTGTGGCTTTGAACTTAACTGGTGACGCATGTTACACCTTGATCCCCGATTCTTCTGATAATATGACTAGTGTTATAGAGGCATTGCGAAACATACGAGATGCCTTCGGTCCAGCTGAAGGAGCCGGATGGTCTGCTAATTCTTGGCTGCAAGACAAATTAGGGCCGTTAGGTGCAGTCCTAGTACAGATTTTTATGGCAGTTGTCGTATCGTTGTGTGTGATGTTTTGCTTTTGCACGCTGTTGCTGACCTTTGCGAAAGCAATGATATTGCGATGGGTTGGAGTTGTGATGCCTGGGGACGGTACCCAGATGGCGCTGCTGCGAACAACAGATGAGGATGGAATGGAATTAGATGGTGAACTGATGGAGAAGTATCCGTTTTGATATTAGTTCTTATTGTGATTCTTCATGTTATTTGGCTATAGGCTTACTTTTTAATAGTTTCCCCCTATACTGTGTTTGGGTGAAAGGGGGGAATGGAATGTGATATGATTCATTTGTTGCCTGAGAAGACGATACTGGTTGTTTTTTTTTTTTCTTTTCTTCTCTCCAAGGAAACAATATTGGGGGAGATTTGAAGACTCGGAACAAGGAATGCTGTGATTCTACACATCGGTGACCCCATACTGAGAATCAACGCAGCCGCGGATGGACATTTTCCCCATACACACATATATATGTTTATTATAGGATTTTATGTGTTACAGTATATCCAGTGACATTGATAGAAAATGTTTATACTAGTAGTAATCATAGTAAGTCATGATAGTTTTTAAGTTTCTTCTGATACATAACCAATGCATATGTATTACTTCTTGTTAAAATCTTGATTGGGCTGGAGTACAATTTGTGGCCACCTGGGGCAGAGGGGCCGTGAGAGCGGTTTTCCTGTCTTGATTGTTTGAAGGATATCTAAGGAGAAACGGCTGCCTGACAGGTTTTTTTTCTCTCACACTCCATAAATTCATTATATTGTTAAGGTTCTGTGACAGAATGTATTATTACTATTTCTGTAACCAATGATGAATATGTATGCTATATTTTTTTGTTTATCGTGGGATTATTGATCCCCCGAAGGGGGGAAATATGTAGTGTCTTAAACGTATAGTATCTTAAATGTGTAATATCTAAAAGCCTTAACTCATACAATTCTACAAATGGTGACAGTCCTGGAAAGGCCAAAGTTAATTACTGAACCATCTGGCCAGATGTTTTCCTTTAAGCCAAATGTATGAAAGGCCCATAGTGCTTATCTTATGAGCCGTGACTGGGAAAATGAGACGGGTGGTCGTCCTTAAATCAGTATAAGCCGAAGTATAGAATATGACCCAGGATGCATGTCCTCTTGGGAAAAGACCTCTGACCCGTTCTCACTGTATGTTAAGATGAATGGTCTGGGAAAGTGAGCGCTGGTACATTTGAGATATATTAAATCTGGACAAAGACAGGTTTCTCTTTAAGATAAACATTATTGCACAGTAGGCTCATATACATCTGTTATACATTAAGAGGCGGACCCAGAGAATGATCAGAATATATAATGAGTGTGCAGCCATGGATCGGGAGTCAGACTTTGAATCAGAGCGTGCTGACTCCAGGCTTGACCGGAAGGCCTGTAAAGATGCTATATTTCTGTGCTGAATAAAAATCATTATTTACACGAAATAACTGCGTCTACGGAGATTCCTTCCAACCGACAGCTACACTCCATCAAGACGACGAAATACACAACAATGCTATGTTGAAAATTGAAAAATGGAACATGCCCATGACATAATGATGCAATTGCAAGTTTAGAAATTGTTACCTTCGTACAATTTAAGATCATGCAAACCCTTAAATAAAGATTTAATAAATAAAGTTTGAAAATATGACTTTTATATATGACGTATAAGGCTGAATATTAATCTCTATTTCTCACACACTACACTGTCAACCAACCTGAAATGCCTCACATGCAGAATTGGTTGTGTGCATCCCCTAGAACTGTGAAATCAATGACACTGAAACAGGCCGTCTCCATCTCATACGTGTGTACAAGATCACACACAAGATATGTTCACAGATGTCCAGAATGCATTAGATGAAAGCCTAATTGAAATAGTGTGTGTGTGTGTGTGTGTGAGAAAAAGAGCCTGCACATGTCCGATTTTTGCTTCATTAGAGATGACAAGTTTGCAATGCTGAAAAAGTGAATGAAAGCTGTTTCATCCATTCATATTGATAAACAGGTAGTTTAGTTCATTCTAAATCAAGCAGTAATTCTTAATCATTAGATGGTAATATGAGGGAAAAATCAAGGTCCGTGACGTCGGAAGGACGTGGGGCCGCCTTCCCGTGGGCTCACCACCTGCAGGAGGGACCGTAAGGGACGGTGCTGTGAGGATTGGGCAGCAGTCGAAGGCGGGGGCCTGCTTAGACTGCTGCCCCCGCGACCCGAATTACGGATAAGCGGGAGAAAATGAATGAAATGAATGATAGATGGTAATACTTCAGTATATTATAGATACATGAAGAAACTGCTTAAGTACAGCAACAAATTACATTTACTTTGTTCCTGTCCACCATGGTTTCTTCATAGAAACTTAGAAATGTAGCAGCAGAGGCATTGTCAGGTTGTAGTTGTGGGTGAAGAGGAAGCAGGTTGTACTGCAAGGAGAAAACTAATGCTAACCTGTGTGTGATGCTTTTTGTAATTGTAACTGTAGAGACAGAACTGGCTAAGCTCACACGAAACCATTAAGCATGCAAACATGGGGTGTATTTCTGGATGATAAACATGTGTGAGGCAGGTGGATTTAAGATCCCATATCTTAAATCAAGTTTTAATCTAATTGAGGACAAGCACATTTTCAGATTAACATTTTGTACATGTGCATAATAAATTGTTTGGTTTTCACCATGTGACTGCATCAGGCCAAACCTTCTAAGTCCAAAATCTCTATTCCTCCATTCCTGACTAAGAAAAAAATGAACTGCTGCCTCTTTTATATCCCTGAATGCATTGTTGCTGATCATTTTGTAGAAGTGACATATTACTAAATAGATTTGGGAAATGACTGCTAATAAAAACACAAATAATTAACTTTTAAACAATTTATTAAAAAAAAAAAAAAAAACACGCCAGCAAATGTGTGTTGGGAATTTAATGACGACATCCCCCTAAAAAGAAGACATTTAAATATAGTAATAAAACATTTTCCCTCAGTATGTGGACAGCAGCAGAATCACTGCACTACAACATACATTTCTGTAGGTTAGTTTTCAGAAATATCCATTCTTCTTACAAAATCTGTTATTTTCTATATAAGAAAACACATTTCATAAGAAACCATACTAATAGCAAACATGAATATATAAAATTTACTACTTTTTACACAGGTTTAAACACGTGAACTTTTCAATTTGTGTGTGTGAATTTATACACACAGTGCATATATATATATATATATATATATATATATATATATATTTTTTTTTTTTTTTTACATTTATGTTCATATATTATTATCCAATTATGGAACTGAATATTATGATGCAAAACAAGTATGAAATTTGATCCAGAAATGTAAAAATAGACACTTCAGAAGATTAAGAGCTTTAATATGATATGCAGACAATGAACAGTTTCATTCTGTTGTACTGAACCTGTTTTTTTTTTCTTAATATGTACAATGTCCCATGATTATTAGAATAGTGCTTACAGTTAGTTTTTATTTTATTCTTGGTGAAGCTACAAATAAATGTATTACCTCTGGTTCGACTTCCAGCAACTCCAGAGCGAAATGGATAGAGTTGTAACTGAGCTTATATTTTGGTTCTCTTCAGTGCCACACTCACTCTTTCTAAAAAAATAAAAAAAAATTATGGAGAATCCCCGCTTCTTGTCGATAAACAATGTTGATGTATGTGTGTGTGTGTGTGTGTGTGTATGTATATATGTACGAGTGTGTATGTATGCATGTCTGTGTATGTATGTATATATGTTATATTCAATTGTTGTGTCATTTATATTAATCATTACATGGAGAGTTAAAGATTTACATGTAAAATGAACAATGTTCTGGTCCACATCAGAAAAATAAACACCAGCATGATAATCCCTCGCTGATGTATGCATGCATGCGTGTGTGTGTGTGTGTGTATGTATATGTATATATGCATGTCTGTGTGTGTGTATAAGGTCATCTTATATTTCATCTTCTCCCGCTTATCCGAAATTCGGGGCAGCAGTCTAAGCAGATTCCCCAGACACTTCTCCGTGTCCAGAGATCGGGCATTCAAGGCCCCCGCCTTCGACTGCTGCTCAATCCTCTCAGCACCGGTCCCTTACGGTCCCTCCTGCAGGTGGTGAGCCCACAGGAAGGCGGCCCCACGTCGCGCTGACGTCACGGTCCTTGATTTATTTTTTTCGTAAGGGTCCCCTGGAGCATAGAGGGTTAGGGGCCTTGCTCAAGGGCCCAAGAGTGGCAGCTTGGCGATACCGGGGCTTGAACCCCCGACATTCCGATCGGTAACCCAGCGCCTTAACCGCTGGAGCCACCACTCCCCCTATATGTGTGTGTATATGTATACATGTATGTATGTATGTGTGTATATGTATACATGTATGTATGTATGTGTGTATATGTATACATGTATGTATGTATGTATGTGTGTATATGTATACATGTATGTATGTATGTATGTGTGTATATGTATACATGTATGTATGTATGTGTGTGTGTATATGTATACATGTATGTATGTATGTATGTGTGTATATGTATACATGTATGTATGTATGTATGTGTGTATATGTATACATGTATGTATGTATGTATGTATATGTATACATGTATGTATGTATGTATGTGTGTATATGTATACATGTATGTATGTATGTATGTGTGTATATGTATACATGTATGTATGTATGTATGTGTGTATATGTATACATGTATGTATGTGTGTGTGTATGTATGCATGCATGCATGCCTGTGTGTGTAGATGCATGCATGCGTGTCTGTATTCGTGTCTGTGTGTATGTATGTATGTATGTATGTATGTATGTATGTATATATGTTATATTCAATTGTTGTGTCATTTATATTAATCATTACATGGAGAGTTAGAGATTTACATGTAAAATGAACAATGTTCTGGTCCACATCAAAGAAACAAAAACCAGCGTGATAATCCCTCGCTGATGTATGCATGTATATATGTACGCGCGCGAGACAGAGAGACCCGGCCCCTCTGTCAAATTTTTTAACCCATTGTGGCCCGTGAGTCAAAAAGTTTGCCCATCCCTGGGCTAGATCTTGGGACCAGAAGCAGGTCTCCAATTTTTTGATTTTCTGTTAACTCCTGATCCTCCTGTTGGATGACTTCAAACACTTCAGGTACACATCCAAGGCCGATCCTAATCGTGCTCTACAAAAGAAATTTACCCAACACAGAATATTGTCAGCTAAAAGTGTAAAACTGTGACTAAGGATTGTGCATTAACACAAATATTCATAAAACGTCTAATCATGTCTACTTATTTTTTTAAATGAACTTATTTTAATTCATATTTATTTTACTTAAAATCTATAATGTAGCATTCTGTACTACACTAAAAAAAGGTTCATAAATTTAACAGTAAAACAGTATAAATGCTACAGGATAAAACCATATTTCAAAAAACTTGCAATAACCATAGTATTTACAGTGAAAACTGTAATTAGACCATAAATTTAACAGTTAAAAACATTAAAGAAAATTATTATTTTGTCTTTCTATTTTACAAAAGGGAATTACCTTTGGTACATTTGGTAAAAACTAAAATGTTTTCATTGTAATGTTTCATGGAATTGCCCTCCTAACATATCTTATTACAAATACATAAACATATTCGACACCCCTGTGCAGTGTGCAATTGAAAACAATGCAGGACAGGACATAAAAATTTTAACATATGTCTGATAAAATCATCTTTGTCTGTGTAAAAGTTCTAATATACGACATGTTTAAAAAAAATAAATAAAATTGCTTAAATTGTCTGCCTAAAAGGCTTCAAAACGTTCACCTTGACATTTGATTTTGAGAAACTGAAATATTGTTCTGCTGTAATCAACATTGATTTAAAATTTTTTAGGGTGTGAAACGATATTTCTGAAATTCTGTTCTGTTTTGTCTCTGTCCTCGGGAGTTTGTCTAAAAAAAAAAAAAAAAAAAAAGTAGGAAAAAAAAAGTAGGAAAAAAAAATTCAACAAGCATTTGAAAAGGTAACCGTTAAGCATCATCCAATCATGATAAACGTTGCACCGTGGCGCCAGTGGGTAAAGAATTTGATTGGCTGAAAACTGTTTGCTTTCTCGCATTTCAGCAGTTTTAAACCGTAAAAAAAATAATAATTAAAATCAGAAAAATATCCAGTACAATGTGTGCAATCCTGTACAACCAATACCGTTCTTAGCGTATTTTTAACGGTAAAGTCCTGGCAACCACAGCCCTTATCACACCTGCTCAAATCATTACACTTGCCCATTTCACAACCAAATGTTCACTTACTGTCAGAAACTCTTGGGACACGGTGCACGGCCAGATTATCCAGATTATCCAGGCAAAAACAGGGCGATGCAGGGAAGACAAATACAATACCGAAGAAAAAAGAAAAAAGTAAAAAAAAAAAAAAAGAAAAATCAAAGCCAGCAAACTGAAAAATACAGGGAGGGCAGAAACACAAACCCACCACCCCAAAAAAAAAAAACAAAAAAACAACAAAAAAAAAAAAAAAAACACAGAATGGAGCCGGAGCGCCAAGTTAACGTCTTTGGTGTTCTTAAATACCGGGAGGCGCGGGAAAAACGCCAAGATGGCCGCCGACCCGGAAATGCGCGTCGCGGAACCGGAAGTGCGCGCTGTGTGCCCTGAAGATCCTGACACTTACTACATAATATATCCTACCCACGACAAAGAGATAATCACTGCTGTTATAATGTCATAATTTTTATAACTTGTCGGTGTAAACGCCGATGCTGTGTTCTGTGATACCAGGTGAAATTCTCCTAAATAAAATCTCTAAATAGCTTGTGCAGTCATGTGAAAAATAAACATTAAAAAAATCATAAAATTACAGTTTGTACATACAGTATCACACATCAAGAAAAATACAGTTGCATAAATTATAATATCATAAAAAATGATGATTATGATCTTCACACATATGCATTCTGTGTATTTCCTTAGAGATTGTTCTCGGCCTAGAACATGTAGACCAGATAATACAGTCATGCAGGTAAGGGTTATTTTCTTTCCTTTGCTAGATAGATGTTAGTGTTAACACGGTTCTCACACTGCTTTGCACTCATTCCTTTGTCTGTTTAGTATTTACGATGTTAGTAGGTAAGGTATACAGGGAGTCTTTATCTGGCTCACACATCTCCGGCTAGTATATCCTCTTGTCTAAACAGGAAACAACTTTAGGTCAGCTTTCTCTCTAATGTGTGTATATATACGTGTCTGCTGCCTGCAATAAACCGAAGAAGAACATTTGCCGTGTGCTGTGTGATTCTTCCCTGATATCAGAAAGGCAATACAGGCATCGCAGGTCGTATGGAAAACCTCTCCAAGAATTAAGTTTCGTTTGGGCATGATAAAAATCTAACAACAATGAAAGACTGGATTTGAACTAGGCAAGCCCTTACCCTTCCCTCTGAGGCCAATCTCCTCAGTCCACTATGACTGAGAAATGCTACAAAGCAGTAGCCACATAACTCACAGCAAGCTCTAAAAAATGTGGTATAGCCTTTTTTGTAATAAACGTGTGTCGAGTGTAGTTTGTATTACTACTAAAAAAATGTGAAAAAACGATTTCACAAACAAGTCTCCAAAGCTTAAATTGGAAGATTACACCCATGTTCAGAGTAATAGTATTTAGCAGGTTAGTGTTACCAAATATAGCACTGTTTATATATTAATAATATATTAATATTATTGCAGGTCCCCTGGTGGTCTAGTGGTTAAGATGCAGCGCTCTCACCGCTGCGACCCAGGTTCGATCCCCGGTCAGGGAACCATCCCCAGCCACTCTCAGTGCCGGTCCCAAGCCCAGATAAATTGGGGAGGGTTGCGTTAGGAAGGGCATCCAGCGTAAAACATGTGCCAAATCAAACGTGCGGAGGATCCACTGTGGCGACCCCTAACGGGAGAAGCCGAAAGAAAGTTTATATTAATATTATTGCAGAAATATTACTATAAAACATTTTAAATTAGTAAACCTTTAATGTAACTGAAATTAACCAACTTGAAATTTAGAAATCTTTTAACTAAGGAAGAGTTTCTTTACTTTTAACTGATTACTAAACTTACATTTAAGTTGCAAAAATTGTTTCCAAACCTTTTTTTTATTACATAAGTCAAACTTACAATTAATTTACAATGCACCCACATAGAAAAATGCATTCATACCGTAAACTTCTTCATACTTCTTTAACAGGTGCAGACTTGTTAGATGGCATTCATTTAGAGCCAAAGCTTCAGTGAAGTGAGTCAGTGTGTCAACTTTAACTAGGAAGTATTACTGGACAGAGAGAGTCAGAAAGAAAGAGAAGAGATGAAAGAAAGAAGGACGGGTTGAGATGAAAGGGTGAGAAACATACTGTACATCAGAGGGGTCATAAATAATTTACCACCCTAAATAATTTACCAAGAGCACATTGAAGCATGATGGAGTTCTTCTGATCAGTCAAGTCAAGTCAATTCAGAGGAACTAGAGGAAAGTCTGAACAAGAAAAAAAAGGAAGGTTGCTGCTTTGTCACATGACTCTCATTCATTTTCATTTCTCTCATTCTGCCTCTGCCTCTCATTACATTGCCTCTTCAGTCATGTGACCTGTGTATTCATGCACTGTTTTTTTTTTTTAAAGGTTCTAAAACTTCGCATCCAGTGGATGACTCACTACTAAAATTATAGCTGCAAAAAATCTATAATGAACAAAATTATAAACGCAACACTTGTTTTTGCCTCCATTTTTCATGAGCTGAACTCAAAGATCTAATACTTTTTCTATGTACACAAAAAGCCTATTTCTCTCAAATATTGTTAAGAAGTCTGTCTAAATCTGTGTTAGTGAGCACTTCTTCTTTGCCGAGATAACCTCACAGGTGTGGCATATCAAGATTCTGATTAGACAGCATGATTATTGCACAGGTGTGCCTTAGGCTGGCCACAATAAAAGGCCACTCTAAAATGATCAGTTTAACTGTATTGTAGGGTCCGGAGGGGGTCAGAAAACCAGTAAGTATCGGGTGTGACCACCATTTGCCTCATGCATGTGGCTCTGTACAGTGAAAACCGGGATTTATCCATGAAGAGGACACCTCTCTAAAGTGACAGACACCATCGAATGTGAGCATTTGCCGATAAGGATGACAAGCATGCAGATGAGCTTTCCTGAGACGGTTTCTGATAGTTTGAGCAGAAATTCTTTCTTAATGCAAACCGATTGTTGCAGCATCTGTCCGGGTGGCTGTCTCAGACAATGTTGGAGGTGAAGATGCTGGATGTGGAGGTCCTGGGCTGATGTGGTTACACGTGGTCTGCGGTTGTGAGGCCGGTTGGATGTACTGCCAAATTCTCAGAAATGCCTTTGCAGACGGCTTATGGTAGAGAATTTACCATTCAATTCATGGGCAACAGCTCTGGTGGACATCCCTGCAGTCAGCATGGCAATTGCATGCTCCTTTAAAACTTTTGACATCTGTGGCATTGTGCTTTGTAATGAAACTGCACATTTTAGAGTGGCCTTTTTTGTATTGGATTATCCTGGCAAAGGAGAAGAGCTCACTATCATGCTCTTTCTCTCTCTCTCTCTCTCTCTCTCTCTCTCTCTCTCTCTCTCTCTCTCTCTCTCTCTCTCTCTCTCTCTCTCCTTTTGTTCACCTATTTCATGATATAGTACACAATGGAAGAAACTCCTGACTCTAACTTGCCATAACATCTGTGACCTTATTTCAAAGATTTACTCGAAGTTGTTAAAAAGAACGTTTTGGGCTTAAGATATTTTATAACATATCAATTATTGTTTGACTAATTAATATCATTCAATTAATAGATTGGTCTGCCGAGGTTAACATAAACTGAGTTGATTAGGTAAGGGTCTTGTGATAAAAATAATAATAGGAACATTATAGCCATAATAAATTATAGTACTTTGGATTCTTAAGTACATTTGAAGGCAAATACATTTGTACTTTTAACCTAGAAAAAGTGCTCCCTTTAAACTTTTCACTTGAGTAATATTTCCCCTCGTGTATCTCTACTTTAACCCAAGTACGTGGTTTGTGTAATTCATTGTCAGGGAACCACCGGCCATGTCTTCCCTTAACACAAGCACGCTCGCAGCACCTCTCCCACGTACTAACTACAATCACCTGGTTCCCATCATCTCGCCCCTTACTTAAGTCCTATTTTTTTTGCATGATCAGCTATAATTAACATAGCAATTTGTACTAAAATTATGGCTTATGTGACAGCCTAAAACAAGAATGATCTGTTTGATTCACAGAATTATATCAGACCAAGTAAGTAAGTAAGAGACATCTTTGTTTTGAGTATGTAGATAATGTATGTCTGAGGCCTGAGTATGCCATAATATAGTGCAAAACAGAGCGCACGCTTTAACCTGATTGGCGGCTTGCTGCGTGTTTTACCAGTTAAGCTGTCAAAAGTAAGATATTTTATTTTGAAATGTAGTGAAGTTGAAGGCAAAAGTCTCCTTAAATGAAAAATACATAAGTTATTATATAGATACGTGAAGAAACTACAGAAAGAAAGTACAGCACCAAATTTGTTAGCAAAGGCATTGTCAGGTTTTAGTTGTGGGTGAAGAGGAAGCAGGTTGTACTGCAAGGAGAAAACTCTGATTCTAACCTGTGTTTGATGCTTTTGGTGATTGTTGTAACCAGTGTTGGGCAGTTGCTTTTGACAGTAACTAATACTGTAACGCGTTACTTTTTGAATAAAGTAACTCTGTTACCGTTACCGTATGGTGCGTTTGTGCGTTACTTTTTTAAATAAATGGATTTTAGCTGAAGTGTAGACTACAGTCTAACCTGTTTACAGCAGCGACGCATTGTAGGATTGGAGGATAAACCACTGTAAACACGAAGAAGACGCGCTGGGGGCGTGTCTCCGTTTATTCAGGTCTGTGCGGCAGTAATGGCGAGTCGAGGCGAGAGTAAGACGAGTTTCTCAAAGTGGAAATATGCTCATTATTTCACTTTAGTTGAGCATAAACACAAATGTAAGATGTGTCTTTCTGGTTCGAAGGTCGTAGCTACTACGATAAACAGCAACTCCAATCTGTCAAAGCTCCTCCAGAAACCTTATGCCTCGACGAAGCTAGAAGCTAACCCTGTGTTATATTTTACATTGTTGATAGATTTAATACTTAAGCTGTAAAATAAAAATTTTTAAGAACACAACAGTTTAGTTTTTGATTCTGAATTTATTATTTAGCTAGTTTTGTTATTTATTTCAGAAATCCTTGTGATATTTTCAGTTTTATTCTTATCGAGGACAAGCTAATTTTCAGAATAACATTTTGTACATCCACTGAACAACATGCTGTAAAGCATTTTTGCTCCAACCAAACAATATTGTATAGATGGATATTCACAGAACTTCGGTTGGTGTTTGTGTGTATATGTTTCCACATAAAATGTGTACTTTCGCATAAAAAACGACATTTTGCCTGGTAAAAAAAAAACACCTTTCATTTCGAGCCTGTAACATAATGGAAATCAAATGATGAAAAATGTAGCCAATAAGTGCAGAATTCTAACGATATTGGTGGATTTTATTCCCCACGTGTGTGATGCTTAGTTTTATTACTCTTTACAAACTCTTTCTGGTCGAAGCAGCACACGCGCACAGAAACCAAGCAGTGATGCAGGTTTCAGTTCTCCAAAGATATCCAAATTGTGTATGCAGCACATTTTTTGTCAGGAACTGTTAAATTTTAAAGTTAGGTAGAGCATTTCAGCTGTAAGTCCTAAAATTTGGGCGAGGCGAACCATAGTCTCAGATAAATGTTTGTGGGAATCCCATTTTTAATGATATCTTTATTCATTTTCTGGATTGCTCCAGGACTGATTTCATGTATTTATATATGAAGAAAAATTTAATTTCAATTCAGGATTTTTTTCACGGTACTTCATAATCTATAACTTTCTATAATTTATCTTTTTGAGCAATATCAACTTTGAATAATGCACAGTGAAGCTCAAAGTGTCTTCTTTATAAAGATATTTAAATTGTGTATGTAGGACATTTTTATCAGGAACTTTTTTAACTATTTAAAGTTAAGGTAGGACATTTTCAGCTGTGAGTCCAAACAGACCAAGATGGCGGGCGCGTCTTTCCAGATTTTGTGAATCGGTAGAAGTTTCTCCACTAACTGCAAGTTGATTCACTCAGTACAGACTTGCACAACTCTTATATAGCCGGTAAACATTACTAGACATCGGTCACAACTACAGAGAGGGACTTTCAACTCCCTCGGGAAATCACTCGAACACCGTGGACCGCTGATCCAGCTCGGCCAGCAGCGAGACCCCAGCGCCGGCGCCGAGACTGTAAACAAAGGAGGGGGAAGCGAGGCGCCATTATGGCTAGGCTAAGGCTAAATCCACATCAACAATCTCTCCCAAGCATATTCCTTGCTAATGTACGGTCTCTGGTGAACAAAATGGATGAACTGCTGCTCCGGATAACATCACACAAGCGGATTAAGGTACATTCCTTAATCCGCTTGTGTGATGTTATCCGGAGCAGCAGTTCATCCATTTTGTTCACCAGAGACCGTACATTAGCATATCATAATGTCATAATTTTTACGGATTTTCGGGGATCGCAGTGTTTTCTGGGCGGACAGGACGGCAGGGGTGGAGGTCTGTGTATTTATGTTAACAAATCAAAAACGCTTTTGCGAATTTCTTGCCAGAATTTCATCAGGGAGCTGCTGCAGGTTTTACTGAAATGATTGGTGGAACCCATTTGCTCATGGTGAACTCTAATATGTGCAAAAAACTGTTGAACTGGAACATTGGATTGGGTTGACATGGGAGGCAGTGGATTCCCCACCCAGTGGAAACACTTCACAAAAGTCTACCATGTGACTGCATCAGGCCAAACATTCTAAGTCCAAAATCTCTATTCCTCCATTCCTGACTGAGAAGTGACATAATATTACTAAATAGATTTGGGCAATGACTGCTGATAAAAAGACAAATAATTAACTTTAAACGAGTTATTTAAAAATAACAAATACCGTTTCATTTAGTAAAAATGTAACAAAAAAACTCCATGACGAATCCCCCTAAAAACAAATAATATAAAAAAATATATATATTTAAATATAGTAATAATTTTTTTTTCCCTCAGTATGTGGACAGCAGCAGAGTCACTGCACTACAACATACTTACATTTCTGTAGGTTAGTTTTCAGAAATATTTATTCTTTTTACGAAATCTGTTTTTTTCATTATAAGAAAACACACCTTTCATAAGAAACCATACTGATAGCAAATATCATATAATATATAAAATTTACTCCTTTTCACACAGGTGTAAACTTGTGAAATTTCTAATTTGTGTGTGTGAATTTATACACACAGTGCATATATATATATATATATATATATATATATATATTTTTTTTTACTATTATTATTATTATTATTATTTTCACATTAATGTTCATATACTATTATCCAATTATGGAACTGAAAATTATGATGCAAATCGAGTATGACATTTTATCCAGAAATGTTAAAATAGACACTTCAGAAGATTAAGAGCTTTAATTATATGACATGCAGACAATTAAGTTTTATTCTGTTGTACTGAACCAGTTTTTTTTTTTTTCTTCTTAATATGTACAATGTCCCACGATCATTAGAATAGTGCTTACAGTTATTTTTTATTTTATTTTTTATTTTTGGTGAAGCTACAATTAAATGTATTACCTCTGGTTCGACCTCCAGCAACTCCAGAGTGAAATGTATGCAGTTGTATTTGAGGAGATAATACTTTGGATTTCTCCTCAGTGCTGCACTCACTCTTTCTAAGAAATCATGGGGAATCCCCGCTTCTTGTCGATACACAATGTATCTGTCGCCTTGACAGAACACGTTTATTTGTTCTGTTAACACGCCTCCTATACCTGAAGGGGAGCAGAAGGATGTGTGTTTTGCTGTAAAAAATATATATATGGTATTTAATGTTATATATTATTATAAATAGTTGTTTGTTTTTCTATGTTTATTGTGATGCTACAGGAATAAAGGGGGCTGAGCTAGACAGAAGCAGTTAAGTGTTTAATGGCCACATAAACATGGAATTCAGTACAAGGGCAATAATCTCTACATTGTGATTTTTATGATTAGACGTTAGGTGTTTAATGTTATTAAAAAAAAGCCTGAGATGCTCTAATGTATACACCAATATATTAAGTTAAATAAACATTAAATTGTTGTGTCATTTATATTGAACATTACATGGAGAGTTAGGGATTTACATGTAAAATGGATGATGTTCTGGTCCACATCAGAAAAATAAACACCAGCGTGATAATAGCCAGTGGCTGACACCACGCATTGGCTGTGTCTTGGGACCAGGATCAGGTCTCCAATTTTAAGTTCCTCTTTCAGTTCCTGATCCTCCTGTTTGATGACTTTAAACCCTTCAGGTGTGTTTCCAAGGCCGATCCTAATCGTGCTCTACAAAAGAATTTACCCAACACAGGGAATATTGTCAGCTAAAAGTGTAAAACTGTGACTAAGGATTGTGCATTAACACAAACATTCATAATATGTCATGTCTACTTATTTTCTTTTAAATGTACTTTATTTTAATACATATTTATTTGAATAAATCCTGCTTTAGATACGTAAACAACTGCAGCAATAAAATGTTATAATGTATAAATAATAAAATCTATAATGTAGCATTCTGTACTATCTTCTTAACATCAATAAAACAAAGTATATTTTCATACTGAATTTGAATTGTGTCTGAATTACTAGTTACTGCCAGTCTATTTGTGTGAGTTTGTGGTTTCAGGGGCTGCTGTAACTATAAAGACAGGGCTTGGTGAGTTTCCACACAACACACAAACATTTACATGGCCGTAGTTTTTTCAGATTATAAACATTGTTGCAATTTTTGACCCTTAATTATATAATAATCAATTTATTTTAATTAATTTTAAACTGATTTTAGACAAAATCATGTATTTTTAATATATAAATATATGTGTAATAGAGTATTTGAAAATTTATTTATATTAAACAATTTAAAAGTTTTATCAGCCAGGATAAAAATAATAATCTACAATGGTTGTACCTCACTCTCCTGGGTGTTCTTCTGGAATATTTAAAGTATGCTCATTCTAAATAAAGTAGTACTTCTAAATCAGAGTAGTGCAGTTGTGGGCCGTCAGTGCCAGCAAGTTCTTCTCTCCTGGCCTAAACATTATCAGAAGCACTGATCTACAATTAAAACCTAAATTCTAATATTTGTTCGATGAAATTTTATTAATTTATTCCCAACAATTTATTCTCTTTATTTCATAGAGTATCTCTTGACTGCACTGCTTCCAGTATGTGAATGTTAGATTTATTTTTATTTTTTCTATTTGCTGCCATGTCAATCTAATCTGCCCAGGGCCTTCAGAATCAGTAGTGCTGGCCGATGTACCTTAGACTATATTAGCAATGGGTCTGTTTCTTTAACCAATCAGATTTCAAATTTGCCTCACAGGGCAGCTAGCTGGCCCAGAATAGCATCAGCATTTTTCTGTCCTCTGATTGGTTCGTCAGAGCGAAACTGTTACAGCCAAGTTCGACTGGCAAAAACGTCTGTAGCGATCTGCACACATTAATACCTCAGTTAAACTGATGTTGGATGAGAAATTGATTTGGTCTTGGACGTTCTTAAAAATCCATTTTCAAGAAAAGATAGACATCTAGAAAAGCTAGTTCGCCCAACCCTGAAGCTAGCTAGCTTGTCTCAGCCCAGGAAAGGGTTTGTTTGCTACCTCCAGACCAGTGAATATGAGCGGTACCACTGGCTTACAGCCTCTGAAGAGCATTGCAAATTATGAGTATTCATTATGAGTATGCATCTCTGGAGAGTAAGTTGTATTTTCTTTACATTTTTTATGTTTTTGTCATGTTATTAGACAAATATTGATTTTAAACTGCTCCAGATGATGTAGGTGGCACAGTTATGGTTGTAGTGTAAAGGTTTGGAGCTTGCTTTAGCGAATTGTTATTCACCCTCCATATGTGAAATTTCTCTCTCTCTCTCTGTAATGAAATGCGTTGTTATATTGCGTTTTTGTATAGTATTGATGGTTCTATAACTGCGACATGATAGTGGTGGTATTAAGAGGTGTATTAAGTCAGGTAAGTCCCCACTGAAGGCCCAGGTACCGAATGCACAGCCCGTCACTGGAGTAGTGTTAACACAAAAAAGAACACAGACACTCAACATTGCTGTTGTTTAACACCTTCATTACAAACAGTAATGATACTCTCAGTTCACAACTATATTAGTCAAGTTTCAAGGTAAAGTTGATGAGGAGATGCTGCCTGTTCTTTAACACACCACATGAATCCCCTCTCCACCATTCTCATCTGTTGATCATGTTCTAAAAATAACAAATACAAAGAAAAATGCAAGCACAATCTTTAAATTGCACACAGTTTAAATATTCTTGTTCTTGGTTGAAATACATTTTATTATATTTGAATTAGGTTTTTAAAAATGCTTACCTATGTGTTTTCTGGCCAGATGTCTGACACCTTTTTTCCAAGCACCGATCAAACTCATTAATTAACCGGCTCAGTTTGGTAGCTAGCTGAGTACATGAAAGAGTACCGGGAAATGCAGCTGAGATGCTCTGACAAACAGGAAAGTGGGCAAGATTGTCCTGTTTCACTTGGTACATCCACAAATCAAGTGTACGCTGGAAAGCTGTGATCATGTCGGACATCTGTTCTTACGTCTTATCGTTCTTACAAAGAACATATTTACTTTTAATCGCCACATTATCTGTGTAAAGCTGCTTTGAGACAATGTTTATTGTTAAAACCGCTATACAAATAAAAATGATAGAATCTGGGTGATGACTTGTTTGCGTCCCTGCAGCTTCTGTTTCAGTTGGGCGAGATGCTCAGTTATGTCCAGAGGTGGGAAGTAATGAAGTGCAAAAACTTCGTTACCATACTTAAGTAGATTTTTTAGGTATCAGTACTTTACTCCACTATTTATTTTTCAGACTTTCAGAATGTAGACTAGTTTATGGAGCTAAGAATCAGCAGGCAGAAGGCAGTAAGAAGTTTAGGGTTAATGTGGATGAGACAGAGGGAGTCAGTGATGTAAACATGACTGAGAACAGACACATTCCTGATCATCATCATCTTTTCTTTGCTTGTGTTCTATATGTGGATCTTCAGCCTGGACACATTCGTTCGGTAACAACATTTTTAATTTGTTTTGTATATATACATATATATATATATATATATATATATATATATATATATATATATATATATATATATATATATATATATATATATATATATATATAAAAACACTGGTTGGAAGGCTGTTCCATAACTGTGGGGTTTATAAGAGAAAGATCTGCTCCCTGCTGTAGTCTTTATTATTTGAGGAACCAACAGATAGCCTGCACCTTTTGATCTAAGTAGGCGTGGAGGATCATACTGGTACAGAAGTTCACTCAGATACTGCGGTGCGAGACCGTTAAGTGCTTTAAACGTCAGTAGTAGTATTTTATAATCAATGCGAGATTTAATTGGGAGCCAGTGTAGACTGATTAAAACAGGGGTGATGTGGTCATATTTCCTAGAGTAGTGAGGACTCTTGCTGCCGCATTCTGAACTAACTGAAGCTTATTTATGCACTTATTTGCACACCCAGACAGTAAAGCATTACAGTAGTCTAATCTAGAAGTAACAAAAGCATAAACTAGTTTTTCTGCATCCTGTAATGGCAATATTTCTAAGGTGAAAGAAGGCGATCCTGTTGATATTATTCACGTGAGACTCAAAGGAAAGACTAGGGTCAATAATCACACCAAGGTCTTTGACAGCTGTACACGCTGAAACAGAAACACCATCCAGAGATGCTACGTAATCGGAAAGTTAACTTCTAGCTGCATGTGGTCCTAGTAAAAGTACTTCCGTTTTATCTGAGTTGAGCAGAAGAAAGTTATTAAGCATCCACTGTCTAATGTCCTTTACACACTTCTCAATATTGTTAACCTGATCTCTCCCATCTGGCTTTGCTGAAATATACAGCTGTGTATCATCAGCATAGCAATGGAAGCGAATCCCATGTTTATGAATAATTTCACCAAGAGGCAGCATATATAAAGAGAAAAGCAGAGGGCATAAAACAGATCCTTGAGGAACACCAAACTTTACCTCATAGAGTGTGGCGAACTCACCATTTACATCAACAAACTGATAGCGGTCAGTCAAATAAGACCTGAGCCAAGAGAGAGCTGTTCCCTTTATTCCAACAACGTTCTCAAGTCTAGCAAGTAGTATAGTGTGATCAATGGTGTCAAAAGCTGCACTAAGGTCGAGCAAAACAAGTAAGGAGACAAAACCCTGATCAGAGGCCAATAACAGGTCATTTACCACCTTAACTAGCGCCGTCTCTGTGCTATGATGAGGCCAAAATCCTGACTGATACATTTAAAAATGTTATTCATAAGTAGGTGTGAGCATAACTGCTGTGCTTTTCTAAAATGTTGGATATAAAGGGGAGATTTGATATTGGTCTGTAGTTGGACAGCTGACATGGGTCAAGGTCAGGTTTCTTAATAAGGGGGTGGATAACTGCCAGTTTGAAGGATTTTGGTACATAACCAATGCTAATGGAAGAGTTTATTATTTTTAAAACAGGTTCAATTACCTCTGGAGTTATCTGTTTGAAGAAACTTGTAGGCAAGGGATCGAGAATGCAGGTTGATGATTTTGATGAGGAAATTATTGAAATTAAGTCATTCTCATGAATAGGAGTAAAGCTTTGTAGTTGATTGTCTGCTATAATAACGCTGCTGTCTACAGGGTTACTTGTAAAATAATTTGGATTTATATTAACCGTCTGAATTTCTTTTCTGATGTTTTCAATTTTATTATCAAAAAAGTTATCATTACTACCTAATGATGGTGTGCATGTTAGCGCAGTGCTTTTATTCCCTGTTAATTTAGCTACCGTGCTGAACAAAAATCTAGGATTATGCTTGTTATTTTCTATGAGGGTGGAGAAATATGCTGATCTAGCAGCACTAAAATATTTTCTATTATTTAGGAGGCTCTCCTTCCATGTTCTTTGAAATACTGTTAATTTTGTTTGATGCCATTTACGTTCTAGTTTCCGAGTGGTCTGTTTTAAGGTGTGTGTACGATCATTATACCACTGTGCTAATTTTTTTCTCCCTGATCATTTTGGTCTTAAGGAGAGCTACATCATCTAGAGTGTAACGTAACGTTGATTCTAGGTGTTCAGTGGCCCAGTCGAGCTCTGCGGGGTCAGAAGGAGATCTATCAATATCGTAATTTCTGGAAGATTATTGATAAAACGCGCCGACGTGAAAGTACGCTTAACACGGTAATGTGGTGGGGTAGAAATGCAATGACTGAGGCAGATTTTAAGAGATGAGATAATGGTCTAAAATAGCTTCAGACTGTGGAATTATGACTAAGTTTTTTATTTTTAATCCAAATGTTAACAACAAATAGAGAGTGTCCACCACTATGAGTGGGTCCTATAACATTCTGATTAATTCCAACTGACTCTAGAATGGACACAACTGCTGCTCTTAAGGAGTCTTCCTGATTATCAAAATGAATATTAAAGTCACCAATAATTAATGCTTTGTCTAAATAAGTAGCTAAATTTGTGATGAAATCTGCAAATTCTATGAGAAAATCAGAGTAGGGCCCTGGGGGTCTATAAATAATAATTAGTGGAATTGACTGACTGGACTTGCTTTCGGACACTGAATATTTTATGCTGGTGAGAGATCTAATATTTAACAATCCTATTTAATTTAATGTTAATTAGGTTACTAAAACAGACTTTCGGATAATTCCAATATTTTGGTTTCGCTGGGGGGACAGACACAGTCTCAATATGGTGGATCCTGAGTGACGACTCTGTGCAGCTAGCAGACGATCGGTTTAGCCTGTCTGTCTGCTCACTGGCCTTGGCTCTGGACAGTCACTTGTTAACTAGTGCTGTTCTGAGACTATTACCTATACTACAAGAAATGAGAGCAGCACCTTCCCAGGTGGGATGGATACCATCCCGCCCTAACAGGCCAGCCTTGCCCTCAAAAGTGCTCCAATTATTAATGAAGCCCACATTGTTTTTGGAGCACCACTCAGACATCCACCAGTTCAGCGACCATAACCTGCTGTAGGCTAAATCGCCACATCGCATTGGGATGGGGCCAGAGCATGTTACTGCATCGGACATTGCCTTCGCTAATTTACACACCTCTATAATATTACTCTTAGTAACCTCTGACTGTCGAAGGCATATATTATTAGCTCCTGTGTGAAAAACTATCTTAGAGAACCTGTGCTTTCCTAAGAATCTAAGCTGACCTGCTATGTCCGGCGCCCTGGCTCCCGGGATACACATAACCTGTGCTGCTGGTGCCCCCTAAAGGTCTAGCTAATTTCACGTGCCTCAGAATGGAGTCTCCTAAAACCAGAGCTCTTTCAGGTTTCTGTGAAGCGGAGAGGAATGGTGCTCCCTTAGCGTTAGCTTTGGCTTTGCGAGTATGCCGCCAAGTCGTCACCCATTTGCCCTGCTGCGAGGGCTCTAATGCCGGAATCGGGGGAATATTAACTTTACATAGGGCATACAGACTTTCCCGTGCAGAACCATGACAGCTCTCACACTCACTACTTCTCTCAAGACTCTGGATGCGCTCTTCTAATGCTAAGATCTTCTCCGTCAAAGAGCAAACTAGCTTACACTTCTCACAGATAAAATTATCGCTAACAACGGAGAAAAAGACCGACTAAACATGTCACACTTCACACACTGAATGAACTGGATGTTCGCTATAGTAGAGAAATTACGTACCTTAATGTGATTACTGTAGTCTGTGTTCATAGTTCTGGTGAATCTCCTCCGCTCACTGCTTTCAAACCCTCAAACAAGGGAAAAAAAAAGCGCTCTTCCGAAAGCAAAAATAGACGAGACGGAGCCAACGGAAAGTGAAGGATGCAGGATACATTAGACAGTAGATGCTAGATAACTTTCTTCTGCTCAATTCATATACAACAGAAGTACTTTTACCAGGACCACATGCAGCTAGAAGCAAACTTTCGGATTACGTAGCATCTCTGGATGGTGTTTCTGTTTCAGCGTGTACGGCTGTCAAAGACCTTGGTGTTATTAGTGACCCTAGTCTTTCCTTTGAGGCTAACGTGAATAATATCACCAGGATCGCCTTTTTTCACCTTAGAAATATTGCTAAAATTAGAAATTTACAGGATGCAGAAAAAATAGTTCATGCTTTTGTTACTTCTAGATTAGACTACTGTAACGCTTTACTGTCTGGGTGTGTGAGTAAGTGCATAAATAAGCTTCAGTTAGTTCAGAATGCAGCAGCAAGATTCCTCTCAAGATCTAGAAAATATGACCACATCACTCCTGTTTTAATCAGTCTACACTGGCTCCCAATCAAATCTCGCATTGATTATAAGTATGCAGTATCTGAGTGAACTTCTGTACCAGTATGATCCTCCTACTTAGATCAAAAGGTGCAGGCTATCTGTTGGTTCCTCAAATAATGAAAACGGGTCATTTTAAATTATGGAACAGCCTTCCAACAAGTGTTCGGGACTCAGACACAGTTTCAGTGTTCAAGTCGGGGTTGAAAACACATTTATTTAGTCAAGCCTTTTATCAGTGGATTTTTCTTAGGTAAAGGCGCAGTGGAGGGAACATGGATATAGAGTGTTTGGTGAACTGGGATATTTGTATGCTACCTCTGGATAACGTTTTCTTCGATTGGAGACCACTCTGTGCAGCTTGGGATGGTTTCTCATCAACACCTTGGTTTGTTCCATTAAATTCTGGAGTAAGAACGGGCGCAGTCTGCTACATTGACTCGGGACTACTTTTCGCTTCTGATTATCATTTCTGTACCCCGCAACATCGTATATCTGCTACAAATGGACATTCGGTGCAATCCAGATGAGGATGGGTTCCCTCTCGAGTCTGGTTCCTCTCAAGGATTCTTCCTATCGCCATCTCGGGGAGTTTTTCTCCTTGCCATAGTCGCCACCGGCTCACTCGTCAGGGACAAACGTACTTATAAAGAACATCTTTTAATCACCACATTATCTGTGTAAAGCTGCTTAGAGACAATGTTTATTGTTAATACAAATAAAAATTTATTGAATTGAATAATATACCATGTTTCCTAAAGGCATTAAATGGTGAGAAAAAAGTAATTTATGTTCATCTGCAAATCTGTTGTCTCGCGAGATGTTCCAAAACAAAATGGTCCAAGCCATTCTAAAGAGAATCTGACGACAAACCTCAACAAGGTGATTGATGATGTGCTAATGAGAGTAGCCTACCTGATGTTGCTCCAGTCAACAGAGTAACACAGAACCCGAACACACCTGGAAATGAACTTGTGTAAATAAAATACCTACCTGGAAGTGAATCTGTGGAAAGAGAGACAAACTTATCTGACAATGGTAACCTTGTAAAAGGCTTGGATGAGGACTGCCCTGAACAACTTCCAGTCCCCTCTGATATGCCAGAATGTGATGAGACAAATGTTCTTGAAAATGAAGGAGAAGAGGAGATTAATGAGACAGAGGAACAAACTGATACTGATGACCTAGTCAGGAGATCTATGAGGAATCGTCAGCCACCTAGGCGGCTGGACTACACTGAACTAGGAACCCCCTTAGTCACAGTGGTGAAGTCATTCTATTAAGGGCTGACAACTGTGTGGAACAACCTCATAAGTGAGAATGATGCATCAGCTTGTCCCCGTTTTGTCCCATCCGGTGATAACTGTTAGAACATTGACATGCACAGGGACGTGCATAAGTTAGGAGGGGAGAGTGTAACCCACCTAAGGTTACTGGAGTGCAACTCTCTACTCTGCCTGCGGGTGGCCCATACACCCCAGGTAATTCACTTAAAAAACAAACACGCTTTACTTCCGGTGAAGAAGTTGCTAGAAAGCAAACAAAGACTGGTATGAGAAATATTATTTAAAGGACAGAAATTAAAAGAAAAATCTTCTACTGTTCTTTTAAAACCAATCGGAGGTATGAACCTGATTCTTGTTGTTTGATACCATATAGACATAGATTCAGATTGTTTTATGTTGTTTAAGATGCTTATAAATGATCGCTAATCGCGCTAGCTGCATGCTAATTGTTAACATTTAAATGCAACTTCTATTTGGTTTGTCATGCTAGCTTAGCCAAGCTAGACACCACTGTAGCAGATGTTTAATAGTGTTTACACTGCTAAAGGTGCCTTTATACTGTTTTGTTGACTTAAAAGTTAATATACATGTATTTAAAATAAGGGTGATTTAGTTCATTTAATTGTGAATATACATGTTTGTGTATGTATATGAGGAGCAGAAGTTTGTCTTAGCCGTTAAAAAGAATAAATATGTTAAAAATGTGATGGTTAAAATGTTATTAAGATGCAAAAACAGGTTTAAAAAGTAAAAAAAAAAGTTAATATCTGGTTTCATAAATAGGTTTCTGAAATCCTATGATTTATTTTTGTACTATGAGATGGAAGTATATGAGTGATTGTTGTTCATTGGAACTGACTTATGTTATGTGTTGTAATGTGTGACTATTCATTTGCATAATGATTAGAGTATTTATAACCTTTACAACTGGTTATATTTGATTTGACATTTGAATAGAGAAAAGTTGATTAGATTTGAACATAAATGAGGCAATTGTAATTAATGTATTCTGTACTGTAGGTTTTTAGAAAGGGATAGACCATCTGAATCTGACCCTAGTGGCGAGCCAACCGCAGAAGTGAACAGATCAAGAGCCCGGTGTTGCCAGCCGTGGCATCTTTGGAACCAGCATCATCCTGTGCCTTCATTTGTGATACAGATAAGAACATACGTAAACCTACCTGAGTAGTAAAAAGAACATACTCTACGAAACAAGTCAAGTCAAGTTTATTTTTTATAGCGCTTTTCACAACAGACATTGTCTTAAAGCAGCTTTACAGAAATCAACAGTCAAGGTGAATGGTGTGCATTTATCCCTGATGAGCAAGCCATGGCACTGTGGCAAGGAAAAACTCCCTTAGATGTTATGAGGAAGAAACCTTGAGAGGAACCAGACTCAAAAGGGGAACCCAATCTCATTTGGGTGATATCAAGAGTTTGAACATAAATCTTTCAACAATACAGAACACTGGAGAGTGAGAACTAACATGAGTACAGGAGTATAAGATTATAAGTAAATGTTCTTTCTACAGTCTTTGGTATAAAAGTAGGAGCTACTGAGCTCAACATTTGTGAACATCACAGATCCAGCAACAGCTTCTGCATGCCAGAGCCTTTAAACACTCCCGGAGGTCCAATGTCAAAACTCCACACATGTAGTGGGATCCAATTGGCACTGGTACGTCTCTAGATGGTTCAGGATGTTTGCGAGTTCGGCATCTACTTCTTTAAAGTACATAATTTTCACGAGGTGGGACGTGACTGGAGCTGGCCAAACCTCAGGAAGCCTCAGAATGGGGAGAGAAAGAGAAGCAGTGGAGAGGAATTAGCGTAGCTGCTGTTCATGATATTAAAAGCACAAGTTGATAATGTACATGTGATCAGATGTTCTGGAGCACAAGGTTATGATGTGATGTGTGTTATGTGTAGGCTTTGCTAAAAAGATATGTTTTTAATCTACACTTAAACTGGGTGAGTGTGTCTAAACCCCAAACACTGTCAGGAAGACTCTACCGCCTTTAGTGGACTTTGCTATTCTAGGAACTACTAGAAGCCCAGAGTTTTGAGATCTTGGGGAGCATGATGGATTGTAGCGTGTTAAAAGACTGGAGAGATACATGGTAGCCAAACCATTTAGTGCTTTATAAGTGAGTAGCAGTAGTTTGTAGTCTATTCGAAACTTAACAGGAAGCCAATGTAGGGATGATAAGATTGGGGTTATATGATCATATTTTCTTGACCTAGTAAGAACTTTTGCTGCCCCATTCTGAACTAACTGAAGCTTGTTTATTAATGATGCAGGACATCCACCTAGTAATGCATAACAATAATCTATTCTGGAGGTCATGAACGCATGGACGAGCTTCTCTGCATCGTATATAGACAACATATTTCTTAGCTTAGAAATATTTGTAAGGTGAATGATAAGTTGCTGTCTAAAATAAGTCCCAGGTCTTTTACTGTTGAGCTAGTGGTTACAGAACATCCGTCTAAATGCAGGTTGAGATGCTGGTGCTTCTCTATACTAGTTTTTGGGCCAATGAGCAAAATCTCCGTCTTATCAGAATTTAAAAGTAGAAAGTTATGGGTCATCCAATCTCTTATTTCCTTAACACACTCAGTTATCCGAGTTAATTGAGCTGTATCGCCTGGTTTAGATGAGATATATAGTTGGGTATCATCAGCATAACAATGGAAGCTAATTCCATGCCTTCTAATAATATTTCCTAAGGGAAGCATGTATATTGTGAAGAGCAGGGGTCCTAGAACTGAACCTTTTGGCACGCCATAGTTCACTAGCATTAGCATGAAAAGCTTTTTATTTAAATCTACGAAATGGTAACGATTGGACAGGTAGGAAACACACACACATATCAACAACTTTCATGGAGTTTATTGTGTGCTGTGCACTCAGGAAGCCTTCTTAGGTAGGCAGGGAATGTAAATGACTGCCAATTTATTTTGTATAATACATTTTTTCAAATTCACCTGTTTTGTGTTGTCTGTTCTCTGATGACTGTTTACTATTTCAGGCTCCATAGTCGTATCTAGAGCTTCTGATACTAGCCCAGCTTTAATTTCTTAATACTTAAATTAGGTATTATTTACATTAACCTGACAAGGAGGTTACATATATCTTTCTGTTTTCTTTGAAGGTTCCAACCCAACCTAACTGAAGCTAACCTAACTGAAGCGAACCTAACCGAAGCTAACCTAAACGAAGCTAACCTAACTGAAGCTAACCTAAGCTAAGCTAACCCAAGCTAAGCAAACCTAACCTAAGCTAAGCTAAATGAAGTTGGATGGAATTATTCTAAGCTAAACTTCTGCGCTAGGTGATGCTTGTTAGACAACTTAAGTGATTAACTCAGGTTAATCATCTAGCATTGTTTTTTAGTGATTGAAGTTCATCTGTTGGAAAACTGGCTGTAAATGTACTTACAAACAACATGATGAGTCAATCGGAGCTTGACCAAAAAAATGATCACTGAGAACTTGACTTTGTCTCCATTTACGTCGTCTTATAGATTAATCAGCTGACTATATCACTTAAGGTGAAGAGCTGTCTGGCCGCCCCATGAGCAGGAGATTTGGGGTAATTGGGTCTAAGTCTGCTACATTGGAGAAGACATAACCTAGAGGTTTGCTATTGAGAATTCCCTCTATCTCAATAAGTACTGTTTGAAGAACTTCTTCTTTTACTGTTTGTGTACCTACTACTGTACAGATAGCATTTTTAAGAGATCGGATCTCTCTTTCCCAGCTGCCACCAAAATGAGGGGCATTAGGTGGGTTGAACCAAAATGCAATCTTTTGTTTGCCGAGATGTTGAAGTTCCTGGCTGCAATTTATTAAGGCATCTCTTAACTTTTTCTCTCTTTCCACCCTGGAAGTAAGTGCACTGGTCGGATAACAGTTCTGAGGGAGTGCCTCTGCGTGCTATTAATCTCCTCAGAGCCATGAGGAAGGAATCAGTGACTATAGCTGTGAGGAGTTCAATGTGTACGCATCGAGTTGTGAGGCAATTCCCCATCTTTTCTCCAGGCTTCTGCCTTTTTTGATTTGGAAATGCACAAACAATCCATACCAGTACTGTAGAAGGGTGGTTTGTGGAGTCTCAAGCGTGCTTCCACTTACGACATTTCATGCAGTTATGTTGAGATTTTTTGAATTGTCTCACGACCTCTGGAAGTGAGGAAATCCACACACATCTCATTTCAGCAAATACTCATTCCGGTCCTGGGTGACACAGCTTGCTATCATATTTCTGAATGAGTAGTTTGGTGGCTCGATGATGAGGATCTAGAATAATGGGGTGAAATGTCTGGAGTTCCAAGCCGGGAAAACCTGGTAATCTAGATTGATTTAAATCACTTTGACAGTGTTGAACTGTGGCTTCAACAAGGTCTTTCCAAGAACTCTACTCACTGGGATCTAAGGAATTTGATGTTTGTGTGACACCGCAAAATACACTGGTTCTTCCTCTCACTTTATTTTGAGGATTGAAAAATTGGCTGTAAAGGAATGCTTTTCAGGTGTTGGTATCTCTGCTGGAGTGTTGCAATGGGATAATAATGCTCCGCCAAACCTAAGTGTTCAGAGGTAAAGGCATTCTTTTACAGCCCATGACAAAGTACAACCCCTTCTTTTAATAGGAGCAGACCATACTCACTATATAACTTTATTAAGCCTGTACGCCTAGGACCCCATGGAGGTCCAGCAGCTATCAGAACTAGACTAGGTTGTACTGAAATTGACTAACTTTAAATTTTCTTCTTCAACAGGTGCAAACTTGTGAGATGTCCATCAGTAAGAGCCAAAGCTTCACTGAAATGTATCAGTGTGTAAACATTAACTGGGAAACATGTACAGAGAGAGTCAGAAAAAAAGAGAAGTGCGAGAAGAAAGAAGAGAGAGAAGAAAGAAGGACGGGTTGAGATGAAAGGAAGAGGTGAGAAACATGCTGTACATCAGAGAAACATGCTGTACACTGGACAGAGAGAGTCAGAAAAAAAGAGAAGAGCTGGAAGAAAGAAGGACGGGTTGAGATGAAAGGGAGAAGTGAGAAACATGTTGTACATCAGAGGGGTCCCACACTGTAAATCATTTACCAAGAGCACATTGAAGCATGCTGGAGTTCTCCTGTCAAATCAAGTCATTCTGTTCTGTAAGACAGCAAGAGAGAAGCAAGAGAGCTAGAGGAAAAACTGAGCAAGAGATCAAGGAAGGTTGCTGTATTGTCACACGACTCTCATTCATTTTCATTTTTCTGTTTCTGCCTCTGCCTCATAAATTTATGCCGTTTCTCTTCAGTCATGTGACCTGTGTATTTATGCATTGTGGTTTATTTCTGAAAAGTTCTGAAACGTCACTCCCCTGGATGACTTACTACTTAAAGTTATAGCTACAAAAATGGGGCGAATAGTAAATGGACACGTGTAACTGAAGAGTGATACACTGGTGACAAAGCTGCTCGCTTTATCTATCGCTCTATCTATCGCTCCATCCCTCCATCCATCTATCCTGAACAAAACCATAAACACAACACCTGTTTTTGCCCCCTTTTTTTTAATGAGCTGAACTCAAAGATCTAAGATCTAACAAAAGGCCTTAGGCTGGCCACAATAAAAGGCCACTCTAAAATGTGCAGTTTTACTTTTTGTGTATTGTGGGTTCCGGAGGGTCCGGGGTGTATCTGGAAACCAGTCAGTATCAGGTGTGACCACCATTTGCCTCACGCATTTTGCCCTGTACAGTAAAAACCTATACAAAGTAAAAGACGCCATCGAATGTAAGCATTTGCCCACTCAAGTCGAACTGCAGTCAGGTTGAGACCCCGATGAGGATGACGAGCATGTAGATGAGCTTCGCTGAGACGGTTTTTGACAATTTGAGAAGAAATTATTTGTTTATGCAAATTAATTGTTGCAGCATCTGTCCGGGTGGCTGGTCTCAGACAATCTTGGAGGTGAAGATGCTGGATGTGGAAGTCCTGGGCTGGAGAGGGCAGCTGAACAGATGTCTTCCTCTCCTCAAATTAAAGAGATCTCAGATTAGAAAGTTTATTGTTTTGTTGCATGGCAGTTCTCGGGGTCTGACCTCATGGAAAGATCTGACTATCCTTACAACTTGCTTAATAATCAATGAGGAACAGGAAATGGCAGCACTGGAGAGCAAAAATCTGCAAAGCTCTGAGCAGGTTTAGATTCAGCATGTGAGCACATGCCATACATTATAATAAAGTACAAACAAACTCTATAATTATTGTAATGTTTAACAAAAATTTTATATTTTTAATTGTGTTGTGTTTTGTTTCTTCATTTCATTCTTAACTAAAAATTTAAAGTTTAGTTAAAATGCAGCCTTATAACATTTACTGTTAAAATAGAACTTTTAACAACCTCAGTTAGTTAAAACATCAGAAATCACACTTTAGCATTCAGAACAATACAAAATAACATTTTAATTTAATAAATTAATTTTATCAATCTATTTAGTTTTGTTTGGTTAATCAAATGCAACAACGTAGATTCAGTTCAAGTAACTCGGTTCAAAAGATTTCGGGTCAATAAATTCATTTTAAAATAATAAGGTCCAGAAGAGTCGGTTCACTGGTTTCGGTACAATTGAGTCTGAATCGATAGATTCACTGGTAAATGACTCGATTCCACAGTTCTAAAAAAAATCTGTAACATAAAACATTCTGTCTCCTTAAAAATATTTCTTTCAGCAGTTTTACTCAAGGAAAATAAACTTTTGTTCTGCTTGTGCAAAACCAGCAGGTAGTCAGAATGTTCCTACTCTGTTCCTGGGTTAGTTTGAGGCGTTCACCTCAGTCAGCTTCGTCTCTGTGGTTTGGCTCGCCATCTTACATCATCGTCTCATTGTAATGAACGGTGTTCCAGCATGAAAAAACTCTGACCTGCATATATACAGACAATAATCAGTTCCCAAACATCTCAACATTCACTGTTTCTAGTTCAATAACAGAACAAATAGCATTCATACATTTCAGAATCTGATTTGAGGTTTGATCAAGTTTACATTTTATTTTAACAATATGTTTAATTGAGTTCTTGCATGTAGATGATACTTTTAATAAATTTAGTACTAACCTAATGCAGCTTCTCACCAAAAAGACTGGATTTTATATAAACCTTTTGACAAAATACATTGTTTCAATGTTATTAAATCTGTACTTGTTATTTATTACATTTATTTTAATCAACTTCATTTAACTTCTGATTCATTTATTTATATCACAAAATTATATTCAGCTTAAAAATTAAACATGAACCCCCTGTATGTAAAACAGTAAACAGTTTAAATTCAAGACAGTTTAATATTATCTAGAAAAATATCTTGCTTTGTAAAAGATCAACATTACATATAACTAGACAACAAAACACGATTAATAATATTTATACATAATTAAGTAAAAACTAAGTCCTGACAGGGCCACTAGAGGGCAGTGTAAGACTGAAATTTGACAACCAACTGCAATTATTATTCTTATTCTTATTCTTATTCTTATTATTATAGGTTTTTTATGGGGGGGGGGGTATGAATGTTCCTTGCTTTTATCAGCAAGATCAGTCAATTCAATTCAATTCATTTTTATTTGTATAGCGCTTTTAACAATGAACATTGTCTCAAAGCAGCTTTACACAGATAATGTGGTGATTAAAATTAAATATGTTCTTATGCATTTGACTCTACCGTATGGTGCATAGTCTGCAAGGAACTTCTCTGTCGCTAGAGTAGTGTCACTCTTGTTCTTAAGGAAGTAAACAGATATTACCCCTGAAAAATCATCTGTAAATGAAATTGCATACTTATATCCATCTTGAGAAATTGGTTCAATGGGACCTGCTAAGTCAGTGTGTACTAACTCTAGGGCCTTGCCAGCTTTTGTGTCAGTTTTCCTATTTCTGCTGTTGATTAACTTTCCCTCAGCACAAACGTTACAGTTTAGTTTGGTATTACCTGTAATTTTCATACCCTCTACCACTTCAGGTAATTTCAACACATCACTAACATTACAATGTCCCATGATCTCATGCCATGTTTTAACATCACAAGTTAGATTCACTTTGTCCCTGGACATCATATCAGTAACTGATGTAGCAACACAGTGTTTGTTGTCATTTACCGTTTTCAGATAGTACAGTCTCTCATGCTCTTCTATGCGGAACATAGCTCCATCCTTGCTTATCAGTTCATTCTGTCCTTCCTGGAAGATCACCTTGGCACCATCTGTTGTCGCAACTTGAACGGAGATGATGCTCTGTGGATATGATGGTATGAAAAAGGCCTTCTTTAGAGTGATCCTGATGCATTTCTAGTTGAGGTCAGTCATAGTCCATGGGCTGCCCCTGTTGTTATAGTGCGGGAAAAAAGATGGCTCTTGGCGTTTTTGCATAGATTATAGGGCCTCGAATCTGTCACTATCAAAGATGCCCATCCTTTACCCAGAACTGATGACACCTTAGATGCACTTAGGGGTTCGTCTGTTTTCAGCACAATGGATCTGTCATCTGGTTATTGGCAGGTGCTGCTTCATGCCACAGACAAGCCAAAAACAGTCTTCACCACCGGTCGTTCCTTATACCAATTTACGGTCATGCCAATGGGCTTGGTAAATGCACCCCCAACTTTTCAAAATCTGATGCAGCTTGTGTTGCAGGGCCTTTCCTGGAAGACTTGCTTTGTGTACTTAGATGATATTATTGTCTACAGTAAGAGTTTTGAAGAGCACATGCTGCATTTACAGGAAGTCTTTGATCGTTTGAGAGCAGCTCACTTGAAGCTGAAACCTTCAAAATTTTGTTTTGCCCAACCACAGGTAACATTCTTGGGCCACATAGTGTCCTCAGCTGGTTTGCAGCCAGACAAAAAACATTCAAAAGGTTAGGAATTGGCCTACTCCTGAAAGTCCTACTGAAGTCAGAGCATTCCTAGGCTTGTGTTCATATTACAGATGTTTTATCTGTAAGTTTGCACAATTGGCACAGCCACTGCATGCACTTACTCAGAAAGGCAAAGTGTTTGTTTGGACTGAAGTAGAGCAGGAAGCTTTTGTTTCGCTTTGCCGTGCGTTAACCAATACTCCTATCCTTTTGTACCCTGACGTTTCCAAAGAGTTTTTGCTCTTTACTGATGCGTCAAACATGGCAATTGGATGTGTTTTGGCCCAGATGAATGATAACAGAGAAAATGTTATTGCATATGGCAGTCACATTTTGACACCCACTGAGAAACGATGGTCAACCTACGATAGGGAGTTTTGGGCCATTGTGTGGTCCATTCGTCATTTTCGCCAGTATCTGATGGGCCATTATTTTCGCATTATTACAGACCACAGGCCACTGCTTAGTCTTAGGCAGATGGTTTTGGATGGTGATCCCTAAGGCCGCCAAACAAGGTGGACTCTGGAAAATTTACTTGTACAATTGGACGATTGAGCACAGACACGGTCCCAAACATGCAAATGCAGACGCAATGTCTCGTCGGCCTGTCAGAAATGTTCCGATTGACTCTACACCTAAAGTTGAATGTGTGAACTTTGTTTCGGCTTGCACACAGACTGATGTAGTTAAGTCACAGCTTACCATGCATCCAACCGCGAACCAGTTGGCTAACCCTGATACCACATCTCAACAGGTCTCACCAACTACTGCTTTTATGGCGAGGGCAGAACCGCATTGCTCAATCTCTGCTTCCCCTAACATTTCACTTTTGGAAATAGATTGGGAGGATATTGCTCAGGTTAAAAAAGCTGACCCTTTATTGAGCACAGTGATTGATTGGGTGTTAGCTAAGTGCAGACCACCAAGCTAAAAGGCACCTTACCTTTGATTAAGCAATTTTGGAAAGAATTTCCCAGACTTGTGTTGGTTGGTTCTATTCTTTGCTGCAAAGTTAGACCCCCACCAGGCCATTTTTCAAGTTGTGGTTTCACAGAACCTTCAGCTGAAGGTATTTGAGAATTTACATGGACACTTTTTTACTGGTCATTTCAATGCACAGAAAACCTTACAGCGGGCCCAGGTTAGATGCTTCTGGCCTTACATGTCTAGAGACATTACAAAATGGTGTCTGCAGTGCCGGGCTTGTGAAGCAAGAAAACCACAAACACCACATCAGCAGGCTACTATGCAAAACATAGTTACAAGCATGCCTTTTGAGAAAGTGGCAGCTGATTTGACAGAGTTGCCTGTTACACAACAAGGTAACCGGTAAATTCTTATGGTAATGGATTATTTTACAACGTTTTTAAATCTATATGCACTTCCTGATCAGTGAGCGACTACCGTGGCTAAATGTTTGTTTGAGGATTATATAAGCTGTCATGGTTTACCCAAAAGTTTGCACACAGACCAGGGTCGCCAATTTGACTCTGATCTAGTTCAAGAATTGTGCTCTCTGCTTGGAGTACGCAAATCACGCACTTCACCCTATAATCCAATGTATGACGGCATGGTAGAAAGTGCTAACAGGTCTGTCAAAGATCAACTTGCTAAATATCTGTACACAAAAGGTGGTGAATGGGATGAACACTTGAGGCAAGTTGATTTTTCATACAATACAAGTGGACACTCTTCCACTAAACATTCACCATTCTTTTTGGTTCATGGAAGAGAAGCTCCTCTCCCTGCTGATTTTCTCCTTGGGGACACTCCAACATTTTCCAAAGCTATGCCTGGATCCCCAAATGAGTATGCACATCCTATGCTCATGCGATTGCGTTTTATGTTAGGGGTAGGAAGATCCTAGGGCCAAGTCAAGAATACTACACTACAACCGTCTTAATCCTTATCGGTCCATATTGCCACTAAACTCTGAAGGAAACAGTACTAATGTGCAACCCCCATCCATGGTTGGAGCCCCACCACTCACTGTGCTTTCAGGCTCTCATCCTTATTTGTACCAAGAACCTAGCATGTCTGAACCTTTGATGCCACCTACACCTATTCAAACAACACCATGCTCCTAGTGTTGCTCCTAGTTTTGAGCCCCGGGTCGGTATCGAACGAGGTACGGGCGTTTAGAGCATCTTCCTCAGCGCTATAGAGTTGGGGTCTGAATGTGGACAATGGCGCTAACACTATTAGAACCATGCTAGTAATAAGGATGACATATTCCACAGTATGGGTGTTTTGAGCAGTTTGAATTATTTAATTCTTAAAGTGTTAATGTTCACTGCATGATATTTGTTACATTTGTGTTTACAATGATATGTTTATGATTACAGTTTGTGTAATGTATTTTTTTTTTCTTTGATTACTTTTTTTCCCCTTCAGTTTTGGAAATGAGGACGTTTCTTTTTCCTAAGGGGGGCTGTAGTGTAAAAGTGAAAATGTATGTGCTTTGCCAGGTGCTTTGGAAGCATGAGTAGATGAGCACGGGAATTGTTTGAAAAAAAAAAGAATAAAATTGGAAAGAAGAGCTTGTCGGTGTCTGTGAATGTTATTAGAGAAATAATCTCACTTAATTATCCACGCACAATTCTTACACTAGCTTTATTGTGGCAGAAGAAATTGCCTGCGCTGCAAAGTCTTTTTCAGAGGGTGCATTTTTGAAGCAGTGCATGCTGAAGGTCTGTGAGCAGGTGTGTCCCAACCAGATACAGACTTTTAAAAATGTCAGTTTATCAAGAAACACCATCGCGGACCGAGTTAAGGAACTAGCAGGAAACCTGGCAACACAGCTGGCCGAAGAGACACGCAGCTACATAGCTTTTTTATTAGCTCTTGATGAAAGCACAGACAACATGGATACAGCGTTTATCAGAGGCGTCAAGTCAAACCTTTCGGTCACTGAGGAGCTGTTGGATGTAGCTGCCATGCACATGCACCACAACAGGACGGGACATTTTTAATGTGGTGGAGAAGTCCGTAAGTAAAAATGCATTGCCATTGGAAAATTGGTGGGATTAACTACAGACGGTGTGTGGTGAAGGAAAAGCGGGCTTTGTTGGACTAATAAAGGAGACGAACATAAATTACTGTCTTTATTGATCGTACAGTACCATCAATAAACGTACAACCAATACATCATTCAAATCTGTAAAATGTCTATGATTTTATATATATATATATATATAATGTGTGTGTGGGAACATAGCAAAGGCTCTTAATGATGTCCACACATCTCTGCACTGTTATAGCCTTACAGTATTTTAAAACATGAGTATCTGCACTTCTACTTAAGTGATGGATGTGTGTACTTTTACCACCTCTGATACTGTTAATATACTGTTAGATTTTTATCATGCCCAAAAACGAAACTTAATTCATGGAGAGATTTTCCAAACGATCTGCGAGACCCGTAATGTCTTTTCTGATCAGAGAAGAATCACATCGCACACAGAATGTGGCTAAATGTTTCTCTTCGTTTATTGCAGGTGGCAGACACGTTTTTATACACACAGGATGATACAGTCCACACACACACACACATTGGGTAGAAAGCTGGCCTAAAGTCATTTTCCTGTTTAGACAAGAGGATATACCAGCCCGAGATTTGTGAGCCCAGATAAGACTCTCTGTTTACCTTACCGACTAACATCGTAAATTCCCTATAGACACTGAACGGACAAAGGAATGTGTGTGAGATAGTGTGAAAACAGTTTTAACACTAACATATACTACACTGTTTACATGCTGTCTTTTGCACCTCTTGACTGTTGCTGTTTTTTGCACAAAATTGTGTCTGTTTATATTCACTTCCAGGTATAGTTTTTACAGTTCTCCTCATACAGTACTGTATATTCAGAGTATACAGTAGGTTTACTAGTTGGCGCCATCTCAGGTTTTATGTCTTGTCTTGTGTTGTCTTGTGTTTTCTGTCTGACTTGTTTGTCTGTATTGTTTTTTGTCTGCACTGTTTGCACTAGGTTGCACTCGATGCACTTTATGTAGCTTGTTGTTGTTTAGTGTAGCACCAGGGTTCCGGAGGAACGTTGTCTCGTTTTTTACTGTGTACTGTGTACCACTGTGTATAGTAGAAATGACAATAAAAGCCTCTTGACTTGACTTGACTTGACTTGACGTGATGGTGAGGATCAGGGTTTGAATCCTGCTTTCTGCCTGCTAGTTGCGATGTAGGTTATGTTCCTGCTTCCTAAATCTTTCTTTAGCTTTATATTCTTGTGTTGGTGGTTTAAAGGTATATAGACCTGCTCTAAACAAAACTTCCCAACCTGTCTTCCCTGATGGCTCAGTGGGTTAAATCAGGTGTCTTGCTTTTGGTGGGGTTCAGGGTTCGAATCCTGCTTTCTGCCTGCCAGTCACGATCAGGATTCGCTTCCTAAATCTTCCTTTCTTTCTTTTAATGGGTTGGAAATAAAGATAGACCTGCTCTAAACAAGCTTCCTAGCCTGTCCTCACCGATGGTTTAATGGGTTAATGTTGGTATCTCGTTGGTGGTGGGGATCATGGTTTAAATCCTGATTTCTTCCTGCCATTTACAATGTGGGTTCAACTTGTGCTACTTACAGTGAGGAAAATAAGTATTTCAACACCCTGTTATTTTGCAAGTTCTTCCACTTAGAAATCATGGAGGGGTCTAAAATTGTCATCGTAGGTGCATGTCCACTGTGAGAGACATAATCTAAAAAAAAAAAATCCAGAAATCACAATGTATGATTTTTTAACTATTTATTTGTATGATACAGCTGCAAAGAAGTATTTGAACACCTGAGAAAGTCAATGTTAATATTTGGTACAGTAGCCTTTGTTTGCAATTACAGAGGTCAAACGTTTTCTGTAGTTTTTCACCAGGTTTGCACACACTGCGGGAGGGATATTGGCCCACTCTTCCACACAGATCTTCTCTAGATCAGCCAGGTTTCTGGCCTGTCGCTGAGAAACACAGAGTTTGAGCCCCCTCCAGAGATTCTCTATTGGGTTTAGGTCTGGAGACTGGCTCCTACAGAGCCACTCCTTGGTTATCCTGGCTGTGTGCTTCGGGTCATTGTCATGTTGGAAGACCCAGCCTTGACCCATCTTCAATGCTTTAAATGAGGGAAGGAGGTTGTTCCCCAAAATCTCCCAATACATGACCCCGGTCATCCTCTCCTTAGTACAGTGCAGTCGCCCTGTCCCATGTGCAGAAAAACACCCCCAAAGCATGATGCTACCACCCCCATGCTTCACAGTAGGGATGGTGTTCTTGGGATGGTACTCATCATTCTTCTTTCTCCAAACACGTTTAGTGGAATTATGACCCAAAAGTTCTATTTTGGTCTCATCTGACCACATGACTTTCTCCCATGACTCCTCTGGATTATCCAAATGGTCATTGGCAAACTTAAGACATGCCTGGACATGTGCTGGTTTAAGCAGGGGAACCTTCCGTGCCATGCATGATTTCAAACCATGACGTCTTAGTGTATTACCAACAGTAACCTTGGAAACGGTGGTCCCAGCTCTTTTCAGGTCATTGACCAGCTCCTCACGTGTAGTTCTGGGCTGATTTCTCACCTTCCTTGGGATCATTGAGACCCCACCAGGTGAGATCTTGCATAGAGCCCCAGTCCGAGAAAGATTGACAGTCATGTTTAGCTTCTTCCATTTTCTAATGATTGCTCCAACAGTGGACATTTTTTCACCAAGCTGCTTGGCAATTTCCCCGTAGCTCTTTCCAGCCTTGTGGAGGTGTACAATTTTGTCTCTAGTGTCTTTGGACAGCTCTTTGGTCTTGGCCATGTTAGTAGTTGGATTCTTACTGATTGTATGGAGTGGACAGGTGTCTTTATGCAGCTAACGACCTCAAACAGGTGCATCTAATTTAGGATAATAAATGTAGTGGAGGTGGACATTTTAAAGGCAGACTAACAGGTCTTTGAGGGTCAAAATTCTAGCTGAAAGACAGGTGTACAAATACTTATTTGCAGCTGTATCATACAAATAAATAGTTTAAAAATCATATATTGTGATTTCTGGATTTATTTTTTTTTAGATTATGTCTCTTACAGTGGACATGCACCTACGATGACAATTTCAGACTCCTTCATGATTTCTAAGTGGGAGAACTTGCAAAAAAGCAGGGTGTGCAAATACTTATTTTCCTCACTGTACATCTGTGTTCGCTTTCTACATCTTTCTTTAGCGTTAAATTCTTGTGTTGATGGTTTGAAAAGAAAGATAGACCTGCTCTAATCAAGCTTCCCCTCCTGTTTTTTTCTGATGGCTTAGTGGGTTAAGGCTGGTACTTTGCTAATGTTGGTGGGCAGGGTTCAAACCTGGCTTTCTGTCTGCTAGTCATGAGGTAGGTTAAATTCCTGATTCCTACATCTTCATATTCTTGTTTTGATGGGTTAAAAAGAAAGATAGACCTGCTCTAAACAAGCTCCCCAGCTTGTCCTCCCTGTTGGTTCAGTAAGTTAATGCTGGTTTCTCGCTGATGGCGTGAATCAGGGTTTGAATCCTGCTGTGTCCCTGCTAGTCACGATGTAGGTTTGCTTCCTACGTCTGTATTTAGCATTATATTCTTGCATTGATGGTGTGAAAGAAAAGATAGACCTGCTCTAAACAATAGTTGCATCCTCTCCTTCCCGATGGTTCAGTGGGTTAAGACTGGTATTTCGCTGTTGGCGGGGTTCAGGGTTTGAAGCCTGCTTTCTGTCTGGTCTAAATTTCTGGCTTTGAAGCATGAAACGAAGGATAAACCCCCCCAAAAAAGAAGGTGATTTGTGGGACTTGATGGCTTTGTGGGAAAAGCCTTGCCTCTGAGCTCAGAGGTTGCCGGTTCGAATCTGGCTTGTCCCCACACTGGTTAAGCTGTGTGGTGAGCAGTGGAGTGGTTGACTGTGAACAAAGTCTGTGAAGACCTGCTGCTTCACAGTCTCAGAAAAAGTGATGGTGATAGGTTTTTGGCAGAATTTTTCCCTATATATTCAAAACTAAGTTGATACTTTTTTCGACGTTTTTGCTTTATAACCACCTGTTTCAGCTTCTCAGATATTGCCCCCCTGCTTCAGGATACACTCTCAGAAACCGTTCACATCCAAGCACCCATTTCTGACACCTTCCAAACTCTTAACTTTGAGCCCTGGCCGGGGTTTGAACCGGCAACCTCTCAACCCAGAGGCAAAGCTCTTCCATTTGAGCCACAGGATCTCCTGCAAGCACCTGTTTTTTTTTGGACCTGATTTAGTTCTTTTTTTAATACTTTTTAAACAGTTTAAAGGAAAGCTCAGCAGTAGGAATCGAACCGGTGAGTCAGATAGCAGTAACCACTTCACTGACCATTACACCAACACAGGAGAGGCAAACATGCCTTTGCTTATTGGACTCTTGGCTTTTCTATAGTTAGGAGACCACTGTTTTCAATTAGATCATGATGGTAGAGGGTCAAAACTTCTCCTTCCTGTACATTCTCTCAGTAACTGGAAGTCTATGAGAAGTAACTCAGGTACCAACACCTGCACCACTGATATACCATGACTTACCAGCAACCAATTTTAATGACCTTTCATTGTTCTGTTTTTAAAAACGTCTTATAATGTTCAATATGAAACTAGAGGTAAGAATCGAACCAGGAAAGTCTTACATCAGAGACCAAGACATTAACCGCTACACCACCAATAAACAGGGAGCAACGGGTTTGCTTATTGGACTTTTGTCTTCAAGAGTCTAAAAAAGATACGAGAGGTGATTTTTCTTTTTTCTCCGTTCACGACGTTAGCATTTGGACTGCAATTAGATGTCTATTTAAGGCATTGGGCAGAGGCCCTTTTCCAGTGTAACCTACAACCAAACAAACGAGAGCTATGGGCCTGGCACGAGCGCACTGTGGCAGATTGCTACTGTCGGGATTGGAACTTGTGACCTTTTGACCCACAGACCAAAGCCTTTACTACCAAGCTACTACCACCACCCTACGAGAAATGACTCAACTGTACAAGAACCACAAGTCCAACACCTGCACCACTGAGGTAATTCTTGTACCATGATAAAACACAGTCAACCACAAGACTCTCTTGTCTACCCTCAGGAGCCTTGGTATCCGTGGAGCAGCATGGAAATGGTTTGCTTCCTACCTGGAAGGTCGCTCATACCAGGTAACATTGAGGGGGTCCACATCTGCCGGTCATCCCAGCACTATTTTACCTCATTGACCTCGTCACACCTCGCACTGCACCACGCTGTCGGAGATCCTCCAGCACTGCTCGACTGGTACCACCTTCTTTCAGGATGAGAGGTAAGTATACTTCAAGGCTCTTCTATCTTCTGGCACCAGGGTGGTTTAATGAACGTCCCCTAGATGTATGAACAGCAGAGTCTCTGGCTTTCTTCAAGCGACAGTTGTAGACCTACCTCTTCCTGAAACACTTAAACTAACACGTTCCATGTTTGCTTTGTTCATACTCAACAGAGTAAAGCTTTTTTCTACAATTGTTTTGGCTCAGTTGGTGTAGGTACGTACCTCCCTGATGGTGCCAACTGGAGTTCACTTTGCGGTCTATTTTCTTCCCCTGTCTATGTTTAGAGAAAAGCTTTGCTGATATTAAAAGGGGCCGGGCTGCTGCCAGCTTTGATGGCTCAGTGGTTTATGGCCGTTCCTCTGTAAAAAAGGTGGATCAGGGTTCAAGTCCTGGTCTCTTTGTTCAGCTATGATGGCCCAGTGGGTTAAGCCCAGAACCTCCATGATTGTATTATTCAGCTTTTGAGGCCTAGTCTGGGTGTTTTTTTTTTTTTTTTTTGCATTAGGTGCTTGCTTTGCTCAGAGAAAAGATAAAGCAGTACAACAGGAGGGTTTGCGCTTATTGGCTGTGATAGCCTAGTGGCTTAATGTTAGTATCCCCACAAGGATGAGTTTGAGAGTTCGATTCCTGTTCAAACTGGTTTCTGTGTTGGTAAATTAAACTCCTGAACCAAATGAATGGGTTAATGCTTGTGCCTGAATATAGACTACACTGATGATAAGATTTTTAATCCAGTCCCACATGCCTTTTTTCTTACTGTGCTGTCATTAAACAAAGGATGAGCCCTCCAAAAAGCACACATGCTTGTCAGCAGTGGTGGCTCAGTGCGTTAAGGCTTGTGCCAGGCTTCCCAGCCATTCCTTCCTGGTGGTTTAGTGGGTTAACGCATTTACCTCACTTTTGGTGGGGATCAAGGTTCAAATCATGCTTAGTTCCTGCTAGTTACGATGTGGGTTTAATGCATGCTTCTTAAATTTTTCTTTAGTGCTATATTTTTGTTTTGATGGGTTGAAAAGAAAGATACACCTGCTCTAAACACATTTTCCAGCCTGTCCTCCCCGATGGTTCCCCGAAAGCTAGTGCCTCCCTGATAGAGGAGATCAGGGTTCGAATCCTGCTTTCTCCATACTAGTCATGATGTGGGTTAACATCTTACATCTATCTTTAGCGTTATATTCTTGTGTTGATGGGTTGAAAGTATGGATAGACCTGCTCTAAACATGCTTGGCAGCCTGTTCCCCCTAATGGTTCAGTGGAATAAGACTGGTTTTTTGCTTTTGGTGGGGTTCCGGGTTTGAATCCTGCTTTCTGTCTGTTCTGAATTTCTTTGCTTTGCTGGTATGAAACGAAGGATAAACACCACAAAAAAACACCTTTCAGCTGTGGGACTTGATGGCTTTGTGGTAAAAGCCTTGCCTCTGTGTTAAGAGTTTGCTGGTTTAAATCTGGCTTGTCCCCACACTGGGTACGTTGTGTGGGCTGTGGTGAGCATTTTGGTGGTTGACTGAACAAAGGTTGTAAAGACCTGCTGCTTCACAGCCTCAGAAAAATGGAGGGTGAAGTTTTGCATATAGGAAAAAGTCAATATTTTTTGCTTCATAACACCCTGTTTTCACCTTTTTATAAACCATGGGGGCAATTGCCCAGGTATTGCCCCCCTACTTCAATAGATGCCCTCCAAAACCACCCAGATCCAACCTTCCACTAAGCCATTTCGACACCTTGCCCACAGCAGTCTCCAGAACCTTCCACACTCTTAACCTCGAGCCCTGGCCAGGGTTTGCCCCAGCAAACTCTCAACCCAGAGGCAAAGCTCTTCCAATTGAGCCACAGGATCTCCTGCTAGAAGCTTATTTTTACCATGATTTGCCAGCAACTAATTTTATTGACTTTTCATTGTTCTGTTTTTAAAAACGTCTTCTAATGTTCAATATGAAACTAGAGGTAAGAATCGAACCAGGGAAGTCTTTCATCATAGATTTGCTAATGGCATTACTTAAAAACTCAAAACTTTGTTAGACATGTAAATAAGCAGGAAAGACAAAGACAAAGAGACACAGACACAGCTTTAGAAAGAGTGAGAAACAAATAGAGAGACAGCAAGAGAGAGACATATACAGTGAGACAGAGACATTTACTAAGAGACACAGAGACAATTAGATAGAGAAAATAGAGAGACAAAGATAGCGAGATATAGCCACTTCCTGATTATTGATGGATCTTCAGTGGAGATCATCAAGAGCACCAAATTCCTTGGTGTTCACTTGGCGGATAACCTCACCTCAACACCACTCAACACCAGCTCCATCACCAAGAAAGCCCAGCAGCGTCTCTACTCCCTGAGAAGGCTGAGGAAAGCTCATCTCCCTCCCCCATCCTCATCATGTTCTACAGAGAGACCTTTGAGAGCATCTTGAGCAGCTGCATCACTGCCTGGTTTGGGAACTGCACCGTCTCGGATCGCAAGACCCTACAGAGGATACTGAGGGCAGCTGAGAAGATCATCAGAGTCTCTCTCCCATCTGTTATGCACATTTACACCACACGCTGCATCCGCAAGCACACAGCATTGTGGACGACCAGACACACCCATCACACACACTTTTCACTCTCCTGCCATCAGGTAAACGGTTACGAAGCATTCAGGCCGCCACATCCAGACTGTGCAACAGTTTTTTTCCTGCAAGCCATCAGGCCACTCAATACACAGAACTGAAAGGAAACTCACACACACACACACACACACACACACACACACACACACACACACACACACACACACACACACTCATTTAATGTGTGTTACTGGACTGTATAACCTGGACTTAACACTCGATACACGCTCATTACTCATCTCAGCCCATTCCACCATCATTTATTTATTATTATTTATACTGTACGTACTACACTGTTTACATGCTGTTTTTTGCACCTTTGACACTATTATACCGTTTACATGCTGTTTGTTGCACCTTTACTGTTTCTTATTACACTATACTGTTATTCTACTATACTGTTTACATGCTGTCATTTGCACCTCTTGACTGCTGCTGTTTTTTGCACAACATTGTGTCTGTTTATATTCACTCCCGGGTATAGTTTTTACAGTTTCCTCATACAGTACTGTATATTCAGAGTCTACAGTAGGTTTACTAGTCGGCGCTGTCTCAGGTTTTGTGTCTTGTCTTGTGTTGTCTTGTTTTCTATCTGCACTGTCTGTCTGTATTGTTTGCACTAGGTTGCACTCAATGCACTTTATGTAGCTTGTTGTTGTTTAGTGTAGCACCAGGGTTCCGGAGGAACGTTGTCTCGTTTGTACTGTGTACTGTGTACCACTGTGTATAGTAGAAATGACAATAAAAGCCTCTTGACTTGACTTGACTTGACTTGACTTGATGGTGAGGATCAGGGTTTGAATCCTGCTTCTTGCCTGCTAGTTGCGATGTAGGTTATGTTCCTGCTTCCTAAATCTTTCTTTAGCTTTATATTCTTGTGTTGGTGGTTTAAAGATAGATAGACCTGCTCTAAACAAACTTCCCAACCTGTCTTCCCTGATGGTTCAGTGGGTTAAATCAGGTGTGTTGCTTTTGGTGGGGTTCAGGGTTCGAATCCTGCTTTCTGCCTGCCAGTCACGATCAGGATTCGCTTCCTAAATCTTTCTTTTAATGGGTTGGAAAGAAAGAAAGACCTGCTCTTAACAAGCTTCCTAGCCTGTCCTCACCGATGGTTTAATGGGTTAATGTTGGTATCTCGTTGGTGGTGGGGATCATGGTTTGAATCCTGATTTCTTCCTGCCATTTACAATGTGGGTTCTTACTTTAGAGTTAAATTCTTGTGTTGATGGTTTGAAAAGAAAGATAGACCTGCTCTAATCAAGCTTCCCCTCCTGTTTTTTTCTGATGGCTCAGTGGGTTAAGGCTGGTACTTTGCTAATGTTGGTGGTCAGGGTTCAAACCTTGCTTTCTGTCTGCTAGTCATGAGGTAGGTTAAATTCCTGATTCCTACATCTTCATATTCTTGTTTTGATGGGTTAAAAAGATAGACCTGCTCTAAACAAGCTCCCCAACTCCCTGATGGTTCAGTGAGTTAATGCTGGTCTCTCGCTGATGGCGTGAATCAGGGTTTGAATCCTGCTGTATCCCTGCTAGTCACGATGTATGTTTGCTTCCTACGTCTGCATTTAGCATTATATTCTTGCGTTGATGGTGTGAAAGAAAAGATAGACCTGCTCCAAACAATAGTCCCAGCCTGTCCTTCCCGATGGTTCGGTGGGTTAAGACTGGTATTTCGCTGTTGGTGGGGTTCAGGGTTCGAATCCTGCTTTCTGTCTGGTCTAAATTTCTGGCTTTGAAGCATGAAACGAAGGATAAACCCCCCAAAAAAAGAAGGTGATTTGTGGGACTTGATGGCTTTGTGGTAAAAGCCTTGCCTCTGAGCTCAGAGGTTGCCGGTTCGAATCTGGCTTGTCCCCACACTGGTTAAGCTGTGTGTTGAGCAGTGGAGTGGTTGACTCTAAACAAAGTCTGTGAAGACCTGCTGTTTCACAGTCTCAGAAAAAGTGAGTGTGATAAGTCTTTGGCAGAATTTTTCCCTATATATGCAAAACTAAGTCGAAACTTTTTTGGACATTTTTGCTTCATAACCACCTGTTTCAGCTTCTCAAACGCCCGGGGGGGGGGAGATGCCCGGCTATTGCCCCCCTGCTTCAGGATACACTCTCAGAAACCGTCCACATCCAAGCACCCATTTCTGACACCTTCCAAACTCTTAACTTCGAGCCCTGGCCGGGGTTTGAACCAGCAACCTCTCAACCCAGAGGCAAAGCTCTTTCATTTGAGCCACAGGATCTCCTGCAAACACCTGTTTTTTTTTTGGACCTGATTTAGTTCTTTTTTAAAACTTTTTAAACAATTTAAAGAAAATCTCAGCGGTAGGAATCGAACCGGTGAGTCAAATAGCAGTAACCACTTCACTGACCATTACACCAACACAGGAGAGGCAAACAAGCCTTTGCTTATTGGACCCTTGGCTTTTCTATAGTTAGGAGACCACTGTTTTTAGTTAGATCATGATGGTAGAGGGTCAAAACTTCTCCTTCCTGTACATTCTCTCAGTAACTGGAAGTCTATGAGAAGTAACTCAGGTACCAACACCTGCACCACTGATATACCATGATTTACCAGCAACCAATTTTAATGACCTTTCATTGATCTGTTTTTAAAAACTTCTTATAATGTTCAATATGAAACTAGAGGTAAGAATCGAACCAGGAAAGTCTTACATCAGAGACCAAGACATTAACCGCTACACCACCAATGGACAGGGAGCAACGGGTTTGCTTATTGGACTTTTGTCTTCAAGAGTCTAAAAAAGATACGAGAGGTGATTTTTCTTTTTTCTCCGTTCACGACGTTAGCATTTAGACTGCAATTAAATGTCTATTTAAGGCATTGGGCAGAGGCCCTTTTCCAGTGTAACCTACAACCAAACAAACGAGAGCTATGGGCCTGGCACGAGCGCACTGGGGCAGATTGCTACTGTCGGGATTGGAACTTGTGACCTTTTGACCCACAGACCAAAGCCTTTACTACCAAGCTACTACCACCACCCTACGAGAAATGACTCAACTGTACAAGAACCACAAGACCAACACCTGCACCACTGAGGTAATTCTTGTACCATGATAAAACACAGTCAACCACAAGACTCTCTTGTCTACCCTCAGGAGCCTTGGTATCCGTGGAGCAGTATGGAAATGGTTTGCTTCCTACCTGGAAGGTCGCTCATACCAGGTAACATTGAGGGGGTCCACATCTGCTGGTCATCCTAGCACCATTTTACCTCAGGGACCTCGTCACACCTCGCACTGCACCACGCTGTCGGAGATCCTCCAGCACTGCTCGACTGGTACCACCTTCTTTCAGGATGAGAGGTAAGTATACTTCAAGGCTCTTCTATCTTCTGGCACCAGGGTGGTGAAATGAACGTCCCCTAGATGTATGAACAGCAGAGTCTCTGGCTTTCTTCAAGCGACAGTTGTAGACCTACCTCTTCCTGAAACACTTAAACTAACACGTTCCATGTTTGCTTTGTTCATACTCAACAGAGTAAAGCTTTTTTCTACAATTGTTTTGGCTCAGTTGGTGTAGGTACGTACCTCCCTGATGGTGCCAACTGGAGTTCACTTTGCGGTCTATTTTCTTCCCCTGTCTATGTTTAGAGAAAAGCTTTGCTGATATTAAAAGGGGCCGGGCTGCTGCCAGCTTTGATGGCTCAGTGGTTTATGGCCGTTCCTCTGTAAAAAAGGTGGATCAGGGTTTAAGTCCTGGTCTCTTTGTTCAGCTATGATGGCCCAGTGGGTTAAGCCCAGAACCTCCATGATTGTATTATTCAGCTTTTGAGGCCTAGTCTGGGTGTTTTTTTTTTTTTTTTTTTGCATAAGGTGCTTGCTTTGCTCAGAGAAAAGATAAAGCAGTACAACAGGAGGGTTTGCGCTTATTGGCTGTGATAGCCTAGTGGCTTAATGTTAGTATCCCCACAAGGATGAGTTTGAGAGTTCGATTCCTGTTCAAACTGGTTTCTGTGTTGGTAAATTAAACTCCTGAACCAAATGAATGGGTTAATGCTTGTGCCTGAATATAGACTACACTGATGATAAGATTTTTAATCCAGTCCCACATGCCTTTTTTCTTACTGTGCTGTCATTAAACAAAGGATGAGCCCTCCAAAAAGCACACATGCTTGTCAGCAGTGGTGGCTCAGTGCGTTAATGCTTGTGCCAGGCTTCCCAGCCATTCCTTCCTGGTGGTTTAGTGGGTTAACGCATTTACCTCACTTTGGGTGGGGATCAAGGTTCAAATCATGCTTAGTTCCTGCTAGTTACGATGTGGGTTAATGCGTGCTTCTTAAATTTTTCTTTAGCGCTATATTTTTGTTTTGATGGGTTGAAAAGAAAGATACACCTGCTCAAAAACATTTTCCAGCCTGTCCTCCCCGATGGTTCCCCGAAAGCTAGTGCCTCCATGATAGAGGAGATCAGGGTTCGAATCCTGCTTTCTCCATACTAGTCATGATGTGGGTTAACATCTTACATCTATCTTTAGCGTTATATTCTTGTGTTGATGGGTTGAAAGTATGGATAGACCTGCTCTAAACATGCTTGGTAGCCTGTTCCCCCTAATGGTTCAGTGGAATAAGACTGTTTTTTTGCTGTTGGTGGGGTTCCGGGTTTGAATCCTGCTTTCTGTCTGTTCTGAATTTCTTTGCTTTGCTGGTATGAAACGAAGGATAAACACCACAAAAAAACACCTTTCAGCTGTGGGACTTGATGGCTTTGTGGTAAAAGCCTTGCCTCTGTGTTAAGAGTTTGCTGGTTTAAATCTGGCTTGTCCCCACACTGGTTAAGTTGTGTGGGCTGTGGTGAGCATTTTGGTGGTTGACTGAACAAAGGTTGTAAAGACCTGCTGCTTCACAGCCTCAGAAAAATGGAGGGTGAAGTTTTGCATATAGGAAAAAGTCAATATTTTTTGCTTCATAACACCCTGTTTTCACCTTTTTATAAACCATGGGGGCAATTGCCCAGGTATTGCCCCCCTACTTCAATAGATGCCCTCCAAAACCACCCAGATCCAGCCTTCCACTAAGCTATTTCGACACCTTGCCCACAGCAGTCTCCAGAACCTTCCACACTCTTAACCTCGAGCCCTGGCCAGGGTTTGCCCCAGCAAACTCTCAACCCAGAGGCAAAGCTCTTCCAATTGAGCCACAGGATCTCCTGCTAGAAGCTTATTTTTACCATGATTTGCCAGCAACTAATTTTATTGACCTTTCATTGTTCTGTTTTTAAAAACGTCTTCTAATGTTCAAGATGAAACTAGAGGTAAGAATCGAACCAGGGAAGTCTTTCATCATAGATTTGCTAATGGCATTACTTAAAAACTCAAAACTTTGTTAGACATGTAAATAAGCAGGAAAGACAAAGACAAAGAGACACAGACACAGCTTTAGAAAGAGTGAGAAACAAATAGAGAGACAGCAAGAGAGAGACATATACAGTGAGACAGAGACATTTACTAAGAGACACAGAGACAATTAGATAGAGAAAATAGAGAGACAAAGATAGCGAGATATAGCCACTTCCTGATTATTGATGGATCTTCAGTGGAGATCATCAAGAGCACCAAATTCCTTGGTGTTCACTTGGCGGATAACCTCACCTCAACACCACTCAACACCAGCTCCATCACCAAGAAAGCCCAGCAGTGTCTCTACTCCCTGAGAAGGCTGAGGAAAGCTCATCTCCCTCCCCCATCCTCATCATGTTCTACAGAGAGACCTTTGAGAGCATCTTGAGCAGCTGCATCACTGCCTGGTTTGGGAACTGCACCGTCTCGGATCGCAAGACCCTACAGAGGATAGTGAGGGCAGCTGAGAAGATCATCAGAGTCTCTCTCCCATCTGTTATGCACATTTACACCACACGCTGCATCCGCAAGCACACAGCATTGTGGACGACCAGACACACCCATCACACACACTTTTCACTCTCCTGCCATCAGGTAAACGGTTACGAAGCATTCAGGCCGCCACATCCAGACTGTGCAACAGTTTTTTTCCCGCAAGCCATCAGGCCACTCAATACACAGAACTGAAAGGAAACTCACACACACACACACACACACACACACACACACACACACACACACACACACACACTCATTTAATGTGTGTTACTGGACTGTATAACCTGGACTTAACACTCGATACACGCTCATTACTCATCTCAGCCCATTCCACCATCATTTATTTATTATTATTTATACTCTACGTACTACACTGTTTACATGCTGTTTTTTGCACCTTTGACACTATTATACCGTTTACATGCTGTTTGTTGCACCTTTACTGTTTCTTATTACACTATACTGTTATTCTACTATACTGTTTAGATGCTGTCATTTGCACCTCTTGACTGCTGCTGTTTTTTGCACAACATTGTGTCTGTTTATATTCACTCCCGGGTATAGTTTTTACAGTTTCCTCATACAGTACTGTATATTCAGAGTCTACAGTAGGTTTACTAGTCGGCGCTGTCTCAGGTTTTGTGTCTTGTCTTGTGTTGTCTTGTTTTCTATCTGCACTGTCTGTCTGTATTGTTTGCACTAGGTTGCACTCAATGCACTTTATGTAGCTTGTTGTTGTTTAGTGTAGCACCAGGGTTCCGGAGGAACGTTGTCTTGTTTGTACTGTGTACTGTGTACCACTGTGTATAGTAGAAATGACAATAAAAGCCTCTTGACTTGACTTGACTTGACTTGACTTGACTTGATGGTGAGGATCAGGGTTTGAATCCTGCTTCTTGCCTGCTAGTTGCGATGTAGGTTATGTTCCTGCTTCCTAAATCTTTCTTTAGCTTTATATTCTTGTGTTGGTGGTTTAAAGATAGATAGACCTGCTCTAAACAAATTTCCCAACCTGTCTTCCCTGATGGCTCAGTGGGTTAAATCAGGTGTGTTGCTTTTGGTGGGGTTCAGGGTTCGAATCCTGCTTTCTGCCTGCCAGTCACGATCAGGATTCGCTTCCTAAATCTTTCTTTTAATGGGTTGGAAAGAAAGAAAGACCTGCTCTTAACAAGCTTCCTAGCCTGTCCTCACCGATGGTTTAATGGGTTAATGTTGGTATCTCGTTGGTGGTGGGGATCATGGTTTGAATCCTGATTTCTTCCTGCCATTTACAATGTGGGTTCTTACTTTAGCGTTAAATTCTTGTGTTGATGGTTTGAAAAGAAAGATAGACCTGCTCTAATCAAGCTTCCCTCCTGTTTTTTTCTGATGGCTCAGTGGGTTAAGGCTGGTACTTTGCTAATGTTGGTGGTCAGGGTTCAAACCTTGCTTTCTGTCTGCTAGTCATGAGGTAGGTTAAATTCCTGATTCCTACATCTTCATATTCTTGTTTTGATGGGTTAAAAAGATAGACCTGCTCTAAACAAGCTCCCCAACTCCCTGATGGTTCAGTGAGTTAATGCTGGTCTCTCGCTGATGGCGTGAATCAGGGTTTGAATCCTGCTGTATCCCTGCTAGTCACGATGTATGTTTGCTTCCTACGTCTGCATTTAGCATTATATTCTTGCGTTGATGGTGTGAAAGAAAAGATAGACCTGCTCCAAACAATAGTCCCAGCCTGTCCTTCCCGATGGTTCGGTGGGTTAAGACTGGTATTTCGCTGTTGGTGGGGTTCAGGGTTCGAATCCTGCTTTCTGTCTTTCTGTCTGGTCTAAATTTCTGGCTTTGAAGCATGAAACGAAGGATAAACCCCCCAAAAAAAGAAGGTGATTTGTGGGACTTGATGGCTTTGTGGTAAAAGCCTTGCCTCTGAGCTCAGAGGTTGCCGGTTCGAATCTGGCTTGTCCCCACACTGGTTAAGCTGTGTGGTGAGCAGTGGAGTGGTTGACTCTAAACAAAGTCTGTGAAGACCTGCTGCTTCACAGTCTCAGAAAAAGTGAGGGTGATAGGTTTTTGGCAAAGTTTTTCCCCATATATGCAAAACTAAGTCGATACTTTTTTGGACATTTTTGCTTCATAACCACCTGTTTCAGCTTCTCAGACGCCCGGGGGGGTGGGTTGAGAGATGCCCGGATATTGCCCCCCTGCTTCAGGATACACTCTCAGAAACCGTCCACATCCAAGCACCCATTTCTGACACCTTCCAAACTCTTAACTTCGAGCCCTGGCCGGGGTTTGAACTGGCAACCTCTCAACCCAGAGGCAAAGCTCTTTCATTTGAGCCACAGGATCTCCTGCAAGCACCTGTTTTTTTTTTGGACCTGATTTAGTTCTTTTTTAAAACTTTTTAAACAATTTAAAGAAAATCTCAGCGGTAGGAATCGAACCGGTGAGTCAAATAGCAGTAACCACTTCACTGACCATTACACCAACACAGGAGAGGCAAACAAGCCTTTGCTTATTGGACCCTTGGCTTTTCTATATTTAGGAGACCACTGTTTTTAGTTAGATCATGATGGTAGAGGGTCAAAACTTCTCCTTCCTGTACATTCTCTCAGTAACTGGAAGTCTATGAGAAGTAACTCAGGTACCAACACCTGCACCACTGATATACCATGATTTACCAGCAACCAATTTTAATGACCTTTCATTGTTCTGTTTTTAAAAACTTCTTATAATGTTCAATATAAAACTAGAGGTAAGAATCGAACCAGGAAAGTCTTACATCAGAGACCAAGACATTAACCGCTACACCACCAATGGACAGGGAGCAACGGGTTTGCTTATTGGACTTTTGTCTTCAAGAGTCTAAAAAAGATATGAGAGGTGATTTTTCTTTTTTCTCCGTTCACGACGTTAGCATTTAGACTGCAATTAGATGTCTATTTAAGGCATTGGGCAGAGGCCCTTTTCCAGTGTAACCTACAACCAAACAAACGAGAGCTATGGGCCTGGCACGAGCGCACTGTGGCAGATTGCTACTGTCGGGTTTGGAACTTGTGACCTTTTGACCCACAGACCAAAGCCTTTACTACCAAGCTACTACCACCACCCTACGAGAAATGACTCAACTGTACAAGAACCACAAGACCAACACCTGCACCACTGAGGAAATTCTTGTACCATGATAAAACACAGTCAACCACAAGACTCTCTTGTCTACCCTTAGGAGCCTTGGTATCCGTGGAGCAGCATGGAAATGGTTTGCTTCCTACCTGGAAGGTCGCTCATACCAGGTAACATTGAGGGGGTCCACATCTGCTGGTCATCCCAGCACCATTTTACCTCAGGGACCTCGTCACACCTCGCACTGCACCACGCTGTCAGAGATCCTCCAGCACTGCTCGACTGGTACCACCTTCTTTCAGGATGAGAGGTAAGTATACTTCAAGGCTCTTCTATCTTCTGGCACCAGGGTGGTGAAATGAACGTCCCCTAGATGTATGAACAGCAGAGTCTCTGGCTTTCTTCAAGCGACAGTTGTAGACCTACCTCTTCCTGAAACACTTAAACTAACACGTTCCATGTTTGCTTTGTTCATACTCAACAGAGTAAAGCTTTTTTCTACAATTGTTTTGGCTCAGTTGGTGTAGGTACGTACCTCCCTGATGGTGCCAACTGGAGTTCACTTTGCGGTCTATTTTCTTCCCCTGTCTATGTTTAGAGAAAAGCTTTGCTGATATTAAAAGGGGCCGGGCTGCTGCCAGCTTTGATGGCTCAGTGGGTTAAGCCCAGAACCTCCATGATTGTATTATTCAGCTTTTGAGGCCTAGTCTGGGTGGTTTTTTTTTTTTTTTGCATTAGGTGCTTGCTTTGCTCAGAGAAAAGATAAAGCAGTACAACAGGAGGGTTTGCGCTTATTGGCTGTGATAGCCTAGTGGCTTAATGTTAGTATCCCCACAAGGATGAGTTTGAGATTTCGATTCCTGTTCAAACTGGTTTCTGTGTTGGTAAATTAAACTCCTGAACCAAATGAATGGGTTAATGCTTGTGCCTGAATATAGACTACACTGATGATAAGATTTTTAATCCAGTCCCACATGCCTTTTTTCTTACTGTGCTGTCATTAAACAAAGGATGAGCCCTCCAAAAAGCACACATGCTTGTCAGCAGTGGTGGCTCAGTGCGATAATGCTTGTGCCAGGCTTCCCAGCCATTCCTTCCTGGTGGTTTAGTGGGTTAACACATTTACCTCACTTTTGGTGGGGATCAAGGTTCAAATCATGCTTAGTTCCTGCTAGTTACGATGTGGGTTTAATGCGTGCTTCTTAAATTTTTCTTTAGCGCTATATTTTTGTTTTGATGGGTTGAAAAGAAAGATACACCTGCTCTAAACACATTTTCCAGCCTGTCCTCCCCGATGGTTCCCCGCAAGCTAGTGCCTCCCTGATAGAGGAGATCAGGGTTCGAATCCTGCTTTCTCCATACTAGTCATGATGTGGGTTAACATCTTACATCTATCTTTAGCGTTATATTCTTGTGTTGATGGGTTGAAAATATGGATAGACCTGCTCTAAACATGCTTGGCAGCCTGTTCCCCCTAATGGTTCAGTGGAATAAGACTTTTTTTTTTTTGCTGTTGGTGGGGTTCCTGGTTTGAATCCTGCTTTCTGTCTTTTCTGAATTTCTTTGCTTTGCTGGTATGAAACGAAGGATAAACACCACAAAAAAACACCTTTCAGCTGTGGGACTTGATGGCTTTGTGGTAAAAGCCTTGCCTCTGTGTTTAGAGTTTGCTGGTTTAAATCTGGCTTGTCCCCACACTGGGTAAGTTGTGTGGGCTGTGGTGAGCATTTTGGTGGTTGACTGAACAAAGGTTGTAAAGACCTGCTGCTTCACAGCCTCAGAAAAATGGAGGGTGAAGTTTTGCATATAGGAAAAAGTCAATATTTTTTGCTTCATAACACCCTGTTTTCACCTTTTTATAAACCATGGGGGCAATTGCCCAGGTATTGCCCCCCTACTTCAATAGATGCCCTCCAAAACCACCCAGATCCAACCTTCCACTAAGCCATTTCGACACCTTGCCCACAGCAGTCTCCAGAACCTTCCACACTCTTAACCTCGAGCCCTGGCCAGGGTTTGCCCCAGCAAACTCTCAACCCAGAGGCAAAGCTCTTCCAATTGAGCCACAGGATCTCCTGCTAGAAGCTTATTTTTACCATGATTTGCCAGCAACTAATTTTATTGACCTTTCATTGTTCTGTTTTCAAAAACGTCTTCTAATGTTCAATATGAAACTAGAGGTAAGAATCGAACCAGGGAAGTCTTTCATCATAGATTTGCTAATGGCATTACTTAAAAACTCAAAACTTTGTTAGACATGTAAATAAGCAGGAAAGACAAAGACAAAGAGACACAGACACAGCTTTAGAAAGAGTGAGAAACAAATAGAGAGACAGCAAGAGAGAGACATATACAGTGAGACAGAGACATTTACTAAGAGACACAGAGACAATTAGATAGAGAAAATAGAGAGACAAAGATAGCGAGATATAGCCACTTCCTGATTATTGATGGATCTTCAGTGGAGATCATCAAGAGCACCAAATTCCTTGGTGTTCACTTGGCGGATAACCTCACCTCAACACCACTCAACACCAGCTCCATCACCAAGAAAGCCCAGCAGTGTCTCTACTCCCTGAGAAGGCTGAGGAAAGCTCATCTCCCTCCCCCATCCTCATCATGTTCTACAGAGAGACCTTTGAGAGCATCTTGAGCAGCTGCATCACTGCCTGGTTTGGGAACTGCACCGTCTCGGATCGCAAGACCCTACAGAGGATAGTGAGGGCAGCTGAGAAGATCATCAGAGTCTCTCTCCCATCTGTTATGCACATTTACACCACACGCTGCATCCGCAAGCACACAGCATTGTGGACGACCAGACACACCCATCACACACACTTTTCACTCTCCTGCCATCAGGTAAACGGTTACGAAGCATTCAGGCCGCCACATCCAGACTGTGCAACAGTTTTTTTCCTGCAAGCCATCAGGCCACTCAATACACAGAACTGAAAGGAAACTCACACACACACACACACACACACACACACACACACACACACACACACACACACACACACACATTTAATGTGTGTTACTGGACTGTATAACCTGGACTTAACACTCGATACACGCTCATTACTCATCTCAGCCCATTCCACCATCATTTATTTATTATTATTTATACTCTACGTACTACACTGTTTACATGCTGTTTTTTGCACCTTTGACACTATTATACCGTTTACATGCTGTTTGTTGCACCTTTACTGTTTCTTATTACACTATACTGTTATTCTACTATACTGTTTAGATGCTGTCATTTGCACCTCTTGACTGCTGCTGTTTTTTGCACAACATTGTGTCTGTTTATATTCACTCCCGGGTATAGTTTTTACAGTTTCCTCATACAGTACTGTATATTCAGAGTCTACAGTAGGTTTACTAGTCGGCGCTGTCTCAGGTTTTGTGTCTTGTCTTGTGTTGTCTTGTTTTCTATCTGCACTGTCTGTCTGTATTGTTTGCACTAGGTTGCACTCAATGCACTTTATGTAGCTTGTTGTTGTTTAGTGTAGCACCAGGGTTCCGGAGGAACGTTGTCTTGTTTGTACTGTGTACTGTGTACCACTGTGTATAGTAGAAATGACAATAAAAGCCTCTTGACTTGACTTGACTTGACTTGATGGTGAGGATCAGGGTTTGAATCCTGCTTCTTGCCTGCTAGTTGCGATGTAGGTTATGTTCCTGCTTCCTAAATCTTTCTTTAGCTTTATATTCTTGTGTTGGTGGTTTAAAGATAGATAGACCTGCTCTAAACAAATTTCCCAACCTGTCTTCCCTGATGGCTCAGTGGGTTAAATCAGGTGTGTTGCTTTTGGTGGGGTTCAGGGTTCGAATCCTGCTTTCTGCCTGCCAGTCACGATCAGGATTCGCTTCCTAAATCTTTCTTTTAATGGGTTGGAAAGAAAGAAAGACCTGCTCTTAACAAGCTTCCTAGCCTGTCCTCACCGATGGTTTAATGGGTTAATGTTGGTATCTCGTTGGTGGTGGGGATCATGGTTTGAATCCTGATTTCTTCCTGCCATTTACAATGTGGGTTCTTACTTTAGCGTTAAATTCTTGTGTTGATGGTTTGAAAAGAAAGATAGACCTGCTCTAATCAAGCTTCCCCTCCTGTTTTTTTCTGATGGCTCAGTGGGTTAAGGCTGGTACTTTGCTAATGTTGGTGGTCAGGGTTCAAACCTTGCTTTCTGTCTGCTAGTCATGAGGTAGGTTAAATTCCTGATTCCTACATCTTCATATTCTTGTTTTGATGGGTTAAAAAGATAGACCTGCTCTAAACAAGCTCCCCAACTCCCTGATGGTTCAGTGAGTTAATGCTGGTCTCTCGCTGATGGCGTGAATCAGGGTTTGAATCCTGCTGTATCCCTGCTAGTCACGATGTATGTTTGCTTCCTACGTCTGCATTTAGCATTATATTCTTGCGTTGATGGTGTGAAAGAAAAGATAGACCTGCTCCAAACAATAGTCCCAGCCTGTCCTTCCCGATGGTTCGGTGGGTTAAGACTGGTATTTCGCTGTTGGTGGGGTTCAGGGTTCGAATCCTGCTTTCTGTCTTTCTGTCTGGTCTAAATTTCTGGCTTTGAAGCATGAAACGAAGGATAAACCCCCCAAAAAAAGAAGGTGATTTGTGGGACTTGATGGCTTTGTGGTAAAAGCCTTGCCTCTGAGCTCAGAGGTTGCCGGTTCGAATCTGGCTTGTCCCCACACTGGTTAAGCTGTGTGGTGAGCAGTGGAGTGGTTGACTCTAAACAAAGTCTGTGAAGACCTGCTGCTTCACAGTCTCAGAAAAAGTGAGGGTGATAGGTTTTTGGCAAAGTTTTTCCCCATATATGCAAAACTAAGTCGATACTTTTTTGGACATTTTTGCTTCATAACCACCTGTTTCAGCTTCTCAGACGCCCGGGGGGGTGGGTTGAGAGATGCCCGGATATTGTCCCCCTGCTTCAGGATACACTCTCAGAAACCGTCCACATCCAAGCACCCATTTCTGACACCTTCCAAACTCTTAACTTCGAGCCCTGGCCGGGGTTTGAACTGGCAACCTCTCAACCCAGAGGCAAAGCTCTTTCATTTGAGCCACAGGATCTCCTGCAAGCACCTGTTTTTTTTTTGGACCTGATTTAGTTCTTTTTTAAAACTTTTTAAACAATTTAAAGAAAATCTCAGCGGTAGGAATCGAACCGGTGAGTCAAATAGCAGTAACCACTTCACTGACCATTACACCAACACAGGAGAGGCAAACAAGCCTTTGCTTATTGGACCCTTGGCTTTTCTATATTTAGGAGACCACTGTTTTTAGTTAGATCATGATGGTAGAGGGTCAAAACTTCTCCTTCCTGTACATTCTCTCAGTAACTGGAAGTCTATGAGAAGTAACTCAGGTACCAACACCTGCACCACTGATATACCATGATTTACCAGCAACCAATTTTAATGACCTTTCATTGTTCTGTTTTTAAAAACTTCTTATAATGTTCAATATAAAACTAGAGGTAAGAATCGAACCAGGAAAGTCTTACATCAGAGACCAAGACATTAACCGCTACACCACCAATGGACAGGGAGCAACGGGTTTGCTTATTGGACTTTTGTCTTCAAGAGTCTAAAAAAGATATGAGAGGTGATTTTTCTTTTTTCTCCGTTCACGACGTTAGCATTTAGACTGCAATTAGATGTCTATTTAAGGCATTGGGCAGAGGCCCTTTTCCAGTGTAACCTACAACCAAACAAACGAGAGCTATGGGCCTGGCACGAGCGCACTGTGGCAGATTGCTACTGTCGGGTTTGGAACTTGTGACCTTTTGACCCACAGACCAAAGCCTTTACTACCAAGCTACTACCACCACCCTACGAGAAATGACTCAACTGTACAAGAACCACAAGACCAACACCTGCACCACTGAGGAAATTCTTGTACCATGATAAAACACAGTCAACCACAAGACTCTCTTGTCTACCCTTAGGAGCCTTGGTATCCGTGGAGCAGCATGGAAATGGTTTGCTTCCTACCTGGAAGGTCGCTCATACCAGGTAACATTGAGGGGGTCCACATCTGCTGGTCATCCCAGCACCATTTTACCTCAGGGACCTCGTCACACCTCGCACTGCACCACGCTGTCAGAGATCCTCCAGCACTGCTCGACTGGTACCACCTTCTTTCAGGATGAGAGGTAAGTATACTTCAAGGCTCTTCTATCTTCTGGCACCAGGGTGGTGAAATGAACGTCCCCTAGATGTATGAACAGCAGAGTCTCTGGCTTTCTTCAAGCGACAGTTGTAGACCTACCTCTTCCTGAAACACTTAAACTAACACGTTCCATGTTTGCTTTGTTCATACTCAACAGAGTAAAGCTTTTTTCTACAATTGTTTTGGCTCAGTTGGTGTAGGTACGTACCTCCCTGATGGTGCCAACTGGAGTTCACTTTGCGGTCTATTTTCTTCCCCTGTCTATGTTTAGAGAAAAGCTTTGCTGATATTAAAAGGGGCCGGGCTGCTGCCAGCTTTGATGGCTCAGTGGGTTAAGCCCAGAACCTCCATGATTGTATTATTCAGCTTTTGAGGCCTAGTCTGGGTGGTTTTTTTTTTTTTTTGCATTAGGTGCTTGCTTTGCTCAGAGAAAAGATAAAGCAGTACAACAGGAGGGTTTGCGCTTATTGGCTGTGATAGCCTAGTGGCTTAATGTTAGTATCCCCACAAGGATGAGTTTGAGATTTCGATTCCTGTTCAAACTGGTTTCTGTGTTGGTAAATTAAACTCCTGAACCAAATGAATGGGTTAATGCTTGTGCCTGAATATAGACTACACTGATGATAAGATTTTTAATCCAGTCCCACATGCCTTTTTTCTTACTGTGCTGTCATTAAACAAAGGATGAGCCCTCCAAAAAGCACACATGCTTGTCAGCAGTGGTGGCTCAGTGCGATAATGCTTGTGCCAGGCTTCCCAGCCATTCCTTCCTGGTGGTTTAGTGGGTTAACACATTTACCTCACTTTTGGTGGGGATCAAGGTTCAAATCATGCTTAGTTCCTGCTAGTTACGATGTGGGTTTAATGCGTGCTTCTTAAATTTTTCTTTAGCGCTATATTTTTGTTTTGATGGGTTGAAAAGAAAGATACACCTGCTCTAAACACATTTTCCAGCCTGTCCTCCCCGATGGTTCCCCGCAAGCTAGTGCCTCCCTGATAGAGGAGATCAGGGTTCGAATCCTGCTTTCTCCATACTAGTCATGATGTGGGTTAACATCTTACATCTATCTTTAGCGTTATATTCTTGTGTTGATGGGTTGAAAATATGGATAGACCTGCTCTAAACATGCTTGGCAGCCTGTTCCCCCTAATGGTTCAGTGGAATAAGACTTTTTTTTTTTTGCTGTTGGTGGGGTTCCTGGTTTGAATCCTGCTTTCTGTCTTTTCTGAATTTCTTTGCTTTGCTGGTATGAAACGAAGGATAAACACCACAAAAAAACACCTTTCAGCTGTGGGACTTGATGGCTTTGTGGTAAAAGCCTTGCCTCTGTGTTTAGAGTTTGCTGGTTTAAATCTGGCTTGTCCCCACACTGGGTAAGTTGTGTGGGCTGTGGTGAGCATTTTGGTGGTTGACTGAACAAAGGTTGTAAAGACCTGCTGCTTCACAGCCTCAGAAAAATGGAGGGTGAAGTTTTGCATATAGGAAAAAGTCAATATTTTTTGCTTCATAACACCCTGTTTTCACCTTTTTATAAACCATGGGGGCAATTGCCCAGGTATTGCCCCCCTACTTCAATAGATGCCCTCCAAAACCACCCAGATCCAACCTTCCACTAAGCCATTTCGACACCTTGCCCACAGCAGTCTCCAGAACCTTCCACACTCTTAACCTCGAGCCCTGGCCAGGGTTTGCCCCAGCAAACTCTCAACCCAGAGGCAAAGCTCTTCCAATTGAGCCACAGGATCTCCTGCTAGAAGCTTATTTTTACCATGATTTGCCAGCAACTAATTTTATTGACCTTTCATTGTTCTGTTTTCAAAAACGTCTTCTAATGTTCAATATGAAACTAGAGGTAAGAATCGAACCAGGGAAGTCTTTCATCATAGATTTGCTAATGGCATTACTTAAAAACTCAAAACTTTGTTAGACATGTAAATAAGCAGGAAAGACAAAGACAAAGAGACACAGACACAGCTTTAGAAAGAGTGAGAAACAAATAGAGAGACAGCAAGAGAGAGACATATACAGTGAGACAGAGACATTTACTAAGAGACACAGAGACAATTAGATAGAGAAAATAGAGAGACAAAGATAGCGAGATATAGCCACTTCCTGATTATTGATGGATCTTCAGTGGAGATCATCAAGAGCACCAAATTCCTTGGTGTTCACTTGGCGGATAACCTCACCTCAACACCACTCAACACCAGCTCCATCACCAAGAAAGCCCAGCAGCGTTTCTACTCCCTGAGAAGGCTGAGGAAAGCTCATCTCCCTCCCCCATCCTCATCATGTTCTACAGAGAGACCTTTGAGAGCATCTTGAGCAGCTGCATCACTGCCTGGTTTGGGAACTGCACCGTCTCGGATCGCAAGAACCTACAGAGGATAGTGAGGGCAGCTGAGAAGATCATCAGAGTCTCTCTCCCATCTGTTATGCACATTTACACCACACGCTGCATCCGCAAGCACACAGCATTGTGGACGACCAGACACACCAATCACACACACTTTTCACTCTCCTGCCATCAGGTAAACGGTTACGAAGCATTCAGGCCGCCACATCCAGACTGTGCAACAGTTTTTTTCCTGCAAGCCATCAGGCCACTCAATACACAGAACTGAAAGGAAACTCACACACACACACACACACACACACACACACACACACACACACACACACACACACACACACACACTCATTTAATGTGTGTTACTGGACTGTATAACCTGGACTTAACACTCGATACACGCTCATTACTCATCTCAGCCCATTCCACCATCATTTATTTATTATTATTTATACTCTACGTACTACACTGTTTACATGCTGTTTTTTGCACCTTTGACACTATTATACCGTTTACATGCTGTTTGTTGCACCTTTACTGTTTCTTATTACACTATACTGTTATTCTACTATACTGTTTACATGCTGTCATTTGCACCTCTTGACTGCTGCTGTTTTTTGCACAACATTGTGTCTGTTTATATTCACTCCCGGGTATAGTTTTTACAGTTTCCTCATACAGTACCGTATATTCAGAGTCTACAGTAGGTTTACTAGTCGGCGCTGTCTCAGGTTTTGTGTCTTGTCTTGTGTTGTCTTGTTTTCTATCTGCACTGTCTGTCTGTATTGTTTGCACTAGGTTGCACTCAATGCACTTTATGTAGCTTGTTGTTGTTTAGTGTAGCACCAGGGTTCCGGAGGAACGTTGTCTCGTTTGTACTGTGTACTGTGTACCACTGTGTATAGTAGAAATGACAATAAAAGCCTCTTGACTTGACTTGACTTGACTTGATGGTGAGGATCAGGGTTTGAATCCTGCTTCTTGCCTGCTAGTTGCGATGTAGGTTATGTTCCTGCTTCCTAAATCTTTCTTTAGCTTTATATTCTTGTGTTGGTGGTTTAAAGATAGATAGACCTGCTCTAAACAAATTTCCCAACCTGTCTTCCCTGATGATTCAGTGGGTTAAATCAGGTGTGTTGCTTTTGGTGGGGTTCAGGGTTCGAATCCTGCTTTCTGCCTGCCAGTCACGATCAGGATTCGCTTCCTAAATCTTTCTTTTAATGGGTTGGAAAGAAAGAAAGACCTGCTCTTAACAAGCTTCCTAGCCTGTCCTCACCGATGGTTTAATGGGTTAATGTTGGTATCTCGTTGGTGGTGGGGATCATGGTTTGAATCCTGATTTCTTCCTGCCATTTACAATGTGGGTTCTTACTTTAGCGTTAAATTCTTGTGTTGATGGTTTGAAAAGAAAGATAGACCTGCTCTAATCAAGCTTCCCCTCCTGTTTTTTTCTGATGGCTCAGTGGGTTAAGGCTGGTACTTTGCTAATGTTGGTGGTCAGGGTTCAAACCTTGCTTTCTGTCTGCTAGTCATGAGGTAGGTTAAATTCCTGATTCCTACATCTTCATATTCTTGTTTTGATGGGTTAAAAAGATAGACCTGCTCTAAACAAGCTCCCCAACTCCCTGATGGTTCAGTGAGTTAATGCTGGTCTCTCGCTGATGGCGTGAATCAGGGTTTGAATCCTGCTGTATCCCTGCTAGTCACGATGTATGTTTGCTTCCTACGTCTGCATTTAGCATTATATTCTTGCGTTGATGGTGTGAAAGAAAAGATAGACCTGCTCCAAACAATAGTCCCAGCCTGTCCTTCCCGATGGTTCGGTGGGTTAAGACTGGTATTTCGCTGTTGGTGGGGTTCAGGGTTCGCTTTCTGTCTTTCTGTCTGGTCTAAATTTCTGGCTTTGAAGCATGAAACGAAGGATAAACCCCCCAAAAAAAGAAGGTGATTTGTGGGACTTGATGGCTTTGTGGTAAAAGCCTTGCCTCTGAGCTCAGAGGTTGCCGGTTCGAATCTGGCTTGTCCCCACACTGGTTAAGCTGTGTGGTGAGCAGTGGAGTGGTTGACTCTAAACAAAGTCTGTGAAGACCTGCTGTTTCACAGTCTCAGAAAAAGTGAGGGTGATAGGTTTTTGGCAGAATTTTTCCCTATATATGCAAAACTAAGTCGAAACTTTTTTGGACATTTTTGCTTCATAACCACCTGTTTCAGCTTCTCAGACGCCCGGGGGGGGGAGGTGCCCGAATATTGCCCCCCTGAACCGGCAACCTCTCAACCCAGAGGCAAAGCTCTTTCATTTGAGCCACAGGATCTCCTGCAAGCACCTGTTTTTTTTTTGGACCTGATTTCGTTCTTTTTTAAAACTTTTTAAACAATTTAAAGAGAATCTCAGCGGTAGGAATCGAACCGGTGAGTCAAATAGCAGTAACCACTTCACTGACCATTACACCAACACAGGAGAGGCAAACAAGCCTTTGCTTATTGGACCCTTGGCTTTTCTATAGTTAGGAGACCACTGTTTTTAGTTAGATCATGATGGTAGAGGGTGAAAACTTCTCCTTCCTGTACATTCTCTCAGTAACTGGAAGTCTATGAGAAGTAACTCAGGTACCAACACCTGCACCACTGATATACCATGATTTACCAGCAACCAATTTTAATGACCTTTCATTGTTCTGTTTTTAAAAACTTCTTATAATGTTCAATATAAAACTAGAGGTAAGAATCGAACCAGGAAAGTCTTACATCAGAGACCAAGACATTAACCGCTACACCACCAATGGACAGGGAGCAACGGGTTTGCTTATTGGACTTTTGTCTTTAAGAGTCTAAAAAAGATACGAGAGGTGATTTTTCTTTTTTCTCCGTTCACGACGTTAGCATTTAGACTGCAATTAGATGTCTATTTAAGGCATTGGGCAGAGGCCCTTTTCCAGTGTAACCTACAACCAAACAAACGAGAGCTATGGGCCTGGCACGAGCGCACTGGGGCAGATTGCTACTGTCGGGATTGGAACTTGTGACCGTTTGACCCACAGACCAAAGCCTTTACTACCAAGCTACTACCACCACCCTACGAGAAATGACTCAACTGTACAAGAACCACAAGACCAACACCTGCACCACTGAGGTAATTCTTGTACCATGATAAAACACAGTCAACCACAAGACTCTCTTGTCTACCCTCAGGAGCCTTGGTATCCGTGGAGCAGCATGGAAATGGTTTGCTTCCTACCTGGAAGGTCGCTCATACCAGGTAACATTGAGGGGGTCCACATCTGCTGGTCATCCCAGCACTATTTTACCTCAGGGACCTCGTCACACCTCGCACTGCACCACGCTGTCAGAGATCCTCCAGCACTGCTCGACTGGTACCACCTTCTTTCAGGATGAGAGGTAAGTATACTTCAAGGCTCTTCTATCTTCTGGCACCAGGGTGGTGAAATGAACGTCCCCTAGATGTATGAACAGCAGAGTCTCTGGCTTTCTTCAAGCGACAGTAGTAGACCTACCTCTTCCTGAAACACTTAAACTAACACGTTCCATGTTTGCTTTGTTCATACTCAACAGAGTAAAGCTTTTTTCTACAATTGTTTTGGCTCAGTTGGTGTAGGTACGTACCTCCCTGATGGTGCCAACTGGAGTTCACTTTGCGGTCTATTTTCTTCCCCTGTCTATGTTTAGAGAAAAGCTTTGCTGATATTAAAAGGGGCCGGGCTGCTGCCAGCTTTGATGGCTCAGTGGTTTATGGCCGTTCCTCTGTAAAAAAGGTGGATCAGGGTTCAAGTCCTGGTCTCTTTGTTCAGCTATGATGGCCCAGTGGGTTAAGCCCAGAACCTCCATGATTGTATTATTCAGCTTTTGAGGCCTAGTCTGGGTGTTTTTTTTTTTTTTTTTTTTTTTTTGCATTAGGTGCTTGCTTTGCTCAGAGAAAAGATAAAGCAGTACAACAGGAGGGTTTGCGCTTATTGGCTGTGATAGCCTAGTGGCTTAATGTTAGTATCCCCACAAGGATGAGTTTGAGAGTTCGATTCCTGTTCAAACTGGTTTCTGTGTTGGTAAATTAAACTCCTGAACCAAATGAATGGGTTAATGCTTGTGCCTGAATATAGACTACACTGATGATAAGATTTTTAATCCAGTCCCACATGCCTTTTTTCTTACTGTGCTGTCATTAAACAAAGGATGAGCCCTCCAAAAAGCACACATGCTTGTCAGCAGTGGTGGCTCAGTGCGTTAATGCTTGTGCCAGGCTTCCCAGCCATTCCTTCCTGGTGGTTTAGTGGGTTAACACATTTACCTCACTTTTGGTGGGGATCAAGGTTCAAATGATGCTTAGTTCCTGCTAGTTACGATGTGGGTTTAATGCGTGCTTCTTAAATTTTTCTTTAGCGCTATATTTTTGTTTTGATGGGTTGAAAAGAAAGATACACCTGCTCTAAACACATTTTCCAGCCTGTCCTCCCCGATGGTTCCCCGCAAGCTAGTGCCTCCCTGATAGAGGAGATCAGGGTTCGAATCCTGCTTTCTCCATACTAGTCATGATGTGGGTTAACATCTTACATCTATCTTTAGCGTTATATTCTTGTGTTGATGGGTTGAAAATATGGATAGACCTGCTCTAAACATGCTTGGCAGCCTGTTCCCCCTAATGGTTCAGTGGAATAAGACTTTTTTTTTTTTGCTGTTGGTGGGGTTCCTGGTTTGAATCCTGCTTTCTGTCTTTTCTGAATTTCTTTGCTTTGCTGGTATGAAACGAAGGATAAACACCACAAAAAAACACCTTTCAGATGTGGGACTTGATGGCTTTGTGGTAAAAGCCTTGCCTCTGTGTTAAGAGTTTGCTGGTTTAAATCTGGCTTGTCCCCACACTGGGTAAGTTGTGTGGGCTGTGGTGAGCATTTTGGTGGTTGACTGAACAAAGGTTGTAAAGACCTGCTGCTTCACAGCCTCAGAAAAATGGAGGGTGAAGTTTTGCATATAGGAAAAAGTCAATATTTTTTGCTTCATAACACCCTGTTTTCACCTTTTTATAAACCATGGGGGCAATTGCCCAGGTATTGCCCCCCTACTTCAATAGATGCCCTCCAAAACCACCCACATCCAACCTTCCACTAAGCCATTTCGACACCTTGCCCACAGCAGTCTCCAGAACCTTCCACACTCTTAACCTCGAGCCCTGGCCAGGGTTTGCCCCAGCAAACTCTCAACCCAGAGGCAAAGCTCTTCCAATTGAGCCACAGGATCTCCTGCTAGAAGCTTATTTTTACCATGATTTGCCAGCAACTAATTTTATTGACCTTTCATTGTTCTGTTTTTAAAAACGTCTTCTAATGTTCAAGATGAAACTAGAGGTAAGAATCGAACCAGGGAAGTCTTTCATCATAGATTTGCTAATGGCATTACTTAAAAACTCAAAACTTTGTTAGACATGTAAATAAGCAGGAAAGACAAAGACAAAGAGACACAGACACAGCTTTAGAAAGAGTGAGAAACAAATAGAGAGACAGCAAGAGAGAGACATATACAGTGAGACAGAGACATTTACTAAGAGACACAGAGACAATTAGATAGAGAAAATAGAGAGACAAAGATAGCGAGATATAGCCACTTCCTGATTATTGATGGATCTTCAGTGGAGATCATCAAGAGCACCAAATTTCTTGGTGTTCACTTGGCGGATAACCTCACCTCAACACCACTCAACACCAGCTCCATCACCAAGAAAGCCCAGCAGCGTCTCTACTCCCTGAGAAGGCTGAGGAAAGCTCATCTCCCTCCCCCATCCTCATCATGTTCTACAGAGAGACCTTTGAGAGCATCTTGAGCAGCTGCATCACTGCCTGGTTTGGGAACTGCACCGTCTCGGATCGCAAGACCCTACAGAGGATAGTGAGGGCAGTTGAGAAGATCATCAGAGTCTCTCTCCCATCTGTTATGCACATTTACACCACACGCTGCATCCGCAAGCACACAGCATTGTGGACGACCAGACACACCCATCACACACACTTTTCACTCTCCTGCCATCAGGTAAACGGTTACGAAGCATTCAGGCCGCCACATCCAGACTGTGCAACAGTTTTTTTCCTGCAAGCCATCAGGCCACTCAATACACAGAACTGAAAGGAAACTCACACACACACACACACACACACACACACACACACACACACACACACACACACACACTCATTTAATGTGTGTTACTGGACTGTATAACCTGGACTTAACACTCGATACACGCTCATTACTCATCTCAGCCCATTCCACCATCTTTTATTTATTATTATTTATACTCTACGTACTACACTGTTTACATGCTGTTTTTTGCACCTTTGACACTATTATACCGTTTACATGCTGTTTGTTGCACCTTTACTGTTTCTTATTACACTATACTGTTATTCTACTATACTGTTTACATGCTGTCATTTGCACCTCTTGACTGCTGCTGTTTTTTGCACAACATTGTGTCTGTTTATATTCACTCCCGGGTATAGTTTTTACAGTTTCCTCATACAGTACTGTATATTCAGAGTCTACAGTAGGTTTACTAGTCAGCGCTGTCTCAGGTTTTGTGTCTTGTCTTGTTTTCTATCTGCACTGTCTGTCTGTATTGTTTGCACTAGGTTGCACTCAATGCACTTTATGTAGCTTGTTGTTGTTTAGTGTAGCACCAGGGTTCCGGAGGAACGTTGTCTCGTTTGTACTGTGTACTGTGTACCACTGTGTATAGTAGAAATGACAATAAAATCCTCTTGACTTGACTTGACTTGACTTGATGGTGAGGATCAGGGTTTGAATCCTGCTTCTTGCCTGCTAGTTGCGATGTAGGTTATGTTCCTGCTTCCTAAATCTTTCTTTAGCTTTATATTCTTGTGTTGGTGGTTTAAAGATAGATAGACCTGCTCTAAACAAACTTCCCAACCTGTCTTCCCTGATGGTTCAGTGGGTTAAATCAGGTGTGTTGCTTTTGGTGGGGTTCAGGGTTCGAATCCTGCTTTCTGCCTGCCAGTCACGATCAGGATTCGCTTCCTAAATCTTTCTTTCTTTCTTTTAATGGGTTGGAAAGAAAGAAAGACCTGCTCTTAACAAGCTTCCTAGCCTGTCCTCACCGATGGTTTAATGGGTTAATGTTGGTATCTCGTTGGTGGTGGGGATCATGGTTTGAATCCTGATTTCTTCCTGCCATTTACAATGTGGGTTCTTACTTTAGCGTTAAATTCTTGTGTTGATGGTTTGAAAAGAAAGATAGACCTGCTCTAATCAAGCTTCCCCTCCTGTTTTTTTCTGATGGCTCAGTGGGTTAAGGCTGGTACTTTGCTAATGTTGGTGGTCAGGGTTCAAACCTTGCTTTCTGTCTGCTAGTCATGAGGTAGGTTAAATTCCTGATTCCTACATCTTCATATTCTTGTTTTGATGGGTTAAAAAGATAGACCTGCTCTAAACAAGCTCCCCAACTCCCTGATGGTTCAGTGAGTTAATGCTGGTCTCTCGCTGATGGCGTGAATCAGGGTTTGAATCCTGCTGTATCCCTGCTAGTCACGATGTATGTTTGCTTCCTACGTCTGCATTTAGCATTATATTCTTGCGTTGATGGTGTGAAAGAAAAGATAGACCTGCTCCAAACAATAGTCCCAGCCTGTCCTTCCCGATGGTTCGGTGGGTTAAGACTGGTATTTCGCTGTTGGTGGGGTTCAGGGTTCGAATCCTGCTTTCTGTCTGGTCAAAATTTCTGGCTTTGAAGCATGAAACAAAGGATAAACCCCCCAAAAAAAGAAGGTCATTTGTGGGACTTGATGGCTTTGTGGTAAAAGCCTTGCCTCTGAGCTCAGAGGTTGCCGGTTCGAATCTGGCTTGTCCCCACACTGGTTAAGCTGTGTGTTGAGCAGTGGAGTGGTTGACTCTAAACAAAGTCTGTGAAGACCTGCTGTTTCACAGTCTCAGAAAAAGTGAGGGTGATAGGTTTTTGGCAGAATTTTTCCCTATATATGCAAAACTAAGTCGAAACTTTTTTGGACATTTTTGCTTCATAACCACCTGTTTCAGCTTCTCAGACGCCCGGAGGGGGGGAGGTGCCCGGATATTGCCCCCCTGCTTCAGGATACACTCTCAGAAACCATCCACATCCAAGCACCCATTTCTGACACCTTTCAAACTCTTAACTTCGAGCCCTGGCCGGGGTTTGAACCGGCAACCTCTCAACCCAGAGGCAAAGCTCTTTCATTTGAGCCACAGGATCTCCTGCAAGCACCTGTTTTTTTTTTGGACCTGATTTAGTTCTTTTTTAAAACTTTTTAAACAATTTAAAGAAAATCTCAGCGGTAGGAATCGAACCGGTGAGTCAAATAGCAGTAACCACTTCACTGACCATTACACCAACACAGGAGAGGCAAACAAGCCTTTGCTTATTGGACCGCTGGCTTTTCTATAGTTAGGAGACCACTGTTTTTAGTTAGATCATGATGGTAGAGGGTGAAAACTTCTCCTTCCTGTACATTCTCTCAGTAACTGGAAGTCTATGAGAAGTAACTCAGGTACCAACACCTGCACCACTGATATACCATGATTTACCAGCAACCAATTTTAATGACCTTTCATTGTTCTGTTTTTAAAAACTTCTTATAATGTTCAATATAAAACTAGAGGTAAGAATCGAACCAGGAAAGTCTTACATCAGAGACCAAGACATTAACCGCTACACCACCAATGGACAGGGAGCAACGGGTTTGCTTATTGGACTTTTGTCTTCAAGAGTCTAAAAAAGATACGAGAGGTGATTTTTCTTTTTTCTCCGTTCACGACGTTAGCATTTAGACTGCAATTAGATGTCTATTTAAGGCATTGGGCAGAGGCCCTTTTCCAGTGTAACCTACAACCAAACAAACGAGAGCTATGGGCCTGGCACGAGCGCACTGGGGCAGATTGCTACTGTCGGGATTGGAACTTGTGACCGTTTGACCCACAGACCAAAGCCTTTACTACCAAGCTACTACCACCACCCTACGAGAAATGACTCAACTGTACAAGAACCACAAGACCAACACCCGCACCACTGAGGTAATTCTTGTACCATGATAAAACACAGTCAACCACAAGACTCTCTTGTCTACCCTCAGGATCCTTGGTATCCGTGGAGCAGCATGGAAATGGTTTGCTTCCTACCTGGAAGGTCGCTCATACCAGGTAACATTGAGGGGGTCCACATCTGCTGGTCATCCCAGCACCATTTTACCTCAGGGACCTTGTCACACCTCGCACTGCACCACGCTGTCGGAGATCCTCCAGCACTGCTCGACTGGTACCACCTTCTTTCAGGATGAGAGGTAAGTATACTTCAAGGCTCTTCTATCTTCTGGCACCAGGGTGGTGAAATGAACGTCCCCTAGATGTATGAACAGCAGAGTCTCTGGCTTTCTTCAAGCGACAGTTGTAGACCTACCTCTTCCTGAAACACTTAAACTAACACGTTCCATGTTTGCTTTGTTTATACTCAACAGAGTAAAGCTTTTTTCTACAATTGTTTTGGCTCAGTTGGTGTAGGTACGTACCTCCCTGATGGTGCCAACTGGAGTTCACTTTGCGGTCTATTTTCTTCCCCTGTCTATGTTTAGAGAAAAGCTTTGCTGATATTAAAAGGGGCCGGGCTGCTGCCAGCTTTGATGGCTCAGTGGTTTATGGCCGTTCCTCTGTAAAAAAGGTGGATCAGGGTTCAAGTCCTGGTCTCTTTGTTCAGCTATGATGGCCCAGTGGGTTAAGCCCAGAACCTCCATGATTGTATTATTCAGCTTTTGAGGCCTAGTCTGGGTGTTTTTTTTTTTTTTTTTTGCATTAGGTGCTTGCTTTGCTCAGAGAAAAGATAAAGCAGTACAACAGGAGGGTTTGCGCTTATTGGCTGTGATAGCCTAGTGGCTTAATGTTAGTATCCCCACAAGGATGAGTTTGAGAGTTCGATTCCTGTTCAAACTGGTTTCTGTGTTGGTAAATTAAACTCCTGAACCAAATGAATGGGTTAATGCTTGTGCCTGAATATAGACTACACTGATGATAAGATTTTTAATCCAGTCCCACATGCCTTTTTTCTTACTGTGCTGTCATTAAACAAAGGATGAGCCCTCCAAAAAGCACACATGCTTGTCAGCAGTGGTGGCTCAGTGCGTTAATGCTTGTGCCAGGCTTCCCAGCCATTCCTTCCTGGTGGTTTAGTGGGTTAACACATTTACCTCACTTTTGGTGGGGATCAAGGTTCAAATGATGCTTAGTTCCTGCTAGTTACGATGTGGGTTTAATGCGTGCTTCTTAAATTTTTCTTTAGCGCTATATTTTTGTTTTGATGGGTTGAAAAGAAAGATACACCTGCTCTAAACACATTTTCCAGCCTGTCCTCCCCGATGGTTCCCCGCAAGCTAGTGCCTCCCTGATAGAGGAGATCAGGGTTCGAATCCTGCTTTCTCCATACTAGTCATGATGTGGGTTTACATCTATCTTTAGCGTTATATTCTTGTGTTGATGGGTTGAAAATATGGATAGACCTGCTCTAAACATGCTTGGCAGCCTGTTCCCCCTAATGGTTCAGTGGAATAAGACTTTTTTTTTTTTGCTGTTGGTGGGGTTCCTGGTTTGAATCCTGCTTTCTGTCTTTTCTGAATTTCTTTGCTTTGCTGGTATGAAACGAAGGATAAACACCACAAAAAAACACCTTTCAGCTGTGGGACTTGATGGCTTTGTGGTAAAAGCCTTGCCTCTGTGTTAAGAGTTTGCTGGTTTAAATCTGGCTTGTCCCCACACTGGGTAAGTTGTGTGGGCTGTGGTGAGCATTTTGGTGGTTGACTGAACAAAGGTTGTAAAGACCTGCTGCTTCACAGCCTCAGAAAAATGGAGGGTGAAGTTTTGCATATAGGAAAAAGTCAATATTTTTTGCTTCATAACACCCTGTTTTCACCTTTTTATAAACCATGGGGGCAATTGCCCAGGTATTGCCCCCCTACTTCAATAGATGCCCTCCAAAACCACCCAGATCCAACCTTCCACTAAGCCATTTCGACACCTTGCCCACAGCAGTCTCCAGAACCTTCCACACTCTTAACCTTGAGCCCTGGCCAGGGTTTGCCCCAGCAAACTCTCAACCCAGAGGCAAAGCTCTTCCAATTGAGCCACAGGATCTCCTGCTAGAAGCTTATTTTTACCATGATTTGCCAGCAACTAATTTTATTGACCTTTCATTGTTCTGTTTTTAAAAACGTCTTCTAATGTTCAATATGAAACTAGAGGTAAGAATCGAACCAGGGAAGTCTTTCATCATAGATTTGCTAATGGCATTACTTAAAAACTCAAAACTTTGTTAGACATGTAAATAAGCAGGAAAGACAAAGACAAAGAGACACAGACACAGCTTTAGAAAGAGTGAGAAACAAATAGAGAGACAGCAAGAGAGAGACATATACAGTGAGACAGAGACATTTACTAAGAGACACAGAGACAATTAGATAGAGAAAATAGAGAGACAAAGATAGCGAGATATAGCCACTTCCTGATTATTGATGGATCTTCAGTGGAGATCATCAAGAGCACCAAATTCCTTGGTGTTCACTTGGCGGATAACCTCACCTCAACACCACTCAACACCAGCTCCATCACCAAGAAAGCCCAGCAGTGTCTCTACTTCCTGAGAAGGCTGAGGAAAGCTCATCTCCCTCCCCCATCCTCATCATGTTCTACAGAGAGACCTTTGAGAGCATCTTGAGCAGCTGCATCACTGCCTGGTTTGGGAACTGCACCGTCTCGGATCGCAAGACCCTACAGAGGATAGTGAGGGCAGCTGAGAAGATCATCAGAGTCTCTCTCCCATCTGTTATGCACATTTACACCACACGCTGCATCCGCAAGCACACAGCATTGTGGACGACCAGACACACCCATCACACACACTTTTCACTCTCCTGCCATCAGGTAAACGGTTACGAAGCATTCAGGCCGCCACATCCAGACTGTGCAACAGTTTTTTTCCTGCAAGCCATCAGGCCACTCAATACACAGAACTGAAAGGAAACTCACACACACACACACACACACACACACACACACACACACACACACACACACACACACACTCATTTAATGTGTGTTACTGGACTGTATAACCTGGACTTAACACTCGATACACGCTCATTACTCATCTCAGCCCATTCCACCATCATTTATTTATTATTATTTATACTCTACGTACTACACTGTTTACATGCTGTTTTTTGCACCTTTGACACTATTATACCGTTTACATGCTGTTTGTTGCACCTTTACTGTTTCTTATTACACTATACTGTTATTCTACTATACTGTTTAGATGCTGTCATTTGCACCTCTTGACTGCTGCTGTTTTTTGCACAACATTGTGTCTGTTTATATTCACTCCCGGGTATAGTTTTTACAGTTTCCTCATAGAGCACTGTATATTCAGAGTCTACAGTAGGTTTACTAGTCGGCGCTGTCTCAGGTTTTGTGTCTTGTCTTGTGTTGTCTTGTTTTCTATCTGCACTGTCTGTCTGTATTGTTTGCACTAGGTTGCACTCAATGCACTTTATGTAGCTTGTTGTTGTTTAGTGTAGCACCAGGGTTCCGGAGGAACGTTGTCTCGTTTGTACTGTGTACTGTGTACCACTGTGTATAGTAGAAATGACAATAAAAGCCTCTTGACTTGACTTGACTTGACTTGACTTGACTAGACTTGATGGTGAGGATCAGGGTTTGAATCCTGCTTCTTGCCTGCTAGTTGCGATGTAGGTTATGTTCCTGCTTCCTAAATCTTTCTTTAGCTTTATATTCTTGTGTTGGTGGTTTAAAGATAGATAGACCTGCTCTAAACAAATTTCCCAACCTGTCTTCCATGATGGTTCAGTGGGTTATATCAGGTGTGTTGCTTTTGGTGGGGTTCAGGGTTCGAATCCTGCTTTCTGCCTGCCAGTCACGATCAGGATTCACTTCCTAAATCTTTCTTTTAATGGGTTGGAAAGAAAGAAAGACCTGCTCTTAACAAGCTTCCTAGCCTGTCCTCACCGATGGTTTAATGGGTTAATGTTGGTATCTCGTTGGTGGTGGGGATCATGGTTTGAATCCTGATTTCTTCCTGCCATTTACAATGTGGGTTCTTACTTTAGCGTTAAATTCTTGTGTTGATGGTTTGAAAAGAAAGATAGACCTGCTCTAATCAAGCTTCCCCTCCTGTTTTTTTCTGATGGCTCAGTGGGTTAAGGCTGGTACTTTGCTAATGTTGGTGGTCAGGGTTCAAACCTTGCTTTCTGTCTGCTAGTCATGAGGTAGGTTAAATTCCTGATTCCTACATCTTCATATTCTTGTTTTGATGGGTTAAAAAGATAGACCTGCTCTAAACAAGCTCCCCAACTCCCTGATGGTTCAGTGAGTTAATGCTGGTCTCTCGCTGATGGCGTGAATCAGGGTTTGAATCCTGCTGTATCCCTGCTAGTCACGATGTATGTTTGCTTCCTACGTCTGCATTTAGCATTATATTCTTGCGTTGATAGTGTGAAAGAAAAGATAGACCTGCTCCAAACAATAGTCCCAGCCTGTCCTTCCCGATGGTTCGGTGGGTTAAGACTGGTATTTCGCTGTTGGTGGGGTTCAGGGTTCGAATCCTGCTTTCTGTCTTTCTGTCTGGTCAAAATTTCTGGCTTTGAAGCATGAAACGAAGGATAAACCCCCCAAAAAAAAGAAGGTGATTTGTGGGACTTGATGGCTTTGTGGTAAAAGCCTTGCCTCTGAGCTCAGAGGTTGCCGGTTCGAATCTGGCTTGTCCCCACACTGGTTAAGCTGTGTGTTGAGCAGTGGAGTAGTTGACTCTAAACAAAGTCTGTGAAGACCTGCTGTTTCACAGTCTCAGAAAAAGTGAGGGTGATAGGTTTTTGGCAGAATTTTTCCCTATATATGCAAAACTAAGTCAAAACTTTTCTGGACATTTTTGCTTCATAACCACCTGTTTCAGCTTCTCAGACGCCCGGGGGGGGGGGGAGGTGCCCGGATATTGCCCCTCTGCTTCAGGATACACTCTCAGAAACCATGCACATCCAAGCACCCATTTCTGACACCTTTCAAACTCTTAACTTCGAGCCCTGGCCGGGGTTTGAACCGGCAACCTCTCAACCCAGAGGCAAAGCTCTTTCATTTGAGCCACAGGATCTCCTGCAAGCACCTGTTTTTTTTTTGGACCTGATTTAGTTCTTTTTTAAAACTTTTTAAACAATTTAAAGAAAATCTCAGCGGTAGGAATCGAACCGGTGAGTCAAATAGCAGTAACCACTTCACTGACCATTACACCAACACAGGAGAGGCAAACAAGCCTTTGCTTATTGGACCGTTGGCTTTTCTATAGTTAGGAGACCACTGTTTTTAGTTAGATCATGATGGTAGAGGGTGAAAACTTCTCCTTCCTGTACATTCTCTCAGTAACTGGAAGTCTATGAGAAGTAACTCAGGTACCAACACCTGCACCACTGATATACCATGATTTACCAGCAACCAATTTTAATGACCTTTCATTGTTCTGTTTTTAAAAACTTCTTATAATGTTCAATATAAAACTAGAGGTAAGAATCGAACCAGGAAAGTCTTACATCAGAGACCAAGACATTAACCGCTACACCACCAATGGACAGGGAGCAACGGGTTTGCTTATTGGACTTTTGTCTTCAAGAGTCTAAAAAAGATACGAGAGGTGATTTTTCTTTTTTCTCCGTTCACGACGTTAGCATTTAGACTGCAATTAGATGTCTATTTAAGGCATTGGGCAGAGGCCCTTTTCCAGTGTAACCTACAACCAAACAAACAAGAGCTATGGGCCTGGCACGAGCGCACTGGGGCAGATTGCTACTGTCGGGATTGGAACTTGTGACCGTTTGACCCACAGACCAAAGCCTTTACTACCAAGCTACTACCACCACCCTACGAGAAATGACTCAACTGTACAAGAACCACAAGACCAACACCCGCACCACTGAGGTAATTCTTGTACCATGATAAAACACAGTCAACCACAAGACTCTCTTGTCTACCCTCAGGAGCCTTGGTATCCGTGGAGCAGCATGGAAATGGTTTGCTTCCTACCTGGAAGGTCGCTCATACCAGGTAACATTGAGGGGGTCCACATCTGCTGGTCATCCCAGCACCATTTTACCTCAGGGACCTCGTCACACCTCGCACTGCACCACGCTGTCGGAGATCCTCCAGCACTGCTCGACTGGTACCACCTTCTTTCAGGATGAGAGGTAAGTATACTTCAAGGCTCTTCTATCTTCTGGCACCAGGGTGGTGAAATGAACGTCCCCTAGATGTATGAACAGCAGAGTCTCTGGCTTTCTTCAAGCGACAGTTGTAGACCTACCTCTTCCTGAAACACTTAAACTAACACGTTCCATGTTTGCTTTGTTTATACTCAACAGAGTAAAGCTTTTTTCTACAATTGTTTTGGCTCAGTTGGTGTAGGTACGTACCTCCCTGATGGTGCCAACTGGAGTTCACTTTGCGGTCTATTTTCTTCCCCTGTCTATGTTTAGAGAAAAGCTTTGCTGATATTAAAAGGGGCCGGGCTGCTGCCAGCTTTGATGGCTCAGTGGTTTATGGCCGTTCCTCTGTAAAAAAGGTGGATCAGGGTTCAAGTCCTGGTCTCTTTGTTCAGCTATGATGGCCCAGTGGGTTAAGCCCAGAACCTCCATGATTGTATTATTCAGCTTTTGAGGCCTAGTCTGGGTGTTTTTTTTTTTTTTTTTTGCATTAGGTGCTTGCTTTGCTCAGAGAAAAGATAAAGCAGTACAACAGGAGGGTTTGCGCTTATTGGCTGTGATAGCCTAGTGGCTTAATGTTAGTATCCCCACAAGGATGAGTTTGAGAGTTCGATTCCTGTTCAAACTGGTTTCTGTGTTGGTAAATTAAACTCCTGAACCAAATGAATGGGTTAATGCTTGTGCCTGAATATAGACTACACTGATGATAAGATTTTTAATCCAGTCCCACATGCCTTTTTTCTTACTGTGCTGTCATTAAACAAAGGATGAGCCCTCCAAAAAGCACACATGCTTGTCAGCAGTGGTGGCTCAGTGCGTTAATGCTTGTGCCAGGCTTCCCAGCCATTCCTTCCTGGTGGTTTAGTGGGTTAACACATTTACCTCACTTTTGGTGGGGATCAAGGTTCAAATCATGCTTAGTTCCTGCTAGTTACGATGTGGGTTTAATGCGTGCTTCTTAAATTTTTCTTTAGCGCTATATTTTTGTTTTGATGGGTTGAAAAGAAAGATACACCTGCTCTAAACACATTTTCCAGCCTGTCCTCCCCGATGGTTCCCCGCAAGCTAGTGCCTCCCTGATAGAGGAGATCAGGGTTCGAATCCTGCTTTCTCCATACTAGTCATGATGTGGGTTAACATCTTACATCTATCTTTAGCGTTATATTCTTGTGTTGATGGGTTGAAAATATGGATAGACCTGCTCTAAACATGCTTGGCAGCCTGTTCCCCCTAATGGTTCAGTGGAATAAGACTTTTTTTTTTTTGCTGTTGGTGGGGTTCCTGGTTTGAATCCTGCTTTCTGTCTTTTCTGAATTTCTTTGCTTTGCTGGTATGAAACGAAGGATAAACACCACAAAAAAACACCTTTCAGCTGTGGGACTTGATGGCTTTGTGGTAAAAGCCTTGCCTCTGTGTTAAGAGTTTGCTGGTTTAAATCTGGCTTGTCCCCACACTGGGTAAGTTGTGTGGGCTGTGGTGAGCATTTTGGTGGTTGACTGAACAAAGGTTGTAAAGACCTGCTGCTTCACAGCCTCAGAAAAATGGAGGGTGAAGTTTTGCATATAGGAAAAAGTCAATATTTTTTGCTTCATAACACCCTGTTTTCACCTTTTTATAAACCATGGGGGCAATTGCCCAGGTATTGCCCCCCTACTTCAATAGATGCCCTCCAAAACCACCCACATCCAACCTTCCACTAAGTCATTTCGACACCTTGCCCACAGCAGTCTCCAGAACCTTCCACACTCTTAACCTCGAGCCCTGGCCAGGGTTTGCCCCAGCAAACTCTCAACCCAGAGGCAAAGCTCTTCCAATTGAGCCACAGGATCTCCTGCTAGAAGCTTATTTTTACCATGATTTGCCAGCAACTAATTTTATTGACCTTTCATTGTTCTGTTTTTAAAAACGTCTTCTAATGTTCAAGATGAAACTAGAGGTAAGAATCGAACCAGGGAAGTCTTTCATCATAGATTTGCTAATGGCATTACTTAAAAACTCAAAACTTTGTTAGACATGTAAATAAGCAGGAAAGACAAAGACAAAGAGACACAGACACAGCTTTAGAAAGAGTGAGAAACAAATAGAGAGACAGCAAGAGAGAGACATATACAGTGAGACAGAGACATTTACTAAGAGACACAGAGACAATTAGATAGAGAAAATAGAGAGACAAAGATAGCGAGATATAGCCACTTCCTGATTATTGATGGATCTTCAGTGGAGATCATCAAGAGCACCAAATTCCTTGGTGTTCACTTGGCGGATAACCTCACCTCAACACCACTCAACACCAGCTCCATCACCAAGAAAGCCCAGCAGTGTCTCTACTCCCTGAGAAGGCTGAGGAAAGCTCATCTCCCTCCCCCATCCTCATCATGTTCTACAGAGAGACCTTTGAGAGCATCTTGAGCAGCTGCATCACTGCCTGGTTTGGGAACTGCACCGTCTCGGATCGCAAGACCCTACAGAGGATAGTGAGGGCAGCTGAGAAGATCATCAGAGTCTCTCTCCCATCTGTTATGCACATTTACACCACACGCTGCATCCGCAAGCACACAGCATTGTGGACGACCAGACACACCCATCACACACACTTTTCACTCTCCTGCCATCAGGTAAACGGTTACGAAGCATTCAGGCCGCCACATCCAGACTGTGCAACAGTTTTTTCCTGCAAGCCATCAGGCCACTCAATACACAGAACTGAAAGGAAACTCACACACACACACACACACACACACACACACACACACACACACACACACACACACACACACACACACTCATTTAATGTGTGTTACTGGACTGTATAACCTGGACTTAACACTCGATACACGCTCATTACTCATCTCAGCCCATTCCACCATCATTTATTTATTATTATTTATACTCTACGTACTACACTGTTTACATGCTGTTTTTTGCACCTTTGACACTATTATACCGTTTACATGCTGTTTGTTGCACCTTTACTGTTTCTTATTACACTATACTGTTATTCTACTATACTGTTTACATGCTGTCATTTGCACCTCTTGACTGCTGCTGTTTTTTGCACAACATTGTGTCTGTTTATATTCACTCCCGGGTATAGTTTTTACAGTTTCCTCATACAGTACTGTATATTCAGAGTCTACAGTATGTTTACTAGTCGGCGCTGTCTCAGGTTTTGTGTCTTGTCTTGTGTTGTCTTGTTTTCTATCTGCACTGTCTGTCTGTATTGTTTGCACTAGGTTGCACTCAATGCACTTTATGTAGCTTGTTGTTGTTTAGTGTAGCACCAGGGTTCCGGAGGAACGTTGTCTCGTTTGTACTGTGTACTGTGTACCACTGTGTATAGTAGAAATGACAATAAAAGCCTCTTGACTTGACTTGACTTGACTTGACTTGATGGTGAGGATCAGGGTTTGAATCCTGCTTCTTGCCTGCTAGTTGCGATGTAGGTTATGTTCCTGCTTCCTAAATCTTTCTTTAGCTTTATATTCTTGTGTTGGTGGTTTAAAGATAGATAGACCTGCTCTAAACAAACTTCCCAACCTGTCTTCCCTGATGGTTCAGTGGGTTAAATCAGGTGTGTTGCTTTTGGTGGGGTTCAGGGTTCGAATCCTGCTTTCTGCCTGCCAGTCACGATCAGGATTCGCTTCCTAAATCTTTCTTTTAATGGGTTGGAAAGAAAGAAAGACCTGCTCTTAACAAGCTTCCTAGCCTGTCCTCACCGATGGTTTAATGGGTTAATGTTGGTTTCTCAATGGTGGTGGGGATCATGGTTTGAATCCTGATTTCTTCCTGCCATTTACAATGTGGGTTCTTACTTTAGCGTTAAATTCTTGTGTTGATGGTTTGAAAAGAAAGATAGACCTGCTCTAATCAAGCTTCCCCTCCTGTTTTTTTCTGATGGCTCAGTGGGTTAAGGCTGGTACTTTGCTAATGTTGGTGGTCAGGGTTCAAACCTTGCTTTCTGTCTGCTAGTCATGAGGTTGGTTAAATTCCTGATTCCTACATCTTCATATTCTTGTTTTAATGGGTTAAAAAGACAGACCTGCTCTAAACAAGCTCCCCATCTTGTCCTCCCTGATGGTTCAGTGAGTTAATGCTGGTCTCTCGCTGATGGCGTGAATCAGGGTTTGAATCCTGCTGTATCCCTGCTAGTCACGATGTATGTTTGCTTCCTACGTCTGCATTTAGCATTATATTCTTGCGTTGATGGTGTGAAAGAAAAGATAGACCTGCTCCAAACAATAGTCCCAGCCTGTCCTTCCCGATGGTTCGGTGGGTTAAGACTGGTATTTCGCTGTTGGCGAGGTTCAGGGTTCGAATCCTGCTTTCTGTCTGGTCTAAATTTCTGGCTTTGAAGCATGAAACGAAGGATAAACCCCCCAAAAAAAGAAGGTGCTTCGTGGGACTTGATGGCTTTGTGGTAAAAGCCTTGCCTCTGAGCTCAGAGGTTGCCGGTTCGAATCTGGCTTGTCCCCACACTGGTTAAGCTGTGTGGTGAGCAGTGGAGTGGTTGACTCTGAACAAAGTCTGTGAAGACCTGCTGCTTCACAGTCTCAGAAAAAGTGAGGGTGATAGGTTTTTGGCAGAATTTTTCCCTATATATGCAAAACTAAATCGATACTTTTTTGGACATTTTTGCTTCATAACCACCTGTTTCAGCTTCTCAGACGCCCGGGGGGGTGGGTTGAGAGATGCCCGGATATTGCCCCCCTGCTTCAGGATACACTCTCAGAAACCGTCCACATCCAAGCACCCATTTCTGACACCTTCCAAACTCTTAACTTCGAGCCCTGGCCGGGGTTTGAACCGGCAACCTCTCAACCCAGAGGCAAAGCTCTTCCATTTGAGCCACAGGATCTCCTGCAATACCTGGGCAATTGCCCCCCTACTTCAATAGATGCCCTCCAAAACCACCCAGATCCAACCTTCCACTAAGCCATTTCGACACCTTGCCCACAGCAGTCTCCAGAACCTTCCACACCCTTAACCTCGAGCCCTGGCCAGGGTTTGCCCCAGCAAACTCTCAACCCAGAGGCAAAGCTCTTCCAATTGAGCCACAGGATCTCCTGCTAGAAGCCTTTTTTTACCGTGATTTGCCAGCAACTAATTTTATTGACCTTTCATTGTTCTGTTTTTAAAAACGTCTTCTAATGTTCAATATGAAACTAGAGGTAAGAATCGAACCAGGGAAGTCTTTCATCATAGATTTGCTAATGGCATTACTTAAAAACTCAAAACTTTGTTAGACATGTAAATAAGCAGGAAAGACAAAGACAAAGAGACACAGACACAGCTTTAAAAAGAGTGAGAAACAAAAAGAGAGACAGCAAGAGAGAGACATATACAGTGAGACAGAGACATTTACTAAGAGACACAGAGACAATTAGATAGAGAAAATAGAGAGACAAAGATAGCGAGATATAGCCACTTCCTGATTATTGATGGATCTTCAGTGGAGATCATCAAGAGCACCAAATTCCTTGGTGTTCACTTGGCGGATAACCTCACCTCAACACCACTCAACACCAGCTCCATCACCAAGAAAGCCCAGCAGCGTCTCTACTCCCTGAGAAGGCTGAGGAAAGCTCATCTCCCTCCCCCATCCTCATCATGTTCTACAGAGAGACCTTTGAGAGCATCTTGAGCAGCTGCATCACTGCCTGGTTTGGGAACTGCACCGTCTCGGATCGCAAGACCCTACAGAGGATAGTGAGGGCAGCTGAGAAGATCATCAGAGTCTCTCTCCCATCTGTTATGCACATTTACACCACACGCTGCATCCGCAAGCACACAGCATTGTGGACGACCAGACACACCAATCACACACACTTTTCACTCTCCTGCCATCAGGTAAACGGTTACGAAGCATTCAGGCCGCCACATCCAGACTGTGCAACAGTTTTTTTCCTGCAAGCCATCAGGCCACTCAATACACAGAACTGAAAGGAAACTCACACACACACACACACACACACACACACACACACACACACACACACACACACACACACACACTCATTTAATGTGTGTTACTGGACTGTATAACCTGGACTTAACAATCGATACACGCTCATTACTCATCTCAGCCCATTCCACCATCATTTATTTATTATTATTTATACTCTACGTACTACACTGTTTACATGCTGTTTTTTGCACCTTTGACACTATTATACCGTTTACATGCTGTTTGTTGCACCTTTACTGTTTCTTATTACACTATACTGTTATTCTACTATACTGTTTACATGCTGTCATTTGCACCTCTTGACTGCTGCTGTTTTTTGCACAACATTGTGTCTGTTTATATTCACTCCCGGGTATAGTTTTTACAGTTTCCTCATACAGTACTGTATATTCAGAGTCTACAGTAGGTTTACTAGTCGGCGCTGTCTCAGGTTTTGTGTCTTGTCTTGTGTTGTCTTGTTTTCTATCTGCACTGTCTGTCTGTATTGTTTGCACTAGGTTGCACTCAATGCACTTTATGTAGCTTGTTGTTGTTTAGTGTAGCACCAGGGTTCCGGAGGAACGTTGTCTCGTTTGTACTGTGTACTGTGTACCACTGTGTATAGTAGAAATGACAATAAAAGCCTCTTGACTTGACTTGACTTGACTTGACTTGATGGTGAGGATCAGGGTTTGAATCCTGCTTCTTGCCTGCTAGTTGCGATGTAGGTTATGTTCCTGCTTCCTAAATCTTTCTTTAGCTTTATATTCTTGTGTTGGTGGTTTAAAGATAGATAGACCTGCTCTAAACAAACTTCCCAACCTGTCTTCCCTGATGGTTCAGTGGGTTAAATCAGGTGTGTTGCTTTTGGTGGGGTTCAGGGTTCGAATCCTGCTTTCTGCCTGCCAGTCACGATCAGGATTCGCATCCTAAATCTTTCTTTCTTTCTTTTAATGGGTTGGAAAGAAAGAAAGACCTGCTCCTAACAAGCTTCCTAGCCTGTCCTCACCGATGGTTTAATGGGTTAATGTTGGTATCTCGTTGGTGGTGGGGATCATGGTTTGAATCCTGATTTCTTCCTGCCATTTACAATGTGGGTTCTTACTTTAGCGTTAAATTCTTGTGTTGATGGTTTGAAAAGAAAGATAGACCTGCTCTAATCAAGCTTCCCCTCCTGTTTTTTTCTGATGGCTCAGTGGGTTAAGGCTGGTACTTTGCTAATGTTGGTGGTCAGGGTTCAAACCTTGCTTTCTGTCTGCTAGTCATGAGGTAGGTTAAATTCCTGATTCCTACATCTTCATATTCTTGTTTTAATGGGTTAAAAAGACAGACCTGCTCTAAACAAGCTCCCCATCTTGTCCTCCCTGATGGTTCAGTGAGTTAATGCTGGTCTCTCGCTGATGGCGTGAATCAGGGTTTGAATCCTGCTGTATCCCTGCTAGTCATGATGTATGTTTGCTTCCTACGTCTGCATTTAGCATTATATTCTTGCGTTGATGGTGTGAAAGAAAAGATAGACCTGCTCCAAACAATAGTTTCAGCCTGTCCTTCCCGATGGTTTGGTGGGTTAAGACTGGTATTTCGCTGTTGGCGGGGTTCAGGGTTCGAATCCTGCTTTCTGTCTGGTCTAAATTTCTGGCTTTGAAGCATGAAACGAAGGATAAACCCCCCAAAAAAAGAAGGTGCTTCGTGGGACTTGATGGCTTTGTGGTAAAAGCCTTGCCTCTGAGCTCAGAGGTTGCTGGTTCGAATCTGGCTTGTCCCCACACTGGTTAAGCTGTGTGGTGAGCAGTGGAGTGGTTGACTCTGAACAAAGTCTGTGAAGACCTGCTGCTTCACAGTCTCAGAAAAAGTGAGGGTGATAGGTTTTTGGCAGAATTTTTCCCTATATATGCAAAACTAAATCGATACTTTTTTGGACATTTTTGCTTCATAACTGCCTGTTTCAGCTTCTCAGACGCCCGGGGGGGTGGGTTGAGAGATGCCCGGATATTGCCCCCCTGCTTCAGGATACACTCTCAGAAACCGTCCACATCCAAGCACCCATTTCTGACACCTTCCAAACTCTTAACTTCGAGCCCTGGCCGGGGTTTGAACCGGCAACCTCTCAACCCAGAGGCAAAGCTCTTCCATTTGAGCCACAGGATCTCCTGCAATACCTGGGCAATTGCCCCCCTACTTCAATAGATGCCCTCCAAAACCACCCAGATCCAACCTTCCACTAAGCCATTTCGACACCTTGCCCACAGCAGTCTCCAGAACCTTCCACACTCTTAACCTCGAGCCCTGGCCAGGGTTTGCCCCAGCAAACTCTCAACCCAGAGGCAAAGCTCTTCCAATTGAGCCACAGGATCTCCTGCTAGAAGCCTTTTTTTACCGTGATTTGCCAGCAACTAATTTTATTGACCTTTCATTGTTCTGTTTTTAAAAACGTCTTCTAATGTTCAATATGAAACTAGAGGTAAGAATCGAACCAGGGAAGTCTTTCATCATAGATTTGCTAATGGCATTACTTAAAAACTCAAAACTTTGTTAGACATGTAAATAAGCAGGAAAGACAAAGACAAAGAGACACAGACACAGCTTTAAAAAGAGTGAGAAACAAAAAGAGAGACAGCAAGAGAGAGACATATACAGTGAGACAGAGACATTTACTAAGAGACACAGAGACAATTAGATAGAGAAAATAGAGAGACAAAGATAGCGAGATATAGCCACTTCCTGATTATTGATGGATCTTCAGTGGAGATCATCAAGAGCACCAAATTCCTTGGTGTTCACTTGGCGGATAACCTCACCTCAACACCACTCAACACCAGCTCAATCACCAAGAAAGCCCAGCAGCGTCTCTACTCCCTGAGAAGGCTGAGGAAAGCTCATCTCCCTCCCCCATCCTCATCATGTTCTACAGAGAGACCTTTGAGAGCATCTTGAGCAGCTGCATCACTGCCTGGTTTGGGAACTGCACCGTCTCGGATCGCAAGACCCTACAGAGGATAGTGAGGGCAGCTGAGAAGATCATCAGAGTCTCTCTCCCATCTGTTATGCACATTTACACCACACGCTGCATCCGCAAGCACACAGCATTGTGGACGACCAGACACACCAATCACACACACTTTTCACTCTCCTGCCATCAGGTAAACGGTTACGAAGCATTCAGGCCGCCACATCCAGACTGTGCAACAGTTTTTTTCCTGCAAGCCATCAGGCCACTCAATACACAGAACTGAAAGGAAACTCACACACACACACACACACACACACACACACACACACACACACACACACTCATTTAATGTGTGTTACTGGACTGTATAACCTGGACTTAACACTCGATACACGCTCATTACTCATCTCAGCCCATTCCACCATCATTTATTTATTATTATTTATACTCTACGTACTACACTGTTTACATGCTGTTTTTTGCACCTTTGACACTATTATACCGTTTACATGCTGTTTGTTGCACCTTTACTGTTTCTTATTACACTATACTGTTATTCTACTATACTGTTTACATGCTGTCATTTGCACCTCTTGACTGCTGCTGTTTTTTGCACAACATTGTGTCTGTTTATATTCACTCCCGGGTATAGTTTTTACAGTTTCCTCATACAGTACTGTATATTCAGAGTCTACAGTAGGTTTACTAGTCGGCGCTGTCTCAGGTTTTGTGTCTTGTCTTGTGTTGTCTTGTTTTCTATCTGCACTGTCTGTCTGTATTGTTTGCACTAGGTTGCACTCAATGCACTTTATGTAGCTTGTTGTTGTTTAGTGTAGCACCAGGGTTCCGGAGGAACGTTGTCTCGTTTGTACTGTGTACTGTGTACCACTGTGTATAGTAGAAATGACAATAAAAGCCTCTTGACTTGACTTGACTTGACTTGATGGTGAGGATCAGGGTTTGAATCCTGCTTCTTGCCTGCTAGTTGCGATGTAGGTTATGTTCCTGCTTCCTAAATCTTTCTTTAGCTTTATATTCTTGTGTTGGTGGTTTAAAGATAGATAGACCTGCTCTAAACAAACTTCCCAACCTGTCTTCCCTGATGGTTCAGTGGGTTAAATCAGGTGTGTTGCTTTTGGTGGGGTTCAGGGTTCGAATCCTGCTTTCTGCCTGCCAGTCACGATCAGGATTCGCTTCTTAAATCTTTCTTTCTTTCTTTTAATGGGTTGGAAAGAAAGAAAGACCTGCTCCTAACAAGCTTCCTAGCCTGTCCTCACCGATGGTTTAATGGGTTAATGTTGGTATCTCGTTGGTGGTGGGGATCATGGTTTGAATCCTGATTTCTTCCTGCCATTTACAATGTGGGTTCTTACTTTAGCGTTAAATTCTTGTGTTGATGGTTTGAAAAGAAAGATAGACCTGCTCTAATCAAGCTTCCCCTCCTGTTTTTTTCTGATGGCTCAGTGGGTTAAGGCTGGTACTTTGCTAATGTTGGTGGTCAGGGTTCAAACCTTGCTTTCTGTCTGCTAGTCATGAGGTAGGTTAAATTCCTGATTCCTACATCTTCATATTCTTGTTTTAATGGGTTAAAAAGACAGACCTGCTCTAAACAAGCTCCCCATCTTGTCCTCCCTGATGGTTCAGTGAGTTAATGCTGGTCTCTCGCTGATGGCGTGAATCAGGGTTTGAATCCTGCTGTATCCCTGCTAGTCATGATGTATGTTTGCTTCCTACGTCTGCATTTAGCATTATATTCTTGCGTTGATGGTGTGAAAGAAAAGATAGACCTGCTCCAAACAATAGTTTCAGCCTGTCCTTCCCGATGGTTTGGTGGGTTAAGACTGGTATTTCGCTGTTGGCGGGGTTCAGGGTTCGAATCCTGCTTTCTGTCTTGTCTAAATTTCTGGCTTTGAAGCATGAAACGAAGGATAAACCCCCCAAAAAAAGAAGGTGCTTCGTGGGACTTGATGGCTTTGTGGTAAAAGCCTTGCCTCTGAGCTCAGAGGTTGCCGGTTCGAATCTGGCTTGTCCCCACACTGGTTAAGCTGTGTGGTGAGCAGTGGAGTGGTTGACTCTGAACAAAGTCTGTGAAGACCTGCTGCTTCACAGTCTCAGAAAAAGTGAGGGTGATAGGTTTTTGGCAGAATTTTTCCCTATATATGCAAAACTAAGTCGATACTTTTTTGGACATTTTTGCTTCATAACCGCCTGTTTCAGCTTCTCAGACGCCCGGGGGGGTGGGTTGAGAGATGCCCGGATATTGCCCCCCTGCTTCAGGATACACTCTCAGAAACCGTCCACATCCAAGCACCCATTTCTGACACCTTCCAAACTCTTAACTTCGAGCCGTGGCCGGGGTTTGAACCGGCAACCTCTCAACCCAGAGGCAAAGCTCTTCCATTTGAGCCACAGGATCTCCTGCAATACCTGGGCAATTGCCCCCCTACTTCAATAGATGCCCTCCAAAACCACCCAGATCCAACCTTCCACTAAGCCATTTCGACACCTTGCCCACAGCAGTCTCCAGAACCTTCCACACTCTTAACCTCGAGCCCTGGCCAGGGTTTGCCCCAGCAAACTCTCAACCCAGAGGCAAAGCTCTTCCAATTGAGCCACAGGATCTCCTGCTAGAAGCCTTTTTTTACCGTGATTTGCCAGCAACTAATTTTATTGACCTTTCATTGTTCTGTTTTTAAAAACGTCTTCTAATGTTCAATATGAAACTAGAGGTAAGAATCGAACCAGGGAAGTCTTTCATCATAGATTTGCTAATGGCATTACTTAAAAACTCAAAACTTTGTTAGACATGTAAATAAGCAGGAAAGACAAAGACAAAGAGACACAGACACAGCTTTAAAAAGAGTGAGAAACAAAAAGAGAGACAGCAAGAGAGAGACATATACAGTGAGACAGAGACATTTACTAAGAGACACAGAGACAATTAGATAGAGAAAATAGAGAGACAAAGATAGCGAGATATAGCCACTTCCTGATTATTGATGGATCTTCAGTGGAGATCATCAAGAGCACCAAATTCCTTGGTGTTCACTTGGCGGATAACCTCACCTCAACACCACTCAACACCAGCTCAATCACCAAGAAAGCCCAGCAGCGTCTCTACTCCCTGAGAAGGCTGAGGAAAGCTCATCTCCCTCCCCCATCCTCATCATGTTCTACAGAGAGACCTTTGAGAGCATCTTGAGCAGCTGCATCACTGCCTGGTTTGGGAACTGCACCGTCTCGGATCGCAAGACCCTACAGAGGATAGTGAGGGCAGCTGAGAAGATCATCAGAGTCTCTCTCCCATCTGTTATGCACATTTACACCACACGCTGCATCCGCAAGCACACAGCATTGTGGACGACCAGACACACCAATCACACACACTTTTCACTCTCCTGCCATCAGGTAAACGGTTACGAAGCATTCAGGCCGCCACATCCAGACTGTGCAACAGTTTTTTTCCTGCAAGCCATCAGGCCACTCAATACACAGAACTGAAAGGAAACTCACACACACACACACACACACACACACACACACACACACACACACACACACACACTCATTTAATGTGTGTTACTGGACTGTATAACCTGGACTTAACACTCGATACACGCTCATTACTCATCTCAGCCCATTCCACCATCATTTATTTATTATTATTTATACTCTACGTACTACACTGTTTACATGCTGTTTTTTGCACCTTTGACACTATTATACCGTTTACATGCTGTTTGTTGCACCTTTACTGTTTCTTATTACACTATACTGTTATTCTACTATACTGTTTACATGCTGTCATTTGCACCTCTTGACTGCTGCTGTTTTTTGCACAACATTGTGTCTGTTTATATTCACTCCCGGGTATAGTTTTTACAGTTTCCTCATACAGTACTGTATATTCAGAGTCTACAGTAGGTTTACTAGTCGGCGCTGTCTCAGGTTTTGTGTCTTGTCTTGTGTTGTCTTGTTTTCTATCTGCACTGTCTGTCTGTATTGTTTGCACTAGGTTGCACTCAATGCACTTTATGTAGCTTGTTGTTGTTTAGTGTAGCACCAGGGTTCCGGAGGAACGTTGTCTCGTTTGTACTGTGTACTGTGTACCACTGTGTATAGTAGAAATGACAATAAAAGCCTCTTGACTTGACTTGACTTGACTTGATGGTGAGGATCAGGGTTTGAATCCTGCTTCTTGCCGGCTAGTTGCGATGTAGGTTATGTTCCTGCTTCCTAAATCTTTCTTTAGCTCTATATTCTTGTGTTGGTGGTTTAAAGATAGATAGACCTGCTCTAAACAAACTTCCCAACCTGTCTTCCCTGATGGTTCAGTGGGTTAAATCAGGTGTGTTGCTTTTGGTGGGGTTCAGGGTTCGAATCCTGCTTTCTGCCTGCCAGTCACGATCAGGATTCGCTTCCTAAATCTTTCTTTCTTTCTTTTAATGGGTTGGAAAGAAAGAAAGACCTGCTCCTAACAAGCTTCCTAGCCTGTCCTCACCGATGGTTTAATGGGTTAATGTTGGTATCTCGTTGGTGGTGGGGATCATGGTTTGAATCCTGATTTCTTCCTGCCATTTACAATGTGGGTTCTTACTTTAGCGTTAAATTCTTGTGTTGATGGTTTGAAAAGAAAGATAGACCTGCTCTAATCAAGCTTCCCCTCCTGTTTTTTTCTGATGGCTCAGTGGGTTAAGGCTGGTACTTTGCTAATGTTGGTGGTCAGGGTTCAAACCTTGCTTTCTGTCTGCTAGTCATGAGGTAGGTTAAATTCCTGATTCCTACATCTTCATATTCTTGTTTTAATGGGTTAAAAAGACAGACCTGCTCTAAACAAGCTCCCCATCTTGTCCTCCCTGATGGTTCAGTGAGTTAATGCTGGTCTCTCGCTGATGGCGTGAATCAGGGTTTGAATCCTGCTGTATCCCTGCTAGTCATGATGTATGTTTGCTTCCTACGTCTGCATTTAGCATTATATTCTTGCGTTGATGGTGTGAAAGAAAAGATAGACCTGCTCCAAACAATAGTTTCAGCCTGTCCTTCCCGATGGTTTGGTGGGTTAAGACTGGTATTTCGCTGTTGGCGGGGTTCAGGGTTTGAATCCTGCTTTCTGTCTTGTCTAAATTTCTGGCTTTGAAGCATGAAACGAAGGATAAACCCCCCAAAAAAAGAAGGTGCTTCGTGGGACTTGATGGCTTTGTGGTAAAAGCCTTGCCTCTGAGCTCAGAGGTTGCCGGTTCGAATCTGGCTTGTCCCCACACTGGTTAAGCTGTGTGGTGAGCAGTGGAGTGGTTGACTCTGAACAAAGTCTGTGAAGACCTGCTGCTTCACAGTCTCAGAAAAAGTGAGGGTGATAGGTTTTTGGCAGAATTTTTCCCTATATATGCAAAACTAAGTCGATACTTTTTTGGACATTTTTGCTTCATAACCATCTGTTTCAGCTTCTCAGACGCCCGGGGGGGGGAGATGCCCGGATATTGCCCCCCCTGCTTCAGGATACACTCTCAGAAACCGTCCACATCCAAGCACCCATTTCTGACACCTTCCAAACTCTTAACTTCGAGCCCTGGCCGGGGTTTGAACCGGCAACCTCTCAACCCAGAGGCAAAGCTCTTCCATTTGAGCCACAGGATCTCCTGCAAGCACCTGTTTTTTTTTTTGGACCTGATTTAGTTCTTTTTTTAAAACTTTTTAAACAATTTAAAGAAAATCTCAGCAGTAGGAATCGAACCGGTGAGTCAGATAGCAGTAACCACTTCACTGACCATTACACCAACACAGGAGAGGCAAACAAGCCTTTGCTTATTGGACTCTTGGCTTTTCTATAGTTAGGAGACCACTGTTTTCAATTAGATCATGATGGTAGAGGGTCAAAACTTCTCCTTCCTGTACATTCTCTCAGTAACTGGAAGTCTATGAGAAGTAACTCAGGTACCAACACCTGCACCACTGATATACCATGATTTACCAGCAACCAATTTTAATGACCTTTCATTGATCTGTTTTTAAAAACTTCTTATAATGTTCAATATGAAACTAGAGGTAAGAATCGAACCAGGAAAGTCTTACATCAGAGACCAAGACATTAACCGCTACACCACCAATGGACAGGGAGCAACGGGTTTGCTTATTGGACTTTTGTCTTCAAGAGTCTAAAAAAGATACGAGAGGTGATTTTTCTTTTTTCTCCGTTCACGACGTTAGCATTTAGACTGCAATTAGATGTCTATTTAAGGCATTGGGCAGAGGCCCTTTTCCAGTGTAACCTACAACCAAACAAACAAAAGCTATGGGCCTGGCACGAGCGCACTGTGGCAGATTGCTACTGTCGGGATTGGAACTTGTGACCTTTTGACCCACAGACCAAAGCCTTTACTACCAAGCTACTACCACCACCCTACGAGAAATGACTCAACTGTACAAGAACCACAAGACCAACACCTGCACCACTGAGGTAATTCTTGTACCATGATAAAACACAGTCAACCACAAGACTCTCTTGTCTACCCTCAGGAGCCTTGGTATCCGTGGAGCAGCATGGAAATGGTTTGCTTCCTACCTGGAAGGTCGCTCATACCAGGTAACATTGAGGGGGTCCACATCTGCTGGTCATCCCAGCACCATTTTACCTCAGGGACCTCGTCACATCTCACACTGCACCACGCTGTCGGAGATCCTCCAGCACTGCTCGACTGGTACCACCTTCTTTCAGGATGAGAGGTAAGTATACTTTAAGGCTCTTCTATCTTCTGGCACCAGGGTGGTGAAATGAACGTCCCCTAGATGTATGAACAGCAGAGTCTCTGGCTTTCTTCAAGCGACAGTTGTAGACCTACCTCTTCCTGAAACACTTAAACTAACACGTTCCATGTTTGCTTTGTTCATACTCAACAGAGTAAAGCTTTTTTCTACAATTGTTTTGGCTCAGTTGGTGTAGGTACGTACCTCCCTGATGGTGCCAACTGGAGTTCACTTTGCGGTCTATTTTCTTCCCCCGTCTATGTTTAGAGAAAAGCTTTGCTGATATTAAAAGGGGCCGGGCTGCTGCCAGCTTTGATGGCTCAGTGGTTTATGGCCGTTCCTATGTAAAAAAGGTGGATCAGGGTTCAAGTCCTGGTCTCTTTGTTCAGCTATGATGGCCCAGTGGGTTAAGCCCAGAACCTCCATGATTGTATTATTCAGCTTTTGAGGCCTAGTCTGGGTGTTTTTTTTTTTTTTTTTTTTTTGCATTAGGTGCTTGCTTTGCTCAGAGAAAAGATAAAGCAGTACAACAGGAGGGTTTGCGCTTATTGGCTGTGATAGCCTAGTGGCTTAATGTTAGTATCCCCACAAGGATGAGTTTGAGAGTTCGATTCCTGTTCAAACTGGTTTCTGTGTTGGTAAATTAAACTCCTGAACCAAATGAATGGGTTAATGCTTGTGCCTGAATATAGACTACACTGATGATAAGATTTTTAATCCAGTCCCACATGCCTTTTTTCTTACTGTGCTGTCATTAAACAAAGGATGAGCCCTCCAAAAAGCACACATGCTTGTCAGCAGTGGTGGCTCAGTGCGTTAATGCTTGTGCCAGGCTTCCCAGCCATTCCTTCCTGGTGGTTTAGTGGGTTAACGCATTTACCTCACTTTTGGTGGGGATCAAGGTTCAAATGATGCTTAGTTCCTGCTAGTTACGATGTGGGTTTAATGCGTGCTTCTTAAATTTTTCTTTAGCGCTATATTTTTGTTTTGATGGGTTGAAAAGAAAGATACACCTGCTCTAAACACATTTTCCAGCCTGTCCTCCCCGATGGTTCCCCCGAAAGCTAGTGCCTCCCTGATAGAGGAGATCAGGGTTCGAATCCTGCTTTCTCCATACTAGTCATGATGTGGGTTAACATCTTACATCTATCTTTAGCGTTATATTCTTGTGTTGATGGGTTGAAAGTATGGATAGACCTGCTCTAAACATGCTTGGCAGCCTGTTCCCCCTAATGGTTCAGTGGAATAAGACTGGTTTTTTGCTGTTGGTGGGGTTCCGGGTTTGAATCCTGCTTTCTGTCTGTTCTGAATTTCTTTGCTTTGCTGGTATGAAACGAAGGATAAACACCACAAAAAAACACCTTTCAGCTGTGGGACTTGATGGCTTTGTGGTAAAAGCCTTGCCTCTGTGTTAAGAGTTTGCTGGTTTAAATCTGGCTTGTCCCCACACTGGGTAAGTTGTGTGGGCTGTGGTGAGCATTTTGGTGGTTGACTGAACAAAGGTTGTAAAGACCTGCTGCTTCACAGCCTCAGAAAAATGGAGGGTGAAGTTTTGCATATAGGAAAAAGTCAATATTTTTTGCTTCATAACACCCTGTTTTCACCTTTTTATAAACCATGGGGGCAATTGCCCAGGTATTGCCCCCCTACTTCAATAGATGCCCTCCAAAACCACCCAGATCCAACCTTCCACTAAGCCATTTCGACACCTTGCCCACAGCAGTCTCCAGAACCTTCCACACTCTTAACCTCGAGCCCTGGCCAGGGTTTTCCCCAGCAAACTCTCAACCCAGAGGCAAAGCTCTTCCAATTGAGCCACAGGATCTCCTGCTAGAAGCTTATTTTTACCATGATTTGCCAGCAACTAATTTTATTGACCTTTCATTGTTCTGTTTTTAAAAACGTCTTCTAATGTTCAATATGAAACTAGAGGTAAGAATCGAACCAGGGAAGTCTTTCATCATAGATTTGCTAATGGCATTACTTAAAAACTCAAAACTTTGTTAGACATGTAAATAAGCAGGAAAGACAAAGACAAAGAGACACAGACACAGCTTTAGAAAGAGTGAGAAACAAATAGAGAGACAGCAAGAGAGAGACATATACAGTGAGACAGAGACATTTACTAAGAGACACAGAGACAATTAGATAGAGAAAATAGAGAGACAAAAATAGCGAGATATAGCCACTTCCTGATTATTGATGGATCTTCAGTGGAGATCATCAAGAGCACCAAATTCCTTGGTGTTCACTTGGCGGATAACCTCACCTCAACACCACTCAACACCAGCTCCATCACCAAGAAAGCCCAGCAGCGTCTCTACTCCCTGAGAAGGCTGAGGAAAGCTCATCTCCCTCCCCCATCCTCATAATGTTCTACAGAGAGACCTTTGAGAGCATCTTGAGCAGCTGCATCACTGCCTGGTTTGGGAACTGCACCGTCTCGGATCGCAAGACCCTACAGAGGATAGTGAGGGCAGCTGAGAAGATCATCAGAGTCTCTCTCCCATCTGTTATGCACATTTACACCACACGCTGCATCCGCAAGCACACAGCATTGTGGACGACCAGACACACCCATCACACACACTTTTCACTCTCCTGCCATCAGGTAAACGGTTACGAAGCATTCAGGCCGCCACATCCAGACTGTGCAACAGTTTTTTTCCTGCAAGCCATCAGGCCACTCAATACACAGAACTGAAAGGAAACACACACACACACACACACACACACACACACACACACACACACACACACACACACACTCATTTAATGTGTGTTACTGGACTGTATAACCTGGACTTAACACTCGATACACGCTCATTACTCATCTCAGCCCATTCCACCATCATTTATTTATTATTATTTATACTCTACGTACTACACTGTTTACATGCTGTTTTTTGCACCTTTGACACTATTATACCGTTTACATGCTGTTTGTTGCACCTTTACTGTTTCTTATTACACTATACTGTTATTCTACTATACTGTTTACATGCTGTCATTTGCACCTCTTGACTGCTGCTGTTTTTTGCACAACATTGTGTCTGTTTATATTCACTCCCGGGTATAGTTTTTACAGTTTCCTCATACAGTACTGTATATTCAGAGTCTACAGTAGGTTTACTAGTCGGCGCTGTCTCAGGTTTTGTGTCTTGTCTTGTGTTGTCTTGTTTTCTATCTGCACTGTCTGTCTGTATTGTTTGCACTCGGTTGCACTCAATGCACTTTATGTAGCTTGTTGTTGTTTAGTGTAGCACCAGGGTTCCGGAGGAACGTTGTCTCGTTTGTACTGTGTACTGTGTACCACTGTGTATAGTAGAAATGACAATAAAAGCCTCTTGACTTGACTTGACTTGACTTGATGGTGAGGATCAGGGTTTGAATCCTGCTTCTTGCCTGCTAGTTGCGATGTAGGTTATGTTCCTGCTTCCTAAATCTTTCTTTAGCTTTATATTCTTGTGTTGGTGGTTTAAAGATAGATAGACCTGCTCTAAACAAACTTCCCAACCTGTCTTCCCTGATGGTTCAGTGGGTTAAATCAGGTGTGTTGCTTTTGGTGGGGTTCAGGGTTCGAATCCTGCTTTCTGCCTGCAAGTCACGATCAAGATTCGCTTCCTAAATCTTTCTTTCTTTCTTTTAATGGGTTGGAAAGAAAGAAAGACCTGCTCTTAACAAGCTTCCTAGCCTGTCCTCACCGATGGTTTAATGGGTTAATGTTGGTATCTCATTGGTGGTGGGGATCATGGTTTGAATCCTGATTTCTTCCTGCCATTTACAATGTGGGTTCTTACTTTAGCGTTAAATTCTTGTGTTGATGGTTTGAAAAGAAAGATAGACCTGCTCTAATCAAGCTTCCCCTTCTGTTTTTTTCTGATGGCTCAGTGGGTTAAGGCTGGTACTTTGCTAATGTTGGTGGTCAGGGTTCAAACCTTGCTTTCTGTCTGCTAGTCATGAGGTAGGTTAAATTCCTGATTCCTACATCTTCATATTCTTGTTTTGATGGGTTATAAAAGATAGACCTGCTCTAAACAAGCTCCCCAACTCCCTGATGGTTCAGTGAGTTAATGCTGGTCTCTCGCTGATGGCGTGAATCAGGGTTTGAATCCTGCTGTATCCCTGCTAGTCACGATGTATGTTTGCTTCCTACGTCTGCATTTAGCATTATATTCTTGCGTTGATGGTGTGAAAGAAAAGATAGACCTGCTCCAAACAATAGTCCCAGCCTGTTCTTCCCGATGGTTTGGTGGGTTAAGACTGGTATTTCGCTGTTGGCGGGGTTCAGGGTTCGAATCCTGCTTTCTGTCTGGTCTAAATTTCTGGCTTTGAAGCATGAAACGAAGGATAAACCCCCCAAAAAAAGAAGGTGATTTGTGGGACTTCACAGTCTCAGAAAACGTGAGGGTGATAGGTTTTTGGCAGAATTTTTCCCTATATATGCAAAACTAAGTCGATACTTTTTTGGACATTTTTGCTTCATAACCACCTGTTTCAGCTTCTCAGACGCCCGGGGGGGTGGGGGGGGGGAGATGCCCGGATTGCCCCCCTGCTTCAGGATACACTCTCAGAAACCATCCACATCCAAGCACCCATTTCTGACACCTTCCAAACTCTTAACTTCGAGCCCTGGCCGGGGTTTGAACCGGCAACCTCTCAACCCAGAGGCAAAGCTCTTCCATTTGAGCCACAGGATCTCCTGCAAGCACTTGTTTTTTTTTTGGACCTGATTTAGTTCTTTTTTTAAAACTTTTTAAACAATTTAAAGAAAATCTCAGCAGTAGGAATCGAACCGGTGAGTCAAATAGCAGTAAACACATCACTGACCATTAGACCAACACAGGAGAGGCAAACAAGCCTTTGCTTATTGGACTCTTGGCTTTTCTATAGTTAGGAGACCACTGTTTTCAATTAGATCATGATGGTAGAGGGTCAAAACTTCTCCTTCCTGTACATTCTCTCAGTAACTGGAAGTCTATGAGAAGTAACTCAGGTACCAACACCTGCACCACTGATATACCATGATTTACCAGCAACCAATTTTAATGACCTTTCATTGATCTGTTTTTAAAAACTTCTTATAATGTTCAATATGAAACTAGAGGTAAGAATCGAACCAGGAAAGTCTTACATCAGAGACCAAGACATTAACCGCTAGACACCACCAATGGACAGGGAGCAACGGGTTTGCTTATTGGACTTTTGTCTTCAAGAGTCTAAAAAAGATACGAGAGGTGATTTTTCTTTTTTCTCCGTTCACGACGTTAGCATTTAGACTGCAATTAGATGTCTATTTAAGGCATTGGGCAGAGGCCCTTTTCCAGTGTAACCTACAACCAAACAAACGAGAGCTATGGGCCTGGCACGAGCGCACTGTGGCAGATTGCTACTGTCGGGATTGGAACTTGTGACCTTTTGACCCACAGACCAAAGCCTTTACTACCAAGCTACTACCACCACCCTACAAGAAATGACTCAACTGTACAAGAACCACAAGACCAACACCTGCACCACTGAGGTAATTCTTGTACCATGATAAAACACAGTCAACCACAAGACTCTCTTGTCTACCCTCAGGAGCCTTGGTATCCGTGGAGCAGCATGGAAATGGTTTGCTTCCTACCTGGAAGGTCGCTCATACCAGGTAACATTGAGGGGGTCCACATCTGCTGGTCATCCCAGCACCATTTTACCTCAGGGACCTCGTCACACCTCGCACTGCACCACGCTGTCGGAGATCCTCCAGCACTGCTCGACTGGTACCACCTTCTTTCAGGATGAGAGGTAAGTATACTTCAAGGCTCTTCTATCTTCTGGCACCAGGGTGGTGAAATGAACGTCCCCTAGATGTATGAACAGCAGAGTCTCTGGCTTTCTTCAAGCGACAGTTGTAGACCTACCTCTTCCTGAAACACTTAAACTAACACGTTCCATGTTTGCTTTGTTCATACTCAACAGAGTAAAGCTTTTTTCTACAATTGTTTTGGCTCAGTTGGTGTAGGTACGTACCTCCCTGATGGTGCCAACTGGAGTTCACTTTGCGGTCTATTTTCTTCCCCTGTCTATGTTTAGAGAAAAGCTTTGCTGATATTAAAAGGGGCCGGGCTGCTGCCAGCTTTGATGGCTCAGTGGTTTATGGCCGTTCCTCTGTAAAAAAAGTGGATCAGGGTTCAAGTCCTGGTCTCTTTGTTCAGCTATGATGGCCCAGTGGGTTAAGCCCAGAACCTCCATGATTGTATTATTCAGCTTTTGAGGCCTAGTCTGGGTGTTTTTTTTTTTTTTTTTTTGCATTAGGTGCTTGCGTTGCTCAGAGAAAAGATAAAGCAGTACAACAGGAGGGTTTGCGCTTATTGGCTGTGATAGCCTAGTGGCTTAATGTTAGTATCCCCACAAGGATGAGTTTGAGAGTTCGATTCCTGTTCAAACTGGTTTCTGTGTTGGTAAATTAAACTCCTGAACCAAATGAATGGGTTAATGCTTGTGCCTGAATATAGACTACACTGATGATAAGATTTTTAATCCAGTTCCACATGCCTTTTTTCTTACTGTGCTGTCATTAAACAAAGGATGAGCCCTCCAAAAAGCACACATGCTTGTCAGCAGTGGTGGCTCAGTGCGTTAATGCTTGTGCCAGGCTTCCCAGCCATTCCTTCCTGGTGGTTTAGTGGGTTAACGCATTTACCTCACTTTTGGTGGGGATCAAGGTTCAAATGATGCTTAGTTCCTGCTAGTTACGATGTGGGTTTAATGCGTGCTTCTTAAATTTTTCTTTAGCGCTATATTTTTGTTTTGATGGGTTGAAAAGAAAGATACACCTGCTCTAAACACATTTTCCAGCCTGTCCTCCCCGATGGTTCCCCGAAAGCTAGTGCCTCCCTGATAGAGGAGATCAGGGTTCGAATCCTGCTTTCTCCATACTAGTCATGATGTGGGTTAACATCTTACATCTATCTTTAGCGTTATATTCTTGTGTTGATGGGTTGAAAATATGGATAGACCTGCTCTAAACATGCTTGGCAGCCTGTTCCCCCTAATGGTTCAGTGGAATAAGACTGGTTTTTTGCTGTTGGTGGGGTTCCTGGTTTGAATCCTGCTTTCTGTCTGTTCTGAATTTCTTTGCTTTGCTGGTATGAAACGAAGGATAAACACCACAAAAAAACACCTTTCAGCTGTGGGACTTGATGGCTTTGTGGTAAAAGCCTTGCCTCTGTGTTAAGAGTTTGCTGGTTTAAATCTGGCTTGTCCCCACACTGGGTAAGTTGTGTGGGCTGTGGTGAGCATTTTGGTGGTTGACTGAACAAAGGTTGTAAAGACCTGCTGCTTCACAGCCTCAGAAAAATGGAGGGTGAAGTTTTGCATATAGGAAAAAGTCAATATTTTTTGCTTCATAACACCCTGTTTTCACCTTTTTATAAACCATGGGGGCAATTGCCCAGGTATTGCCCCCCTACTTCAATAGATGCCCTCCAAAACCACCCAGATCCAACCTTCCACTAAGCCATTTCGACACCTTGCCCACAGCAGTCTCCAGAACCTTCCACACTCTTAACCTCGAGCCCTGGCCAGGGTTTGCCCCAGCAAACTCTCAACCCAGAGGCAAAGCTCTTCCAATTGTGCCACAGGATCTCCTGCTAGAAGCTTATTTTTACCATGATTTGCCAGCAACTAATTTTATTGACCTTTCATTGTTCTGTTTTTAAAAAAACGTCTTCTAATGTTCAATATGAAACTAGAGGTAAGAATCGAACCAGGGAAGTCTTTCATCATAGATTTGCTAATGGCATTACTTAAAAACTCAAAACTTTGTTAGACATGTAAATAAGCAGGAAAGACAAAGACAAAGAGACACAGACACAGCTTTAGAAAGAGTGAGAAACAAATAGAGAGACAGCAAGAGAGAGACATATACAGTAAGACAGAGACATTTACTAAGAGACACAGAGACAATTAGATAGAGAAAATAGAGAGACAAAGATAGCGAGATATAGCCACTTCCTGATTATTGATGGATCTTCAGTGGAGATCATCAAGAGCACCAAATTCCTTGGTGTTCACTTGGTGGATAACCTCACCTCAACACCACTCAACACCAGCTCCATCACCAAGAAAGCCCAGCAGCGTCTCTACTCCCTGAGAAGGCTGAGGAAAGCTCATCTCCCTCCCCCATCCTCATCATGTTCTACAGAGGGACCTTTGAGAGCATCTTGAGCAGCTGCATCACTGCCTGGTTTGGGAACTGCACCGTCTCGGATCGCAAGACCCTACAGAGGATAGTGAGGGCAGCTGAGAAGATCATCAGAGTCTCTCTCCCATCTGTTATGCACATTTACACCACACGCTGCATCCGCAAGCACACAGCATTGTGGACGACCAGACACACCCATCACACACACTTTTCACTCTCCTGCCATCAGGTAAACGGTTACGAAGCATTCGGGCCGCCACATCTAGACTGTGCAACAGTTTTTTTCCTGCAAGCCATCAGGCCACTCAATACACAGAACTGAAACTCACTCACACACACACACACACACACACACACACACACACACACACACACACACTCATTTAATGTGTGTTACTGGACTGTATAACCTGGACTTAACACTCGACACGCGCTCATTACTCATCTCAGCCCATTCCACCATCATTTATTTAATTATTATTTATACTCTACTGTTTTTTGCACCTTTGACCCTATTATAATGTTTACATGCTGTTTTTTGCACCTTTACTGTTTCTTATTACACTATACTGTTATTCTACTATACTGTTTACATGCTGTCTTTTGCACCTCTTGACTGCTGCTGTTTTTTGCACAACATTGTGTCTGTTTATATTCACTCCCGGGTATAGTTTTTACAGTTTCCTCATACAGTACTGTATATTCAGAGTCTACAGTAGGTTTACTAGTCGGCGCTGTCTCAGGTTTTGTGTCTTGTCTTGTGTTGTCTTGTTTTCTATCTGCACTGTCAGTCTGTATTGTTTGCACTAGGTTGCACTCAATGCACTTTATGTAGCTTGTTGTTGTTTAGTGTAGCACCAGGGTTCCGGAGGAACGTTGTCTCGTTTTTGTGTACTGTGTACCACTGTGTATAGTAGAAATGACAATAAAAGCCTCTTGACTTGACTTGACTTGGAAGTGTTTATCCGCGAGCAACTCTTAATGATCTCATTTACTAAATGAGTTAAGGGCTTGCTCACGTGCCCAAAACTGGCAGCTTAGAGTTGTTAAACATGTATCATATTTACAGCATGTGATATATATGTAAGAATATGTACAGTGAATAAATATAAAGGCTATATCAGTGCAGAGATGTGTGGACATTAGAGATGAGCCGGATACTCGGCTGAAACGAGTATCCGGTACGAATAAAGCACTTCTACCGAGTACGAGTATTATACGAGTAATACGAGTCAATATCTGTGCTCAGATTGAATAAAAATCATCATTGGGATGCTGATTGTGTCAGCGTTTTGTGATAGGCTAGTCACAGCGCCCCTCCCCTACACACATACAGATGTACTGTGTTCCTGTGTCCCGCACTGCTCACTCAAAGTCACACACAGAACAGCTCTCTGTCTCTCCCACAGTCACTCGGGTTTGCGGGTCTTTTCCGTTAACGTTTAGGGTTTCTTCAGCTTTTTACTTCGGGTTGTAACGTTAATAATACGTACTTACTATACAGTAGAGTTCTGGTAACCGTGTGTTCGTTCAGACGTGGTGCTTGCTTGGTAGAATGCGACTCGCATTGCGTCTCTGCCTGTCTGAAATTTTTTTTCTTTTTTAAACCTTCAGCTGTCTCTAACCAGTAACCAGACACCGAGTGTCTGACACGTTTTTGCTGTATTTCATAAAAAAAATAAAATAAAGGTAGTAAGCTAGTGTTATAAATATTACAAATTAATTAAGCTACATACACACTAGGGATGAGCGAGTACAGCATTATCTGTATCTGTTAACCATATGAATTATCTGTATTGTAATCAAAACCATTGATCTGAAGCTCATTCCTGATGCTGTCCTGTAAATATTTTTATAATCAGCAATAAATATAACAATTTCTGATCAACCCATATCAATTGCATGATTAAAATAACATAGCGGTTAAAGCCCCGCCCATTTCAAGACAAACCGGGTTAGGTTTGTCTTAGGCTGTAGTACTATTACAATATTACCATTAAATGCAGTTTTAAAAATTCTTATCCATACAATATCCATTTGACTATTTTTCTAACATTAAATTATTAAAGGCTTTACAAATAAATGTAAACCTAGTGAACTCCAACAAACAACACTACAGGAACACTCACCACAGATGTTATTAAATACCTATTAATATACTATTAAAATAGTATTCTTTCTACACTATAGGTTATCAATTAAACAAATTTTAAGCTCTATGATGTTAATTATTCAAAATATTGCAAAAGTAAAATGATGTAGTCCATTGAATTTTGTATAATATTCAATGTTTTCTAAAGGCATTAAACGGTAAGAAAAAAGTATTTCATTCTTAGTGTTTTTAAGCATAATTTTACTATTGTGACATCCTTAATGTCTTTATGTTGATTGAAATTCCCAATCTTATTTGTAATCAACGTGTTGAGTGTATTTTGTATTTCTACTATAAAATGTGGAAACCACTATCGGTGTGCACTGATCAGGAGATTGTACGCACCCCAGCGTATCAGTAAAAACACGGTACAGAATTCAGAACACTCAAACTATACTGGGTTTAGAGATGAGATACTGCAAGTCATCCAATCTTGCAATCCCACCACCTGTCCTCTTCAGATGGATGCTTCAGATCATCACACCAGATCTCCTGCCCTTCATCTCCACAATCATCAATGGGTCATTAACATCTGGCTATGTACCAAATACCTTCAAGCAAGCAAAGGTCAGTCCCATCTTTAAGAACCTGCTTTCGATCCATCAGACGTCAACAACTACAGACCGGTATCACGTCTCTCCTTTCTTTCTAAATCTCTGGAACGCACTGTTTTTAACCAACTCTCTGTCTATCTCCCACAGAACAACCTCCATGATCCTAATCAGTCTGGGTTCAAAGCAGCACATTCCACAAAGACTGCCCTTTTGGCTGTTTCTGAGAAACTGCATGCTGCTCAGTCAGCCAAGCTGTCATCTGTACTTATCTTCCTGGACCTTTCTGCAGCATTTGACACAGTCAACCACAGGACACTTTTGTCAACCCTCAAGAGCCTCCTACCTGGAAGGTCAATCCGTGCAGACTCACCACTGGTGTCCCACAAGGCTCGGTACTTGGTCCCCACCTTTTCTCCCTCTATAACCACTCCATTGGTGAAGTCATATCCTCACATAGGTTTTCTTATCACTGCTATGCAGATGACTTTCAACTAATCTTTTCTTTTCCTCCATCAGATACCACAGCTTCCACTCGGATATCATCATGCTTGACAGACATATCTTCATGGATATGTCTGCTCACCAACTAAAACTCAACCCCAGCAAAACAGAACTGCTGGTCATCCCAGGTGATTCATCTCCAGGTCAAGATCTCCAAATAACACTTCATGACTCTCTGCTCTTCCCTTCAGCCACTGCTCGTAACCTTAGGGTAACTATGGACAATGAACTGTCCTTCTTCCCACATGATGCTAATGTTGCTCGTTCTTGTCAATTTTTTCTCTATAACATCCGAAGGATTCGACCATTTCTGTCCACACAGGCTGCCCAGGTGCTTGTTCAGTCTCGTCATTTCAAGACTTGACTACCGCAACTCTCTGCTGGCAGGTCTTCCCCTGAATGCTATTCGTCCACTGCAAATGATCCAAAACGCAGCTGAACGACTTGTGCTTTGTGATTTAAAACGCTAATGCTTGCCTACAAGGCCAAAAATGGACCAGCACCATCTTACCTCAGTGACCTCATCACATCTCACACTGCACCCTGCTGTCTGAGATCCTCCAGTACTGCTCAACTGGTACCTCCTTCTCTCAAAATGAGAGGTAGGTACACTTCAAGGCTCTTCTCTGTTCTGGCACCGAGGTGGTGGAATGAACTTCCCCTAGATGTCCGTACAACAGAGTCCCTGACTATCTTCAAGCGACGACTGAAGACCAACCTCTTCCTGAAATACTTAAATTAGCACTTCCAAGCTTGTAGAATTCAAGGGTTATATTTATATTAAGTTTGTAATCTTGCGTTCCAGTGTAGATTTATTCATTACTAGAGACTCAAAGCACTTTTGTACGTCGCTCTGGATAAGGGCATCTGCTAAATGCCGCAAATGTAAATTATCGTAGTATCTGAAATATGTAATATCTGAAAATATGTAGTACCTTCATTCGACTTTACGTGCAGCTTCTGAAATCCCCCACGAGTCGACTGTACAACAGGACAATAGCAACTGTCCATATGTGGTGATGTTCCTTATGCTAAACATTCTGGAGAAATTAGCTCACTTAAATCTTGCATGTTTTAAGATGCGGACAATAGCAACTGTCCATATGTGGTGATGTTCCTTATGCTAAACATTCTGGAGAAATGAGCTCACTTACATCTTGCATGTTTTGAGATGCGGTCAATGGCAACGGCTCATATATATATACAGTGAGGAAAATAAGTATTTGAACACCCTGCTATTTTGCAAGTTCTCCCACTTAAAAATTATGGAGGGGTCTGAAATTGTCATCGTGGGTGCATGTCCACTGTGAGAGACATAATCTAAAAAAAAAAATCCAGAAATCACAATATATGATTTTTAAACTATTTATTTGTATGATACAGCTGCAAATAAGTATTTGAACACCTGTCTATCAGCTAGAATTCTGACCCTCAAAGACCTGTTGGTCTGCCTTTAAAATGTCCACCTCCACTACATTTATTATCCTAAATTAGATGCACCTGTTTGAGGTCGTTAGCTGCATAAAGACACCTGTCCACCCCATACAATCAGTAAGAATCCAACTACTAACATGGCCAAGACCAAAGAGCTGTCCAAAGACACTAGAGACAAAATTGTACACCTCCACAAGGCTGGAAAGGGCTACGGGGAAATTGCCAAGCAGCTTGGTGAAAAAAGGTCCACTGTTGGAGCAATCATTAGAAAATGGAAGAAGCTAAACATGACTGTCAATCTCCCTCAGACTGGGGCTCCATGCAAGATCTCACCTCGTGGGGTCTCAATGATCCTAAGGAAGGTGAGAAATCAGCCCAGAACTACACGGGAGGAGCTGGTCAATGACCTGAAAAGAGCTGGGACCACCGTTTCCAAGGTTACAGTTGGTAATACACTAAGACGTCATGGTTTGAAATCATGCATGGCACGGAAGGTTCCCCTGCTTAAACCAGCACATGTCAAGGCACGTCTTAAGTTTGCCAATGACCATTTGGATGATCCAGAGGAGTCATGGGAGAAAGTCATGTGGTCAGATGAGACCAAAATAGAACTTTTGGGTCATAATTCCACTAAACGTGTTTGGAGGAAGAAGAATGATGAGTACCATCCCAAGAACACCATCCCTACTGTGAAGCATGGGGGTGGTAGCATCATGCTTTGGGGGTGTTTTTCTGCACATGGGACAGGGCAACTGCACTGTATTAAGGAGAGGATGACCGGGGCCATGTATTGCGAGATTTTGGGGAACAACCTCCTTCCCTCAGTTAGCATTGAAGATGGGTCGAGGCTGGGTCTTCCAACATGACAATGACCTGAAGCACACAGCCAGGATAACCAAGGAGTGGCTCTGTAAGAAGCATATCAAGGTTCTGGCGTGGCCTAGCCAGTCTCCAGACCTAAACCCAATAGAGAATCTTTGGAGGAAGCTCAAACTCCGTGTTTCTCAGTGACAGGCCAGAAACCTGACTGATCTGGAGAAGATCTGTGTGGAGGAGTGGGCCAAAATCCCTCCTGCAGTGTGTGCAAACCTGGTGAAAAACTACAGGAAACATTTGACCTCTGTAATTGCAAACAAAGGCTCCTGTACCAAATATTAACATTGACTTTCTCAGGTGTTCAAATACTTATTTGCAGCTGTATCATACAAATAAAAAGTTAAAAAATCATACATTGTTATTGCTGGATTTTTTTTTTTAGATTATGTCTCTCACAGTGGACATGCACCTACAATGACAATTTCAGACCCCTCCATGATTTCTAAGTGGGAAAACTTGCAAAATAGCAGGGTGTTCAAATACTTATTTTCCTCACTGTATATATATATATATATATATATATATATATATATATATATATATATATATATATATATATATATATATATATATATATATGAGACAGGACGTTAGATCGGGAGGACGGGTTGTTTGGCTCTGAACCCCTTCGAGCAAATCCTGGATGCTCGTATCAAGATGCTGAACCTTCTGTGAATAAACCTGGTTTGCAAGAAAGACGGTGTCTACAGAGATTTCTTCCGAGCAACAGCTACACTCCTGCACAACCCGAAATATACATCAGTAGGTTGCGCGATGCCGAATGCCCACTGCTGATTAGTGTTCTGGTCTCTTATACTCTTGGTGAAGAACGGCGCACTGTAATGTCAGAGGTAACTTCATGAGTGGTAAACTTTGTATCTGCCTCTAGTGGTGAAGCGTGGAAATACAACTGAATGGGAATCCTTTCCTACACTACCGCCCCCAAATATGCATAGCAAATCTGTCAATTTAATCTTAGTGTCATCCTCATAAACTATCTCTGGTAGATTAATAAGACAGGTAACAGGCCGTGTGTATAGTCGAACCTTAACATTGACCTCTGCTTACCTGTCCATCTGCTCCAGGGAAATGTTCTAATCACTTTTCCAATCAACCAAAGGGCTCGTGGTAGCTGGGGATCGTAACAACAGACCCAACTACAATGGTTTTAGTGTCTGCATGCCATTTGTGTCTTATCTGGAGATTAGGTAAGGTGAGTTTAAAGTTATTTAGGTGAGTTTAAAAGTTATTTTGGTTGCCTGAAAAGAAAACGGTAATCCTGAATGCCGAACTGATAACATTTGAGGAAACAGTACGGAAGAGCACCAGAAACAGCCGAAGTCACGCCGGAGGGTTGGTGAGCTTTTGATTTGCGCGACTGAATATGAGCATGCGCAGAAAGCGGTAAAGCCATTCATTCAAAGGATTACCGTGACTAAAGAGTTACGGCAGGATGAGGACATTGTAAACCGGAAAGCATGTCAATGATCGGTCAACTCAGGACGCTAATGGTAGAATGGAGGTGCTTTGGAAAAAGTTTGATGCAACTTGTGTGCTAGTAAGACTGTTTGAACTGTTATAGACTGTTTGGTAATTTAAATAATAATGTCGGTGTATTTAAAGTGTATGAATTGTGTATATTTGTGTTAATGCACAGGATGAGATTTGTTTGTAATTATGTATATCTTTCTGTTTTCTTTGAAGGTTATCAACCTAACCTAACCGAAGATAACCTAACCGAAGCGGACCTAACCGAAGCGGACCTAACCGAAGCTAACCTAAGCTAAACTAACCCAAGCTAAGCAAACCTAAGCTAAGCTAAATGAAGTTGGATGGAATTAAGCTAAGATAAACTTCTGCGCTAGGTGATGCTTGTTGGACAACTTAAATGATTACCTCAGGTTCATCATCTAGCATTGTTTAAAGTGATTGAAGTTCATCTGTTGGAAAACTGGCTGTAAATGTACTTACATGTCGAGTCAAATGTACTTACATGTCGAGTCAATCGAAGCTTGACCAAAAAATGATCAGTGAGAACTTAATTTTGTCTCCATGTACATCGTCCTATGGATTAATTGGCGGATTAGATCACTTGAGGTAAAGAGCTGTCTGGCCGCCCCATGAGCAGGAGATTTGGGGTAATTGGGTCTAAGTCTGCTACATTGGAGGAGACATAACCTAGAGGTTTGCTATTGAGAATTCCCTCTATCTCTATAAGTACTGTTTAAAGAACTTCTTCTGTTACTGTTTGTGCACCTACTACTGTACAGAGGGCATTTTTAAGAGATCGGATCTCTCTTTTCCAGCTGCCACCCAAAGTGAGGGGCATTAGGTGGGTTAAACCGAAATTCAATCTTTTGTTTGGCGAGATGTTGAAGTTCCTTCCTTAACTCTCTCTCTCTTTCCACCCTGGAAGTTAGTGCCCTGGTCGGATAACAGTTCTGAGGGGGTTCCTCTGCATGCTATTAATCTCCTCAGAGCCATGAGGAAGGAATCAGTGAGTATAGCTGTGAGGAGTTCAATGTGTACGCATCGAGTTGTGAGACACTTTAAAATTCCCCATCTTTTCTACAGGCTTCTGCATTTTTTGATTTGGAAATGCCCAAACAATCCATACTAGTACTGTAAAAGGGTGGTTTGTGGAGTCTCGAGCGTGCTGGAGGGAGATCAGCCATTTTAGGGGTCTCAGGTTAAGCCTTTCACTTATGACATTTCATGCAGTTATGTAGGGATTTTTTTAATTGTCTCCCAATCTCTGGAAGTGAGGCAATTCAGACACTTCTCATTTCAGCAAATACTCATTCCGGTCCTGGGTGACACAGCTTGCTATCATATTTCTGAATGAGTAATTTGGTGTCTCGATGATGAGGATCTAGAATAATGGGGTGAACTGTCTGGAGTTCAAAGCCTGGAAAATCACTGGGATCTAAGGAATTTGATGTTTGTGTGACACCGCAGAATACACTGGCTCTCCCTCCCACTTTATCTTAAGGGGGTTTTAAGGGATGGAAAAATTGTCTGTAAAGGAATGCCTTTCAGGTGTTGGTATCTCTGCTGGAGTGTTGCAATGGGATAAGAGTGCTCCGCCAAACCTAAGTGTTCAAAGGCATTCTTTTACAGCCCATGACAAAGTACAACCCCTCCTTTTAATAGGAGCAGACCATACTCACCTTATAACACCTATTGAGCCTGTACGCCTAGGACCCTATGGAGGTCCCGCAGCTATCAGAACTAGACTAGGTTGTACTGAAATTGACTAACTTGAAATTTTCTTCTTCAACAAGTGCAAACTTGAGAGATGTCCATCAGTAAGAGCCAACACTTCACTGAAATGAATAAGTGTGTCAACATTAACTAGGAAGTATTACTGGACAGAGAGAGTCAGAAAAAAAAATAGAAGAGCTGGAAAAAAGAAGGACAGATTGAGATGAAAGGGAGAGGTGATAAACATGCTGTACATCAGAGGGGTCCCACACTGTAAATCATTTACCAAGAGCACATTGGAGCATCCTGGAGTACTCCTGTCAAGTGAAGTCATTCTGTTCTGTAAGACAGCAAAAGAGATGCAAGAGAGCCAGAGGAAAAACTGAGCGAGAGATCAAGGAAGGTTGTTGCTTTGTCACGTTTTGTCACATGCTTTGTCACATGCTTTTAATTTCTCTCTTTCTGCCTCTGCCTCTCAATCTTATGCCGTTTCTCTTCAGTCATGTGACCTGTGAGTGATACACTGGTGACAAAGCTGCTCTATCTATCTATCTATCTATCTATCTATCTATCTATCTATCTATCTATCTATCTATCTATCTATCTATCTATCTATCTATCTATCTATCTATCTATCTATCTATCTATCCTGAACAAAACTATAAACGCAACACGTGTTTTTGCCCCCATTTTCAATGAGCTAAACTCAAAGATCTAAGATCTAACAAAAGGCAATCTTGGAGGTGAAGATGCTGGATGCGGAAGTCCTGGGCTGGAGAGGGCAGCTGAACAGATGTCTTCCTCTCCTCAAACGACAGGGATCTTCTCCTCAGATTAGAAAGTTTATTGTTTTGTTGCATGGCAGTTCTCGGGGTCTGACCTCATGGAAAGATCTGACCATCCTTACAACTTCCTTAATAATTCATGAGGAACAGGAATCTGCAAAGCTCTGGGCAGGTTTAGATTCAGCATGTGGGCGCATGCCATACATATTATAAAGTACAAAAAACATATATATAATTATTGTAATGTTTAATAAAAATGTAATATTTCAAATTATGTTGTGTTTTGTTTCTTTTATTAAATTGTTGGACTTCATTTAAATCCTAACTAAAAATTTAAAGTTTCGTTAGAATGCAGCCTTATAACATCTACTGTTGAAATAGAACTTTTAACAACCTCAGTTAGTTGCAAATCAGAAATAAGGCTTTGGCATTCAAAAACAATACAAAATAACATTTTAATTCAATAAATTAATTTGATCAATCTATTCAGTTTTGTTTGGTTAATCAATTTCAACTCCGTAGATTCAGTTCAAGTAACTCGGTTCAAAAGATTTTGGTTCAATAAATTAATTTAAAAATAATAAGGTCCAGAAGAGTTGGTTCACTGATTTCGGTTCAATTGAGTCTGAATCGATAGATTCACTGGTAAATGACTCGATTCCACAGTTCTAAAAATAATCTGTAACATAAAACATTGTCTCCTTAAAAATATTTCTTTCAGCAGTTTTACTCAAGAAAAATAAACTTTTGTTCTGTTTGGGCAAAACCAGCAGTGGGTCAGAATGTTCCTACTCTGTTCCTGGGTTAGTTTGAGGGGTTCACCTCAGTCAGCTTCGTCTCTATGGTTTGGCTCGCCATCTTACATCATCGTCTCATGAACGGTGTTCCAGCATGAAAAAACTCTGACCTGCATATATAAAGACAATAATCAGTTCCCAAACATCTCAACATTGACGGTTTCTAGTACAATAACAGAACAAATAGCATTCGTACAGTTCAGAGTCTAATTTAAGGTTTGATCAAGTTGACATTTTATTCTAACAATATGTTTAATTGAGTTCTTGCATGTAAATGATTTTGACTTAATACATTTAGTATTAAGTTCATGCAGTTTCTCACCAAAAAGACTGAATTTTATGAAAACATTTTGACAAAATAAATTTTTTAAATGTTATTAGATCTGTACTCGTTATTTCTACATTATTACATTAATTTGAATCAGCTTTATTTAACTTCTGTTATATTTATCACAAACGTTTTAAGGCTCAAATAAGAATGAAGTTTAATATGATCTAGAAAAATATCTTGCTTTGTAAAAGATCAACATTACATATAACTAGACAACAAACCACGATTAATAATATTTGTACAGAATTAAGTGAAAAGAAAGTCCTGTTAGAGCCACTAGAGGGCAGTGTGAGACTGACATCTGACAACCAACTGCAGTAATATTATTATTATTATTATGATCGTCTATGGGTGGTGTAGGTAATAGTACCTTGCCCGCATTGGGGTTAGATGGGTCAACATAGGTCTAAATGGGGTAGCCTGGTGGATAGTTCATGAAGCTTGGGCTTGCAGGATACACAAGCGGATTGAATGCTAGTCTGCTGTTGCTGCTGCTGCTGTTGCTGCTGCTGCTGTTTCTGGGCTTCTCGCTGAGCCACCTCCTGCTCAAAGAGCTTCCGTCGCTCTTCTGTCGAAAGCTTGGTACGAGCCTCTTTGGTACGAGATTTCTTACTACTGCTGGATGAATCATAGCTTTGAAATAAAGCCATACGGTTAGGCACATGATATAATAGAGGAAGTATATAGTGGTAGTGTCAGCGTGTATGATGATTATATATGATGAACGTGTACCTGATGAGTTCTGGCCAGAAATTGGCAAGCTTTCCTGACACCTTGCTGCAACCCTGTTGCAGCAGTCAGGTGCTGCAGCCATCACTTCCTACACTATGAGTATTTTATACTGTTTAAAACAGTGTTTCAGTGTAAATGTTTGTCATGTTTTGTATTATTGCAACATTCAATATCAGATTAAATAGTTTGCATAAATGGAAAAGATGAATTTAAAAAGTTTGCAAACTTTCCTATTTGTAGCTACATATGGTTTAATGACAGTTATAATTTAAAAAAAATAGTTTTGCTATTATATTATTATCAAAAGATATTTTTAAAAATGCCCTTAATTTTAAAACTAAACAATTATTATGCACATGCATGTACAACATGTTAATCTAACAATTAGCTGGTCCTCGATTAGAATTAAACTTGACTAACGCTGTGGGATCTAAAATCCACCTGCCTCACACAAATGTTTATCACCCCACGTTTGCATGTTTTTGTGTGAACTTAGACAGCTCTGTCTCTACAGTTACAACAATCACCGAAAGCATCACACACAGGTTAGAATCAGAGTTTTCTCCTTGCAGTACAACCTGCTTCCTCTCCACCCACAACTAAAACCTGACAATGCCTTTGCTGCTACATTGCTACGTTTCTATGAAGTAGAAACCAGTGGTGGACAGTAACAAAGTAAATGTAATTCACTGCTGTACTTAAGCAGTTTCTTCACAAATCTGTAATATAATGAATTATTTCCATTTAAGGAGACTAAAACTTCACTACATTCCAAAATCAAAGATCTTATTTTTGACTCAACTATATTTTGTGAAATCAGTCGTTTCTTTTTATTTATGAGTGGATAAAAGCTTAACTGGTCAAACACACAGCAAGCCACCAATCAGGTTAGAGCGTGTGTGGCGGTCTTGCCCGGGCAGTCGTTTCTGCTGAGCTGCACAAGGGAGAACAGGAAATAAGGGAACCGGCATGCCGAATTAAAAAAAAAAAAAAACCTTCGACAGCATAGTCTCATTATATCTGGTTTAATCTTTTTAAATCAATTAAATCTTTATGCGTTGTGATCGTATAGTGTACAAAACATTTTCAATGATTTGATCACAATTGAGTGAAAAACTTAGCAATTCAATTAAATTAAATTGGATTGGAGGGTAAACATCCCCACCTAGCGGCGAACACAGTTAAATTTGAACAATTAGCTAATACATTAAACACATTAATACAACACATCTTACAACATACCTGCACAATGGAGAACAGGAAATAAGGGAACCCGCATGGAGAATTAAAAGAAACCTTCTACATAAAACAAAGACAATGCACAATCAATTATGATTAGGCCTTGTAACACAAACTAAAAATAACTTAATATAAAACACCAAATTCGACGCCAAACACAAACAGTTAATTTTAGAATAAATCAGCAATAAAGCAGTTAGTTGTGTGTTTTTAATCAATTTAACATTTAATTCTTCAGCTGCTGAAAACGTGCGACTTACCCACAGCATAGTCTCATTATATCTGCTGTAGGCGGTCCCTATTTCACGTGCCAAATGCCATCAGGCAACAGACAGATGGCGCTGTCCCCATTTAATTTAACTATTTTACACACTGTTACACATGCGCTCTGTTTTGAACTATAATATGGCATATTCATTCCTCAGACATACATTAACTACAGACTCAGGCTCTGTTCAGATGTTTTGGTGAGAGATGTGCATTTGGGTGCAGAGTCTGTCTAAAACGAAGAAGTGTCTTACTTACTTGGTCTGATATAAATCTGTGAATCAAACAGATCATTCTTGCTTCAGGCTGTCACATAATTCATAATTTCTGCCACTGGCAGTACAAAATGCTAAATTAGTTATAGTTTATCATACAAAAAATATGACTTATTATATTAAATGTCATTGGATGCACCTGAAGCTAACAAATGCAGGTGGAACCTATATTGTGCAACTGAAAGATTTTCAAGGATTTTCATAATCTGAAATGGCGCTCCATTTGTATTTAGGGAGCCAATAAATTTCCGGCACTCTTAGTGCCGGTCCTAAGCCCAGATAAATAGCGGGGGTTGAGTTAGGAAGGGCATCCACAGTAAAACATGTGCCGTATCAAATATGCAGATCACAAATCAGAATTTTATACCAGGTCGGTCGAGGCCCGGGTTACCAACGACCGCCACAGGTACCGTTGGCTAACAGGGTACCGGTGGAAATTGGGCTACTGTTGGCCGAAGGAAGAGAAGGAGAGGAAGAAGATGTCTACAGAGATGGCAGGGAAAGGAGAAGTGTAGGAGAGTGGATGTTAGGGTTGGTACTTTGAATGTTGGTACTATGACGGGTAAAGGGAGAGAGGTAGCTAATATGATGGAGAGGCGAAAGGTAGATATGTTGTGTGTTCAGGAGACCAAGTGGAAAGGGAGTAAGGCCAGGAACATTGGAGGTGGGTTTAAACTGTTCTATCATGGTGTGGATGAAAAGAGAAAAGGTGTAGGGAGGATTCTGAAGGAAGAGTACAGTAAAAGTGTAGTGGAGGTGAGGAGAGTTTCTGAAAGGGTGATGTAAGTGAAGCTGGAAGTTAAAGGGATGATGATCAATGTCATCAGTGCCTATGCTCCGCAAGTGGGTTGTAAGATGGAGGAGAAGGAAAGAATCTGGAGTGAATTAGATGAAGTGGTAGATGGTATGTATGTAAGAGTGGAGGAAGGTGCACACAGGTGGACTATGTTCTATGTAGGAGATGCAACCTGAAGGAGATTGGAGACTGTAAGGTGTTGGCGGGGGACAGTGTAGCTAGACAGCATTGTATGGTGGTCTATAGGATGGTTTTGGGGGTGAAGAAGAAGAGGAGGAGAGTGAGGACTGAGAAAAGAATAAGATGGTGAACACTGAAGGAGGAAAACTGTAGTGTGACGTTCAGGGAAGAGGTCAGACAGGGGCTCTGTGGTGGTGAAGAGGTGCTGGATGATTGGGTAACTACTGCAGGAGTGATGAGGGAGGCAGCTAGAAAAGTACTTGGTGTGACATCTTGAAATAGAAAGGTAGACAAAGAGACGTGGTGGAATGAGGAAGTCCAGGAGAGCATAAGGGGAAAGAGTTTGGCAAAACAGAAGTGGGATCGACAGAGTTATGAGAAAAGTAGGCAGGAGTACAAGGAGATGTGGCAGCTGGTAAAGAGGGATGTGGCGAAAGCCAAGTAAAAAAAGGCATATGAGAGAATGGACACTAAGGAAGGAGAAAAGGATTTGTACTGATTGGCCAGGCAGAGAGACCGAGCTGGAAAGGATGTGCTGCAAGTTAGAGCAATAAAGGATGGAGATGGAAATGTGCTGACTAGTGAGGAGAATGTGTTGAGAAGGTGGAGGGAGTATTTTGAGCAGCTGATGAATGAGGAAAATGGGAGCGAGAGAAGGTTGGATGATGTGGAGTTGGTGAAGAAGGAAGTGGATAGGATTAGTAAGGAGGAAGTGAAAGCAGCGATTAAGAGGATGAAGAGTGGAAAGTCGGTTGGACCAGATGACATACCGGTAGAAGCATGGAGGTGTTTAGGAGAGATGTCAGTGGAGTTTTTAACCAGATTGTTTAACAAGATTTTGGAAGATGAGAAGATGCCTGAGGAATGGAGAAGGAGTGTGCTGGTACAAATCTTTAAGAATAAGGGAGTTGTGCAGACCTGCAGTAACTACAGGGGAATTAAGTTGATCAGTCACACCATGAAGTTATGGGAAAGGGTAGTGGAAGCCAGGCTGAGAGAAGAGGTGACCATCTGTGAGCAGCATTATGGTTCCATGCCGAGGAAGAGCACCACAGACGCCTTTTTTGCTTTAAGAATGTTGATGGAGAAGTATAGGGAAGGACAGAAGGAATTGCATTGTGTATTTGTGGATTTAGAGAAAGCTTACGACAGAGTGCCAAGAGAGGAGTTGTGGTATTGTATGAGGAAGTCAGGTGTGTCAGAGAAGTATGTAAGGGTGGTGCAGGACATGTATGAGGACAGTGTGACAGCAGTGAAGTGTGCAGTAGGAACAACAGACTGGTTTAAAGTGAAGGTCGGACTGCATCAAGGATCGGCCCTGAGCCCTTTCCTGTTTGCAGTGGTGATGGACAGGTTGACGGATGAGGTCAGACAGGAGTCTCCCTGGACTATGATGTTTGCGGATGATATTGTGATTTGTGGTGAGAGTAGTGAGCAGGTTGAGAGGAGCCTGGAGAGGTGAAGGTATGCGCTGGAAAGAAGGGGAATGAAACTCAGTAGGAGTAAGACAGAGTACATGTGTGTGAATAAGAGGAAGGGCAGTGAAGTGGTGCGGTTGCAGGGAGAAGAGGTGGAGAAGGTGGAGGAGTTCAGGTACCTAGGGTCAACAGTGCAAAGTAATGGAGAGTGTGTTAGAGAAGTAAAGAAAAAAATGCAGGCAGGGTGGAGTGGGTGGAGAAGAGTGACAGGAGTGATTTGTGATAGTAGGGTATCTGGTGACAAGGTGAGGGAGGATTGAGATGGTTTGGACATGTGCAGAGAAGGGACATGAGTTATATTGGTAGAAGAATGCTGAGGATGGAGCCACCAGGAAGGAAGAAAGGAGGAAGGCCAAGGAGGAGGTTTATGGATGTGGTGAGGGAAGATATGCGGGTAGCTGATGTGAAAGAGGCAGATGTCGAGGACAGAGTGGTATGGAGACGGATGATCCACTGTGGCGACCCCTAATGGGAGCAGCCGAAAGAAGAAGAAGAAGAAGAAGTTGATTATTATTATTATTATTATTATTATTATTATTATTATTAGTAGTAGTAGTAGTAGTAGTAGTAGTAGTAGTAGTGTAATTTTAGTATTAACTTGAAAATGTGTGAATCTGTAGCTCATCACACAAACTGTGCCTGGAACGCTACAAAATGAAAGACACTATTAGGAAAAAGTGTAAATGGGCCTAAAGAAAACTGTAAGCACATATATCTATTATTAAACTAATAACACATCAATATATGTCAGGGTGCGAGCGAAACAGAAGGCAGAAGCCGGAGTACAGCTCGCTCAGGTTTTAATGAGTGAAAGTAAAAGTGTGAGGGAGAGAGATACACAAGAGCACACACACACACACGCGCACACACACGCACATGCACACACTCACACATGTACACGGCAGTCCTTCCGTTGAGAGAGTCCGAGGTGCGCTTTGGGAGAAGCGTAGCTGACCCGAGATGCGTGGGGAGGAGAAGAAGCGCAGCCGGGACGGGATTGTGGAGTCCGAATGGACGGATCAATAGTGTCCTGTGTGAACACCGAAACACAAAAATATAGACCCTATGTAAAGTCCAACACATACAATAACAAACAGCAGGTGAATGTGAGAGAGGGGTTTATGTAGGAGCGGGGTGGAGTGATGATGATCTTCAGGTGTGCATAGTTACACCTGGAGCTCCAGAGAGAGCGGAGGCATGAGTGACAACGAGCTCCCGCTCCTTGGAGGAGGACCCCGGTGTCCATCCAGAGTCGAAAGGGACCTGGTCAGACCCGTCGCGGAACCGGGGAAGGCCAGGGAGGACTCGAGGCGGAGCAGCAACCCCGGTGGAGACCCGGAACCGGACGATGCCCATCCTGAAGACACGGTTCGAAGCCACACCCTCAGCGGAGGTTGAAAACAGCGCGTAGCTCATCGCGAAGGCCAGGAATGGAGCAGAAGCACCGGCGAAGACCAGAGGCAGGGCCAAGACTGGAGGCAGGGCGAAGGCCGGAGACGGAGAAACGGTTCCAGCGGCGACCGGGGACAGAGAGATGCTTGTAGCGGAGACCGGGGACGGAGGGACGTCTTCAGCGGAGGCTGGAGGCGGAGAGACAGCTCCGGCGTAGAGAAACGCTGAGGCGTGACTTCGCCTTCAGATGGTCTAGGAGGTGTGGTTTCGGGAGATTAGGGGCTGAGATGTCTTCGTCGGAGGAGTTCAGAGGCGAGACGTTGCCGACAGAGGAGCTCGGGGGGCGAGCCGTCGCCGACGGAGGAGCTCGGGGGCGAGCCGTCGCCGATGGAGGAGCTCGGGGGCGATCCTGGAGACCTTGGAGCGGAACTGAGCTCGCCTGGAGACCTTGGAGCTGAAAGGAGCTCTCGGAGACATGCTGGAGCTGAGAGGAGATCTCTGGGACTCTGTGGAGCGGAGAGCAGCCCACTGGGACTCTGTGGAGTGGAGAGGAGCTCTCGGAGATGCTCTGGGACAAAGAGGAGCTCTCAGGGATGCTCTTGGACAGAAAGGAGCTCTCGGAGATGCTCTGGGAAAGAGAGGAGCTTTCTGTGGAGACCTGGAGTGGAGCTGAGCTCTCCCGGAGGTCCTGGAGCGAAGCTGAGCTCTCCTGGACACACTGGAGCAGAGTCGAGCACTCTGAGGAGCCCAGGAGCGGAGTGAAGCTCTCGGGGAAACTCTGAAGCTCACCGGGACATTCTGGAACAGAGAGGAGCTCACCAGGAGGGCCTGGGGCGGAGCTGCCCTCACCTGGAGGCCCTGGGGCGGAGCTGCTACAGCAGAAACAACTCACTCATAGCAGGTCTCCATTACTCACACAATGTTTTTAATGACTAGAAAAAAAAAATGACAGTGTACAATACAGCTGTCAATCTATAGATTCTTCCATAATGAGTACATAAAGATTAGAGAGGTGCCTAACCCCAATCTTATAGTACAGTGGTCCCCAACCTTTTTTGCGCTACGGACCGGTTTAATGTTGGACAATATTTTCACGGACCGGTTTAATATCGGACAATATTTTCACGGACCGGCCTTTAAGGTATCGCGGATAAATGCAACAAAATAAAATTATACCACCGGCATTTTCTAAATGTAACCCCTTTAAATTGAACATTACCTTCTTGTGTAAATTAACTCTGTGAGACCCCTTTTGTTCTGTACGTTACCAAAGAGACTCATGTAATTGGTGCAGTACTGTTTCCGCACCATTAGAGGGCAGTTGACTTTGGTGTAATGAGTGAACTGGTTGCTTTTAGTTCAGCTGAAAAAGCTAGCTGGATATGCACCATGAGGTTGGAAATGCATTCCAGTTTTGCTGAAAAGATCAGATTTTTTCGGTTGATTACCGTGTTTCTTTATGAGAACTCTGATTGGGTTTTATATTTGAAGTCTGATTCTGCATCGTGATCTACTTTTGATTGGCGAGCCAGAGCCTATTGACCTACACATGTGGAGTGAACTTACACCCCCCTGTGGATTTATGGGATACAACAGCTAAGCTACGATCTCACACACCCTGTACACACCGAGTAGAAAAAGAAAAATTTACAAAAGAGAAAAAAAAAACCCTTTACACCATTCACGGTTGAGAAATATATTTACACCTACAGGATACAAGAGACTTTGGGACATTTTACTTTATTTCGTTTAAATTTTTTTATTTTATCTTTATTCTATCTTGAGTTCAATGTCAAGCCCCTTTCTCTCACTTCATTGTGTTATTTTCTAAGTTTTCTTTCTGAAATTACAATTAAAGTGCCGGCTGTTAAATTTCATTCATAACTGGGCTCAGTGTTATTTTATCCTCCTAGAGTCGAACCTAAATTACTTGTGAACTCGAGTATAAATTCATTTATTATTCATTGTACCGTGTTACAGTACTTACATAAATATAATAATAAACGTGAATCCACTGTGTTGTTTTTTGTTAATTTTGCCAGCTTGGGGGGTTTGAATTAAGCGGTAATGTATTATGTGTTAGCTGCCAGAGCAGAACCCTTAAGAAGGTAACGGATAAAGGTAAGACATGTGAACGAGGCATCATGACATGCATCAAGAGTGAGTCATAGACAAATGTGTCTATGACGGTAATTTTTCAAACTTAAACATTGTTCAGAATCAGATAATAAATAAAACGGAAATAATCTAAGTTATGTATTCTTTCTGTGCGGCCCGGTGCCAATTGACCTGCGGCCCGGGGGTTGGGGACCACTTCTATAGTAGACCAAAAAGATGCCTGTTACACCACACACATGCCGAGTACACACCACAGGTGCAATTGCAAATCCTTTTGTGACCTGCTCTCCTTGTGTCGAGTTAGAAGTTTGACCTTCTACTCCAAGCAAATCAACATCATTTGTCACAAGTACATCACTTTTTTCATTCAGGTTCCCAAAGTCCATACTCGTGGAATCCAGCATGTCTGGCACACAATCTGCCACATCAGGTAAGTTTGTACAGTTCATATGATGATCCTATTTAACAGAACCATCAGGATTACTTAATAACCAGTTAGCAATTTTCAACCTTTCCCTTAGGGTCATCAACCAGTAGAAAGCTGACAGATAACAAAAGATGTCTATGGACTGCCCTCACTTTATCCAAGTTAATGTCCCGAATCCTGTAAACATTGATATCAGGATACACAGCGATGACCTCATATGGAGATGACTCCTATTTGTCAGCACCTTTCTCCTACCCTTTTATTCTCTGTTCGCAACCAGTTAATTTAAAAAAGCACGTTTTGAAACAGGACGTAAATTGGAAGGCGAGGAACCCTGCCAAACATAAGAAAGAACCTGTCATCTTATGTTCTGTGCAGTTGTAACAGAGGGAAAGTTGCTGTAGCATCTATGGCCATTTAGAGTTTGCTTTAGGGGGAAATGTCCTGATCATGTTTCCAAGCGTCCTATTGAACCTCTCAGCAATGCCATTGCCCATGGGGTGGTATGGAGTTGTGTGTGGCTTGTCTACACCTTCCATGGTCAATAGTTCCTTGATTAGTTTGCTCTTAAAATTAGCTACTTGGTCAGAATGAATTCTCTTGGTAAATCCATAGACTAGAAAGAAATCATATCAAAGCTTATTCTCAACTTGTTTGGCAGACTGGTTCTGGCATGGAAGTGCATGAGCCATTTTTGTAAAATGCTAAGTCACAATCAACACATCCATAGACTATCACTGACCTCTCCTAACCAAAAGTCAATGCAGGCTTGTTCCAGGGGTTCTGATGTACGGATACTTTCTAACGGAGCATTGGGTTCTGAGGTTTTAACAACCACACATCGATGACATTCTTCACATAATCATCAATATAATATTTCATGCATATCCAGAAGAATCCTTGCGTTGCTAGCAACAGTGTTCTACCACATCCTTGATGGCCTGCTGCATCATGAATTCCATGAACAACTTGTGCTTTCAATAAACCAGGCACAACAAACAGGTACAGTTTATTGTTAAGCTTTGGATCTCTTTTCACCTTATATAGCACACCATAGGGGGGAGTGGTGGCTCCAGCGGTTAAGGCGCTGGGTTGCCGATCGGAAGGTCTGGGGTTCGAGCCCCGGTATCGCCAAGCTGCCACTCTTGGGCCCTTGAGCAAGGCCCTTAACCCTCTATGCTCCGGGGGTCCCTTACGAGGGAAATATCAAGGTCCGTGACGTGGGGCCCCCTTATCGTGGGCTCACCACCTGCAGGAGGGACCGTAAGGGACGGTGCTGTGGGGATTGGGCAGCAGTCGAAGGCGGGGGCCTGCTTAGACTGCTGCCCCCGTGACCCAAATTACGGATAAGCGGGAGAAAATGAATGAATGAATGAATAAATAGCACACCATTACGGACAACTCGTTTCCAAAGTGTTGGGATGCAGCTTGAGTTCCTGAAAGAGGAACGTCTCTAGGTTATGTATGTAACCCTAGTTCCCTGAGGAAATTAGACACTGCGTCCCCATGCCACACTGCCGGTGTCCCTGCAGTACTTCCTTCTCCTTTACAGAAGCTGGTGTGATTACACATGTGATTCAGAGCGTGGACAATGCGGAAGGGTTCCCAAAGAGTTGCGATGCAGCATCTCGTTCCCTTCGGGAACTAGGGTTACATACATAACCTAGAGACATTCTCAGTCATGTTTACATCACTGACTCCCTCTGCCTCATCCACACTAGCCCCATATTTCTTGTTGCCTTCTGCTTTGTCGGCTACCTAGGTACGTAAGAGCCAAGAAATTATACACCAGTGATACATTGAAAAAGATTGCAATGACAAGAAAAAGGTTGATGGGCTGAAAACAACACACAATGAGAAGAAAAAATATTGATCATGTCACAAATAAAATAATAAAGTAAAAAACCTGCTTTAAAAATGTAAGAAAAAAAAGTACAGATATTTGTATAAAAAATGAGTGAAGTAAAGTACCGATAGAAGAAAAATCTGCTTAAGTACAGTAACAAAGTATTTGTACTTTGTTACATCTTACCTCTGCTGGTCACAGTATATTCTATTTGTATAGAATCCTCATAACATTTCCAGTACTGCTTCCTTCTGTTTAGAATCCAGATGTAGAAGTAGACTTCAGTCAAATTGATGTTTGGCCTTCTCACAGTTTTAAATCAAGATATGCCTGCAAACATTCAACATGCCCTTAGTGTTAACCCCTCATGGGCAAATCATTCTGCATTAAAATATTGTCATGAAACACCTTAAAATCAGCTTTAAGCTTTCTTTTCTGCCTTCGATGCTGATCTGTTAAATGTGCTTAGGTTGTTGGTATACAGTTGTCCCCCATTTATCGCGGTAGTTATGTGCCAAAACCAATAAACGAATGCCACCCCAAAAATGCTTTGCTCTTCCAGCCGTATAATAATTTTGTACACAACACAATTTCTTTTTCTCAGGTAAATATATGATACAATGTCCAGTATTTTATGTATTCTTTTTCCTTCATTTTGTAATTAATAATAATATTTTTATTACTAAATTACCCTATTTCAACATAAAACTCCATAAAAACAATTCGCTATAAGTTTAGTTTTTTTGTGAAAAAATCGTGACCATTTGCGAAACAAAATAGTTATATGCCACATTAAAAATCGCGATAAAGTGGGACTGCGAGATTCGAACCGCAATAAATGGAGGGATGACTGTAATTTGTTTTAATTGACCCATTTTAAAAGGCCAGCAGTTTAAATGATTAGCAGCATCACCTGCGGGGTGATGTCATGACCAGAAAGCTTAAAAGCACATGGAGTGAAACCAGCACTAGCTTCTGGAGAGTTTTTCCTTATTTCAGCATGAAAGCGACCGAGAAGACGAAGCACTGCTTTCGTCCCGGCATTCATCCTCATCCCCGATATTTCATGGGGGGGATACGCACCAGCTATGTGTTGCTTGTCTGGGAGCAGAGCATGCTAGGTCGGTCCTCGAGGGAGCCGACTGCAAAACAATGCAAATGCTCAGCTCCTGGAGAGCACTCTTTGAGGAGGGTGCTCCCGCTCCTCGTGATTCTTTCGACAAGGCAAGACAAGTAAACCTCGCAGAGGGGTTTGAGACAGGCTCTTCCCTTTCACCTCCTTCACCTGCTGGGACCAGTGCCCGATTGCAAGGTTCAGAAACACTCCGTTCTGCGGTTTCTTCCCCTTGCAAGGACAGCACTCAAATATAGTTGGACTGAGGTCAAAAGACTGATTCCTTTAGGGGCTCTGTGTCTCGGTGGGTCCAGCGCACTGTAGACATAGGCTATACGATTCAGTTCGGGTCTGGCCCACCACAGTTCAACGGGTTGTTAACCAACTTTATCCAGCGCAAGCACTGTACATATACCTCCACAGAACAGAACTGTGGAGGAATTCAGAGCAATTGGTTGTCTGCTATAGCCCTCTGAGGAGAGGTCTCCCTGCGAATAAGCAGACGCTCAGCAGATGGATTGTGGATGCTATTTCTTCTTATGATCCTCTGGTCTCCCCGCTCCTTTCGTGTTTAGAGTGTGCTCCACTTGAAGTGTAGCTGCCTCTAAGGGCTTGTCCTCTGGAGTTTCCCTCCAGGTTATTTGCAACTCTGTTGGCTGATCTTTTTAGGTTTTATAGCCTTGACCTCAGTGCCACTTCTTGCCCCTCTGTCCTTAACCCAAGCTGTGCCTGTACCCACTAGCCAGGGATTGGTCAGTCTGGCTTAATTGGACTCTTGTTTAAAAACGTTTTTGACGCAGCTCGAGTTCCTGAAGGGGAACGTCTCCAGGTTAAATATGTAACCATGGTTCCCCAAGACAAGAAGCTGCATCTTTGTGCCACACTGCCTGCATCCTTGCAGTGCTTCCATCCCTTTTGAGAAGCTAGCGCTGGTTTCACTCCATGTGCTTTTAAGCTTCCTGGTCGTAACGTCACACCAGCGGTGACGCAGCACTTTCCATTGGATTGATTATACACGTGATTCAGAGCGTGGACAAAGCAGAGGCATTCCCAAAGCATTGATGCAGCATCTTGTTCCCTCTGGGAACCATGGTTACATACATAACTTGGAGACGTTCAGTTCAATTTCAGTACAGTTAGGGGAAAGAAATGCAAAACATAAAATTGCTTGTCGTTTTTTATCAACATAGTTTATTATTATTAACATTAGTGAACATTTTTACAGTTAACATTTTGAAAACAATTTTAAATAAAATGCCTGCTTGGTTAAAGCAAATACACTTTTTTTATATTGATTAACTTGAGTAATTAATAAAAAAAGAATTATGAAATAGTTTACATTTTTTAGATCCAATCTGGTTTCAGTTCATCTTAAAACTCAATGGTTCAATGGTATTTGTGGAAATTTGTGCTCATTCAGCCACAAGGGTGTTAATAAAGTCAGGTACTGATGTAGGTGAGGAGGCCTGGGGTGCAGTCAGCGTTTCAATTCATCCAAAAAGGTGTTCAGTAGGGTTGAGGTCAGAGCTCTATTTTGTATTACTAATAAAAACACACCCAATTTACTTAAAAATAAAATGTGGAAACCAATTACAATAAAAAAAAAAACTCTATAGCTTAAACTGGAAGATTAAACCAATGTTAAGAATAATAGTATTTAGCAGGACTGCATTATTAAATTTAGCACTGTTAGTTAAATTGAATTAATACAGTAATATAACTAGAGATAAAGAAAGGTGTTAAAGGTAAAAAAAAATTATTGAATTATCTAATATACAGAGTTAAGTTCAAAGATTTTAGTTTTATCACTATGCAACACTATGCCTCTTTGTCACAAGACTTTCTTTTTCCCTAAGGACTACTGCTTGTATTAATCTTTTTCATTAAAAGCCATAATTGTTCTCTCCTAATGTCCTTATCTTGCTTTCCAACAGTAGTTTATATCCGTTTTTCCTCCTTGTTTTTTATATTTCTCTCTTTCTGCCTCTACTTCTCATTAATATATGTCGGTTCTCTTCAGTCATGTGACCGGTGTATTCCGGCATTGTGGTTTATTTCTAAAAGGTTCTGATACCTCACTCCACCGGATGACTCACTGCTAAAAGTGCATAGCCTCAAACGTGTGCGAATAGTAAATGGACATGTGTAACTGTCTAAGAATGAGTCACTGGTGACAAATCTGCTGTTTACCAGTAACCCCCTATGCCCAGTATCTATCTATCTATCTATCTATCTATCTATCTATCTATCTATCTATCTATCTATCTATCTATCTATCTATCTATCTATCTATCTATCTATCTATCTATCTATCTATCTATTTATCTATCTATCTATCTATATCTATCTATCTTCGACAATCTCTCTCCCCTGCTCTCTTTCTCATAAGTCATAATATTTTATGTCTATCATATTTCTCTTTGTTTGTCCACCTATGCCATTATATAGCGTAAGCATATCAGATACTTTTAAAAATATACAAAATAAGCACGATAGTTAGAAGAATAATATCATTGAATTCAGAATATGATTACAGAAGAAAAGGCCATGTGACAGAGAGAGAAAGAGAATGTTAATACATCATTTTTCCAGGAGCTACAGTTACTTATGGTACACTGAACACACCATTTTGGATCCAGCAACTCTAGAGCTGCTGAGTGAAAAGCAAGAGGCATGGCAATGCTAACAGGCACGGTGCATGATATGTGCATTCGTGCCCAAGCCATTATGAGAAAGATACTGATGTAATCCCAATTACACACAATTCACAGGGCAGGGGGAAACTAGATGTGCTGCTTGAGGGGACACAGCTGAAATCTACAAATGATGTTACTGATCGAACACATCTTCGAAACACTCAGGGCTAGTCACCAGACTATATTGTGATTCATAAACACAAAACAGGTGCCAACAATGGGATATTAATGAATGGATTTTACACCATTTGTTTTCAAGGAAGTTATTGGAAATGCAACATGTAATCAATATTTTTATAGTCATAGTGGAAAGTAATGGACAAAATTGCACTGTATGCTGTATAATTGTATATGACTATATACTATATATCTGTATATGACCTCCATTCTTTACCTAAATATTTACTCTAGCAACCTGGAATACAGCATTTATTTTTTTATTTTTAGACATCTAAGAACCACTTACTTTCCAAGAAAAAAGCTCCAATTGTCTCCAGTAGCATAAAGCAATTTGAATCAGCAAGCATAATGTGGTCTTTAATGGTTTCTCCAATGGATTAATAACGACTGTTTAAGATTTAAATAAAGCTTGTGGGTTCTTGTTTAATGTTGTGCTTTCGTCAACCAGAAATGTTCACATAATCATTGACGGCAAACACAGCAAATGTATTACGTTGGTTTGAAAATGTTTTTGCATCAGAGACAGTTCGAGTCTTCAGAGGAAACCCACTGGAGAGGCAGAGCTTGGGACATTTCTCCATCTTCACATCCACATCTCAATCCCCTCCCTGTTATCTCTTCATCTATCTGTGATGGACTTATATCTGGAATTATATCTGCAATTTCATGGCATGTTAAAATGCATCATCATGTGCTTTCCATATCTCATTCATCCTCCTCCTCATCATGCTCATCATCAAAAAAAAGAGTCGACTCATTCATATTGAACCGACTCGTGTATAAAACGGTGCACTTCTCGCGCGTCACGATCAACCAACCCATCATCTATACTATACCTGGCTTCTCGGAAAACACTCTCATCTCACTGGTGTTATAAACTATGCTAAGTCCAGGGGCGACCTAAAGCCTTCTGAATTAGGATAAGAAAGCTATAGAGGCATCGACTCGGGCTCTGTCTCTTTATACACTGCAATCGCTCACCGATCCGAGCGCGCGCAAAAAAAAAAAAAAGAAAGAAAAAAAAAGAAAGAAAGAAAGAAAAAATTCATCCCCATTCCTGCGACCGATGTCCTCCTCATCCGAGCCGACATGGCTGTATGGACGGCGTTGTGCATACTGCTGGCTACTGCAGCAAGTAAGTCACAATCTGTTATTTTACAGATTAAAGAGATAATACTAGGAATAACAATAATAATAAAAAAAAATCCGTGCGTGTCCTATTTTATTTGCGCGCGCACGTCTGTGCGTGTATGTGTGTATGCGCGAGTGCGCGCCTTCGAGCTTTTCGATGCATAGATTCTCACACTGATCGGCTTTATGTCATAAACGAAAAAAAAAAAAAACGACGTGAAACAAACATAGACATTATTTACATGGGAATTTAAATGAACAAACAAACAAACAAACAAATAAAAAAATAAAAAAATAAATAAAAATAAATAAATACATGATTTATGTCTTTGAATGCAGGCCTGGAGAAGGAATAATGATTTCCTAAGTTGTAAATTTCTTTTTTCAATGAATATTATTCTGTGTGGTGAATTGTATTTATTTGTTTGTTTGTTTAATTTATTCATAAGAACCATAATTAAAATACGCGGATAATATATGAGTATGATGACGTATAACGTCCTGCTGTGTGATCCAGTGTGTGATCTCTCTCTGTGTGTGTGTGTGTGTGTGTGTGTGTGTGTGTGTGTGTGTGTGTGTGTGTGTGTGTGTGTGTGTGTGTATGTTGATGAGAGGCATCCTTCAGGCATCCTTCAACCAGACACGTGTATTAATGAGTTGGAGAGATCACGTCTTATTTAGGCATGTCTAACCCCCTCAGTGGCCTTAAGTGTGTGTGTGTGTGTGTGTGTGTGTGTGTGTGTGTGTGTATGTGTGTGTGCCTGTGAAGAGTTTGATATTTGGATGTTGGCATAGATGTGTGTCTATGTGTGTGTGAGTGCGTTCACATATCAGCTTGTGTTAATCAGGGATGTTAACAGAAAGTCATTGGCAGTATTGAACAAGACAATGAATAATTACTTGTGCAGTGTGAACGCTGCAGATGTGGGGACACACACACACACACACACCAAAAGTCCAGCTAATTCACAGATTAGGTTAATTGAAAGAACGACTCAGTAAACAGAGGAAATAAAGTAAGAGATCGGGGTCTAAGGAGCATCAGTGTACATCCTGTAGGCCTTCATCGTGCATTCATCTTCATGAGTCTTTCTCAGAGAGAATTTAAGGAGGCAACAGAGGAGACAACCTGCGAGGTTCATTAACTAGCATGAGTGCAGCTATATTCTCATTAACTAGCATCAAGTCAGCAGGAGATGGGGTTAATGAGCTCAGCAGTGTCATGTACATGCATGGAGGCCTATATTCATGATTATTCACAGAGACAGTGCCATTCTATCTCTAATCATCCATGTTTGTATGACAAAGAGACAAAAAATCACTATTTACTCAATTCGTTGTTCCAAATTTACTCAAATTCCTTGTTTATTTCCTTTATTCTGTCCGGTACTCATGAGCACTCAAGAAGCAAGATCCGTCGTGACAAAACAAAAAGAAAACCTGGGTTTTTTATCTGAAGCGGTCCACAGCACCATTGCAATATCTCTTCTACATAAAAATTACACTTTGCGTAATAGATGGCCTCGTATGGGCCTGCATATCATTATCCTTTTCATTTGCTGCTAATCCCTTTGAAAGGAAATTGGCTAAAAGATTGCTGTGCTTCATTCTTATATCTGTACAAGGCTTCTTTTTCAGCTGCTGCCGTTAGGTCTCGCCACTAGAAATCATCCGTCTCTATACCACCCTGTCTTCTCCATATGGCTATTTCAAACCAATAATATCTGTACATATATATGACAGATATACGAATGGTTTATTGCAAAATTTACGCAGGATTTCTATACACCAACGGTTCATAGAACTGTATAGATTATTGTACCACTTTGGAACCATGATGATAGCTTCAGACTGCAGTTGCCTAGAACAGTTTTGCACTCAGGTCTCCATCAGTGGACATTTGATGAAGTAGACTTCATGATAAGACTGAAATGCATTTTCCGGTTGCAATCTTTGTAACTAGTGAGTACACAGTTATAAAAGAGAATCGCACTGTCACCAAAATGAGGATTTTGAGGGAGCTTGTACCTCTAAAGGTTCCTTCCTCATATCATCACTGCCATCAACTCTGGTATTCTCCTTTAGGGATAATACATTCATATGGATAAATGCATTAATTCAAATGTTATATATTGTTCTGAAATAAAAGTGCTATAGAAATTAAACTGAGTTAAGTAGAAATATGAAATGACCTGCATACTAAATCAAATCGAATAAAATTTTATTTGTCACATACACATACATACAGAGTATGACATGCAGTAAAATGCTTTTTACGACATGCTGTACTTACACATTTTGTATTGGCACACACGATCAAATCCAGGCTTATGTCTACAGTAGATAGCAATAAAGCACACAGAAGAAGTTTATAATGACAGCTCAGGCAAGCAGTAGAAACACTGCAAAACTCCAAGTGCTCTATCAAGTGCCAAAAAAGACAAGACAATCTAAGAGTGGTGTCTTCACAGCCAAAGCAGGGATCAATACAGACTTCCTGTCATCTAAATTGCCATCTTTAGTACTCTCATTAAGAGCAATTAGCATCAGTGTTTCAGTTCTGGCCCTGCCGCGAGGGTTGTGTGTTTTCCGTATGCTTTCTTCAGATAAAGCTATGCAGACTGGTGAGGGTTCTGCCTCCGGATGTAGTGAAGATGAATTGCTATGGAGTGACGTACAATCTTAATCCATCATAAATCAATAACAGAGGCAGACAAGGTCAGGACACGTGTACCACCCACGGTTACCTCCATCATCAGTTCGGCTGTTCTCTCCACACATCATTCTTCTCAGAGACAATCAGAGTGCAGCAGCTTTTATCTGCCCTGTATCTCTGTTTCTTTGCTCTGTGTAGAGAGCATGTGTTTTCTTACTGCACCAGATAACACTGCACATAAACAACACTATGGTAGATGGACACAAGTTTGTGGACACCTGATCATTACATTCATCACGCTTTCTAAAATCTCTCAACATTCCACATTTAGTCCCCATGTGGTGTTCGATTAACCCTCACTCTTATGGGAAGATATTCCGCTAGATTTTGTAGTGTGTTCACGCAGTTTTGCGTTATTTCAGCCACAAGGGTGTTAGTAAAGTCAGGTATTGATGTAGCTGAGGTGAGGAGGCCTGGGGTGCAGTCAGTGTTCTAAATTATACCAAAGGTGTTCAGTAGGGTTGAGGCCAGAGCTCTAAAACTGCCCAATCAAGATCTTCCTCTCTAAACCATGTGAAGCATTTCTTAATGGCTTTGTGCACAGCAGCATTGTCATTCTGAAACAAGTTTGGGTCTATTAGTTATAGTAAAAGGAGAATTTTATTTTACCACATTCAATGACATCCTAAACAATTGTGTGTCTCCAACATTGGAGTATTAGTTGGGATAAGAACCACATAAGGCTGTAAAAGTCATGTGTTCTAATAATCTTTGTCCATATTTTGTAAATACAGAGAAGACCAGGAAATACCATAAATTGGACTTGATACACTGATAAAAAAACAAAAACCCATTCATCACACATATTTAATCATTTAGGCTTTTCTGATTTTGTGCATATTGACAGTTTCCAAAAGCATATTTAATGTGTTTTTCAGTAGAACGATTTTGATCTGCTTATGCTCATGAAAACTGAATTAGTACTATATGTGGAAATGATTGAAACTGCATTACTCTTTTATATTAGCTGTAAGTTGATGAGTTTTGCTGTTTCTCTCCCACCGGAGATGGAGTTGTTTTATCACAGGTATAAACTGGAGATGTACTGATCTGGAGATGTATGAGTGTCAGCAGACTCATACTAACTTATACTGAATACACTTAGGACTGCTTGCCTACAGTATATAGTATATAGCAATTTTTATAGTATATATAAATTTTAATAATTCTTCCTGCTTGTTAGGGATCTAAATTTAAATTAGAATGAATGGACATCAGGTGCCACCCACATGAGGATGGGTTTCCTTTTGAGTCTGGTTCCTCCCAAGGTCTTTTTCCTCATACCATCTCAGGTTTTTTCCTTGCAACTCTCACTGCTGGTTTGCTCATTGAGAATAGACTTATTAGGAACTAAACCTACAGCCACTAAAATTTTAATTACAGTTTAATAACCTGTTTATCTCTGTAAAGCTGCTTTGGGACAATGTCCATTGTTAAAAATTTAGATTCTTTTAAAGCTGCTTATCTTTATAATGTTTATTGTTAAAGGTGTTACAAAAATAAATAATTGATTAGCATTAGGGCAGATAGTGGCCTAGAACTCAAGTCGCTATCATGTTTATTGAGCTGCTCAATTAACGTGTTTTTAACACTAATCACGCTTGAGAACAAGTAACAATTATTCCTCAAACATGCTACTAAAAAGTGTTGTACTGCATCAAAAATTTCCCCTTTTTATTATCATATAACACAAATACAGAGGAAAAGACACAGGTCCATGATAGCATTATTGTATACTACAGGCCTTCAGGGTCATTATCTGCATACAGCTGATGCAATTGCACTTTGTGCATGCATTTAATTCCAACTGTCTCTTCTTCTGAGAGGAATTCAGAGTTACTGAAGGTATGGGGGGGATAGGTCACCTTCTGTTCTATATTTAGCCCCTATTCCATACACAAGACTGCACAAACACATACACACTCATACACACTCTCAGACACACACTCCTTATTCTCTTATGTACACAAATCTGCTCTTTCAAAGGCATTTCTTGACTCCCTATACTGCAGCTCTGCATCTTTTAGCTCTGATTAAAAAGGAACTTCCTGTCAGCTAATCTCAATTGACTTTCCTTAAAGATCTGTGAATAACTGTAAAAAAAAAAGATCAGAAATAATGAAAGTAAAAATACTGTTTACAGTTAATAGTGCTGTTTAACCATTACTTTATGAATCAAAGAACATTTTATTAACAATGTTAAAAGTGTTATTTTTGAAAAATATATACAAATGTTTAAAGAAGCCTGATTGTAAGATGTGTTTGGGGCCTTGCTTAAAGGGCCAGGAGTGGGACCTTGGTGGTGCTGGGTTTTGGACTCATGATCTTCTGATCAAAAGTCTAATGACTCAACCAGCATCTTTATATACTGTCGAATAAAATGTTATGGAAAGGGGTTGAAACTAGAAATAGTCTCAACCCGAAGTCATGTGTCCTATAATTAAATGGTCAGGTGTAAAATAGAAAAAAAGGCAAATTTAGAGATACTGAAAACTTTATAAGGAACACTACAGTAATACTTTTTCTCCCAAAACAGCCACAATGTTTAATGGCACTTTATCGATTTCACAAGCTTTTGGAGAACTTCTTTGGAGATTCTGCTCCATGCTGAAATGATTACATTATGGAAATTCCTGCTGATCTTTTAGGTGCTCTTTCATGCTGTGACTCTCTGTTCTACCAAAATCTCAAAAGTCTTCTACTCGATTAGGACCTGGCGATTGGAAGGCCACTAAAGACAACTGAACCAGATTCAGATGGCTTTTGAAATGGATTTATTCATTAGAAGATAAATTGTGGGCATATATGGATACACATGGTCAGCAACAATACTTCAATTCAAATCAATTTATTTTTATTTGTACAGCGCTTTTAACAACGACCATCTTCTCAAAGCAGCTTTACACTGATAATGTGGTGATAAAAATGAATAAGATGTTCTTTATTAGTGTAAGTTTGTCCCTGATGAGCAAACCGGTGGCGACTGTGGCAAGGAAAAACTCCCAGAGATGGCATAAGGAAGAAACCTTGAGAGGAAGCAAAACTCAAATAGATTGTAGCATTAAGTCCAAACCGTTCCAAAAAACACTCCTCACACCATTACACAACTGCCACCAGCCTGGACTGTTCACACAAGGCAGGTTTAATGCTGTTGGGGCCCAATTCTGCCAGGACTCCACATTCATCAGGCCAAGCTAGTCTTTTTTTCCCAGTCTTTAACTGTTCAGTTTTGGTGCACTTGTGCCCACTGTAGCTTCAACTGTCTTTTCTTTGCTGACAGAAGATGAACCAATGTAATAATTAACTGTATTAACCCAGCCACTTTGATATCTTGTGCATTCTAAAATGTTTTATTTTCTGCTCACCACGACAAGAGTTGTAATCTGAGTTACGATAGCATTTCTGTCAGGTCAAACCAGTCATTGGAGAATGGCCAGACTTCTTTCATCAATACAGCATTTCCATCTGAAGACCACCTGCTCACTGAATGTACGTTTTGAATGGCACCATTCTGAGTAAACTCTAGCGACTGTTCTGTGAAAAAAAAGGAGATCCCAGGAGATCAGCAGTAGTAAAAAATACTCTAAAGAGCCCACCTGGTACCAACAATCATGCCACTGAGATCACATTTTATCCCATGCTGATGGTTGATGTAAACATTACTTGATGTTGCTGGTCTGCATTTGCATGATTTTATGAACTGCACTGCCACACATGATTGGTTCTTCAAATAACTGCATAAATACGTAGGTGTACAGACCCTTTTAATAAAATACTGTGTATATGTACACAATTTGGATATTACTGAATAGCTTATGATTTATGCTGATATATGACTATTGTACTGAACATGAACCTAAATCACATTTATTTACAATAAGCTAAATTTGGATACTCTTTGATTCCTTGTTGATGTGATACTAGTTTTTGTTTAATGTGCTAATGTTAAAATTAATTTCCCAGCACTGGGACAAATGAACTGTACAGTAGATTAATAAGTCTGTTCTGCCATGATATATGCTACAAACGCACTCTTTCCAGAAACGTAGCTCATGTTTAGAAATGCTGGCACTGATATGCTGTTACACTGATGGCAATAACATAGGCCATGATAATGATTAAAAATGAATGTGTTTCATTTAATGCTGCGGTTGGCATTTAAAGCTCAGTAAAGAATGTCAGGGAACAATTTGATCTTCGAGGGGGTGGGGAAGCTTCACTGCTCATATCCTTATTTAACCTTTTTATGCATTTGGTCCCAACTGGAATGAGCCTTTTAATAATATGTGCACACAAACACATTTATCTAACCAAAGTATCAGATTGGGAATGATGTGCAGACTTATATAGTTTCATTTCTGTTTATCAGACTGATATACAAAAACCTACTCACTATTATCTTTTTTTTTTCAACATTGGACTGTTAAACATGATAAAAAGTGATATATGCAACGAGGTCATTTTAAAGATAAAGATAAAGTCAGAGTTTAAAGAGTCAAGAATCGTCTGTTGTGGTCACTATATTGGGGAATGATTTTCTTACTTTGCTGCACAACACAAACATAACTAGAGCTGAAAGATGGCAAAAAAACCCCTCTTACTTTGAAAGAGAACACACGGTACTTCAGCAAAGCCAATAACATACAGATGAACCTTTATGTCTTATCTGCCCCCCAACCACACTGCTGATTCAACTTAAACCAACAGAAAACATATCCAATTTCTCATTCCTGATTTGCTTTCCCTGCCCTAGAGAACATCTAAAAAGCACTTAAGAGGACATAAGTGTGGGTAGAGGATATCAGTGTTTCAGTGTTTAGTTTCATCAGGAGGAGAAAATCTCCACATTATTATAGGGACAGTATGTTGATTACTAACTAACTAACATTTGCCATACAGCCATGTTGATGCATGACAGACAGGAATTAAAATGGTGCCTTCTTAGTAAATGCTATTACAGGTAGACTCCAACTTACGACGTAGATAGGGAACCGGTTGTAAGTCAATCAAGTCACAAGTCTAGATGAGTGACTACTCTATGATGCATTCTAAAGCAGACATAAAGAGGCACTGTAAACACATTTACATATTTTTACATAGCACATAGCAGAATCTTTCAATCTTTAAAACATCAGTGACACAACACAAGAATATTTAGAAATTCAGCTACTGTACAATACATAACATGTTTAGTGGTGTGGCATCTTTTAGGGTTGAGTGAAGACATCGATTTTTGTAGAGTACTGATTTATGTACGCTATCATACATTATAACTATAAATTAGGCAGTTAGTTAGCAAGCTAGTAAAATGCCACCTGTTTAAAAGTATATGACCTAAATCACCTGAAACACACTGTACATGAATACATTATGGAAAGACAGAGTTTTTCTTATCAGCTTTAATATCAGGTTACAGAAATAGTCTTTTTTTTCCCCAAGCTAAAACTAGCGCAAACAAGCCCACACATGCCATATACCAATATATCTCCCCTTCCCAATTCCAGCAAATCCAATATCTACACACTTTTTTTCCTATGGCACATACAATCCGAGCACATGTGCAGACACAACCAGACGCAGGAGTGCCCCACAAAAATAAATCATGTCCAAAGTGCTATCGATCTAAAACCTTTTATAGTGCATTTGAAAAGGGGAAATCGGTTTAGAGGGGAAATAAGGAATGGAGATGTCAAAAGTATTTGGTGGCTATCCCTCAAAGTTGCTGTCATCAATTTTGTAAGAACATTTTGGGTTAAACTGTCCCGATATATCTATCAATATATTGCATGCATCGATCAATAAAATAATAAATAATAAAAACAATCAGCTAACAATCAGTCTGGCCCTGTTAGAATATTATAAAGTAAGCTGAAAAGAAAGTTGCACAGTTTGATGAAGAAAGGTGTTAGAAATCTATGGTGTCATTATTATGTAATGGCTTGATGTTTGTAACATGTAGTGTACAGCACAGTGAAATTCTTTCTTGGGGTCTGAGTGCAGGGTCAGCAATGTTACAGTGCCCCTGGAGCACAGAAGATAAAAGGCCCTAAGAGTGTCCACTTGGCAATACCATGAAACCCCAACCTTTCGATCAGTATCCCAGAGCCTTAACCACTGCGCTACCATGGTGCAATGAAAAAGTGAGTATACAAAAAAGAAGGAACCAAGAGTGAACAACAGTGTCACTTTTCAGCCCTGAAGAGCTTTTGTACTTTGTTGCTCTGCCTAAAAACTGTCATCCTCACAAACTGTAACCTTACACACAACATTGTAAGTAGAAGAAAAAACAGTGCTTTCCAGCATCAGTTTGGGTAGAAAGCTGTGACTGCTTTAAAATATTTTGAAAACCAGTACTGATCCTGCTAAATAGCTAATTCTACCAATGTAACTCTATTGTCATTTCAACCTTTATGATAACATTAAACTATATATTTTTTTACATAGAAACCTTTAAGCAATTTCTGTTGTTGATTTGTTTTTCTTTTTTTAATGTTCAGAGATAAATTGTTCTCAGGGACCAGCAACTCTACTAAGAGAGACAATTCAAAATATAACCCATCCACCCATGTTTCTTTACTGATATTTTGTACAGCCTGACAACAATGCCCATAATGTGGTTAACCAGCATTCATAAGAATTGCATGAGGAACATTCTAATAATTTATTTTCCATCCATAATTTGGATAAGAAGCTGCAGATGATCTTTAATTTCCTGTTATAGAAGCAAAACTGAAGGGTAACAAGGGTGAAATGTGATGGTTAGGTCTTCATGAACTTTTAGACATGTAGGTTCCATTAATGTGTTATGTTGTTAACCTGAATCATACACAGAGATTGTTTAATATACATTTGTATAATTAGCTTTTATCTTTGCTTCATATAAACTTGTATGAACATAATATCATAACATCAGCAGGACACAAAGGGCAGACAATTTTGTAATCACTTCCTTAAAAGCTGACCAAAGAGTTCATGGCTGAGTAGTTTTGAGTTTAATGCAGGTTTTCACCTGACTTTTAAAACATTTTCATTGTAAGCCCTAATGGTGTTATTAGCATTTTTTTTTAATTAGGAATTTTTTTATAGAGAATAGGACGATGAATATGATTCGGACACATTCGAAGATTAGCTCAATGTAATGCTTCTTTCCACCACTGTACATTAGGGTGTAAATGAGGTGCTGGTAATGGTTTAAGCCAATGTCCAGTAGTTGACTAATGCAATTTTATTTTTAATAGAACACATTCACATAAATAATATAGCCACAAAGCAAATGTAAACGCTATTACGTCCGATTATGATGATTCTTCCCAAATGTAGGTATGACACAATTATTAAATATTAACGCTGATACTTTAGGCATATTGTGTGATATACTGTTTGATAACAGAAACATTTAAATTAGGTTAAAAATGTTCTTCTTGGACTTGATACAATGTTACAACTGTTCTGATATGTAGACTATTTTTGCTTTGACATTTTGTACTCTCTGCTAATCATTCGTCTTACATATTGTTTGATAATTACCATGTATGACTGATAACTACAACACAATGAAAATGGCTAGTTGTTTAGAGTAAGGAACATTATTCTAGACCTAGCGACAGGCCAGGAAGCTTAATAGGTTGTAAATCTTGAGGCATACGGCAAGGGACACATTGTATTTGGAAAAAATTTTATGTGACCTTATTATCTATACTGGTATAGCCTTATGTTGATGTATAACCTTTTCAGGTTTATAGTTAGAATTGATTAGAGTATACTCAATTCAATAGCAATAAGCAGGTCAGGAAATGAGCTCTCCTTCTCGTACGCCTTTGCTGAGGCAAGACAAGGCATGGTGTAACACAATCAGTTGTGTGGTACAGATATTTTTGGCCTTTTGTTTTTCTTATTAATACTTATATATAAAACATATATAAGCCCCCTTCCAACAACCCTGTCTTCTTCTTGTTGATTTAATTTCCAGTTTTACTGTGTGAGTTACAGGAACTATTTAATCACTAGATTAATCTTTTCTTTCCTTGTTTCTTATATATCCAAATGTCATATGAGATGATTGAAAGTAAATGCAGGTGCAGATTATTTAATTTATATATATTATATACAAACTATCAGGGAACCACCAGCCACGCCTCCCTCCAAGGGGGAAGTCACAGTTTCGCAGGAGAAGGAACATACCTTATAAAGTTTGACAACTCCTACTCCTTATGGCGGAACAAGACTCTGTACTACAGAGTGTACTACAGTGCCTGAGGAACCATGAGCACATCTGCAGATGAATGTTTTGATAATATATATTTTCGATCCATATATAGATAAATATTTCCAACACTGTACACATATCATTCCTGCTATTAATTCATAGACTGATTTTTATTTCAAATGCAAATTTTATTGTGTAGATGCTAAGCCAAACTCTGTTAATCCACTGTGTCCTAGTCTATAGTGGGATCTTGAGTGGGATCGTATAGCTTGGTCAGTGTGCAAACGCGTTGTGTTTTTTTCAATAGTGTGGCGAATTTGTGAAGTGCAGATATATGTTTTGTATTTATATTGTCTCTTCTTACCAAAACACACAACGGGTAAAATACAGTGGTTCAGGGAAAGATGTTAAGGTAAAGAAATTACTTAATTATAATAATTTCTTTACTTAAACATCTTTCCCTGAACCACTGTATTTTACCCGTTGTGTGTTTTGGTCCCTCCAAGGCTCAAACTCTTACTCAGTCTCTCCCTGCTCTAATCACCTACACCTGTTCCCCATTACCCTTCCCTTTAATAAAGTTCCCCCTCACTCACTGTTGGATCTACTCGTTGCTATCATAGATCTACCGGACTACCGAAAACAACATGAAACAATGTGATGCAGCGATAAACATGAGAGGGGCAAAGTGAGACTTACATACATGTGCCAGTTAAGAGTGAAACAGAAAACAGGTGCTTGTAACAAGTGGCATTTAATTTGGTCATGTGATGCAGGCATGGACATGCATTGGCTGCTGGGAAACATAGTTCATGATCTATAATCCTGGTATACAGTTTGCTTTAACAGTGTTTTCTTGTAGTGGTGCTAATGCAAATTGTATAGCAAAGTTTAAAGCATTTTCACTGCATTTCATTTCATTTCATTTCATGAAGAAGTCTTACTGAAGAATGTGATATGTGTACATTACAGGACAGAAGTTACATGTCCCAGCTAGCAAAAGTCATAGTATAGTGCCTATTTATCAGAGACCAAATTGGCATATTTAACCCCTGACCTATTCAGTAACCCAAAGTCTTTATTTGTAGTGTTTTTTGTTTAGTTTAAAAAAAAAAAAAAAAAAAATTAAAAACATACTCTATTTTTTATTGAAACTAATTCTTCTAATGCAAAGTGGGCAAAGGAAAACCTTTTCTGGTACTTGGGCTCCACTTACTCTATTACTCACCATATTACTGCAAAGCACAAACATCGCAATGCAAATAGCATTCCAAATTAACATTTTAAGATTTTATAGTAATAGTAATATGGTAGACTAATGTTTGTGATTATTGTAATTAAAAAAAATTTTTTAAGTGCATGTGTGCAGCATTTAATGCAAAACAACACAAGACAGTGAGACGGTAAACATTGCAGCAATGATCCTTATTATATTTTTTTTATGAAGATCCCATTCCTCATTTGCTAATATAATAACCACTACTTTTCTGGGAAGGATTTCCACTTGAGTTTGAAGCATAGATCTGAGGTCAGGGACTGATGTCAGGTGAAAAGGCCTGGGGTGCTTTTAAATTCATCCCAAAGGCATTCGGTAGGGCTGAAGTAAAGGCTCTGTACAGGAAAACTAATATTTTAATGGAAATAACTTTCTGTACATGGGAATTGTCAGGCTGAAACAGGTTTGGTCTTCATAGTTCCAAAAAAGGGAAATTGTAATACTACAGCATGCCAATTTGGGGGCCACATTCTTTTGACCATACAGAGCACTCACTCTGCAAATTTATATCATAGATGTTGACCAATAGGCCTTTAAGCTTTTAAGTCTATCCAGTCTAAAGTGTTGGAAAACAAATGTTAAGACATATGGATTTATTACATTGTGCCTCAGTCGCATCCTGTCTCTAAAAGACAACAGAACAGGGCAAGTTAACACAGGGGAAGACTAAAAATACAAGAAAAATTGTGTTCATAGACTCCAAGAGTTATAAATAAAGCTTGCACCATGCACATATTATATAATTTGAACTAGTAACACACACACACACACACACACACACACACACACACACACACACACACACACACACACACTTTTGTCACTGCATACAAACACTCATAAAGGTGGGTAGGATATATTCCATCCCCAGGACCTTAATGCAGAATACAATACAGAAGCTTCATACAAATACTGACTTCTTGAGGTGCAGATAGTATGACAAATTAAAACCAAATGATGGGTGCGATAATAAGGGATTCTGTGGAGACTGAACATGACAGCCATCTGAATCTGGGTCTGAGGAGCTGCTGTAAGCTGAGTGTACAGACGGAGAACATAACAGCAAGAGAGGCTAGTTTATGGTGCATGATTAGGCTCTTCATTGATCTGCTGTGTTAAGCCATCACTCATGCATACTGGACAGAGAGAGAGGAGAGAGAAAGAGGAGGAAAAGAGAAAGATTGATGGTCAGGGAGAGAAATGAAAGAGGTAGGATGTGCACTTTATATCGACTCTGAGCATGTATAAGCCTTATATGCAAAAGACAGAGTGAGAGAACTGTAGCGTGGATACCCCCTGGGACTGGACCACATGCTGCATTCTGCCTTGACAAAAGAGGTTTTAGTTGGGGTGGATAAAAAAAAAAAAAAGGGAGAGATCCAAACTCATAGCACATATTTACTAAGAATTGTACAATATAAAATGCTTTACAAGGTAAAATACTTCACAGGTGTACCCACTGACACTATTGTATTTGGCTTTCCATGATTTTCAGCATTTCAATAAATGTTATTATTATGCCTGGTATATATTTTATGATTTTGGGCTGCCCCAGATTGAATATGACCAAAGTGAAACAATTGTAACAATTTCTTTGGTCCTAAATGGTGGCCCTATATCATACTATGAGAGAGGTTTAAAGATGGCCACTGTCTTAGACTTGTAACCAAGAATAGGCTGTAAAAACCTTAGGATGACCATCTCACAGTTTGCTTCAACCACCTACATCTACTGACTAGCCAATAAAAATGCAACATGAAATGATATACTGATTTATGTATGCTTACCTCAAGCGCTCTTTGCACATTTGGTATCCCAAGTTGGATTCTTTTTCCCAGCAATGAAAATGGGGGTGGGGTCAATATTCTCCTTCTCTTTCTGCATCTTGCTCTGTTTGTTTACCATTGCTGACAATTGTATATTGACAGTATATGTTGACAATATGTCATTTATATAAACCAAATTTGAATAAAATAATTGTTAGCAATGAATGATGGATGTAGTCTTGCACCTCAGAGGTTTCTTATTCAATGTTAGTTGAGATGTATTATCTATTCATAGGTAGCGAAGGAGCTGACACAGAGGAGCGTCTGGTTGAACATCTCCTAAATCCTGCTCACTACAACAAACTGATTCGACCAGCAACAAATGGCTCAGAGTTGGTAACTGTGCAGCTAATGGTCTCACTGGCACAGCTAATCAGCGTGGTGAGGACAGCTTTCCATTTCCTATTGTAAAATGTCCATATTTTTTCCAAAAGTTTCATACTGCATTAAATACTAATATATTTGGTTATATTATATACAAAGCAGTTTAACCTAATTTTGGGTACTTTAACGCAACCTAACTTTACTGAACTTTACACTACAACTAAATATTAATAACAATTGAGTATAAGTGAGGTCAGTATAAAAATTTTGCAGTCATCTAATCTCTACTAACCAGCAAATATAAACAGAAATTCCTGTATATAGTCATTTAAAAACAACAACAAATCAATACAACAAAGAAGACCCAGGACTGTTGAGTGCCTAAATCCTGTATCCGACACAAATGGGACAAAATTCCTCTCCCAAAAATTCAGCAACTACTCTCCCCAGTTCACAGACATATACAGACTGTTGTTAAAAAAGAGAGAATGCTACAGAGTGATAAACATGGCCCTATTGCAACCTTTTGGAGACATGTTGTGGCAATCAAATTCCAAATGACCTTACTTTTCTCTAAACATGGTACATTTTCTCACTTTATTAAGGGTTTATGAGGTTTGCAACTCATTGCATTATGCTTTTATTTGCATTCTTCCCAACTGTTAAAAAAATAAATAAAAACATTAAACACAGAAACAAAAAGACACAAAACCCAACCACAAAGTGACATAAAACAAACTTTAGCATTAGCATTAACATGAGCAAAATCCAACAGTGAACTATGAGTATATATATATATACACAAGTATTAATTACTGTGAACATGAAACAGGTGCACGAACACATGTTAAACACAGGAAACGTAGTCTCTACACAAACCTGACAATTAACATATAAATCTGAGTTTAAACTGGAAAGTTGCCTTTCTGGAAAAAACCTGTGATAACCTATATTGACGCATAATTAAAGTAATGAATGAATTATTAGGAAGCTACTGATCTATTCAATCTATTTCATTGTTAGTTGTTAGTCTCATCATCAGCCCTCTTATTAGGACATGGTTTTCTATATATATTTGTTTCTACAGACACACTGACATGCTTGGAAGTTGGAACTATTACAAAAGATAATAAAATTTATATTATTGTATTGGACCCATGATTGATGTCAGACTCCTCGGGCTACCCTATGGGTGACCTTAGTTTGCAAAAAGTATTTTCACACATAATCGCCCAAATGGATTAAAATCAGCCAAGGGATAAGAGAAAAAGGATTTTGCATCCAGGACCCAGGGTTCTCAACACCTGGGGCTAAAACATAACATTTTGTGCTTTAGTGCCACCATCAGGCCAGTTAGCTCAATCTTGATTGCCTGAGTCGAGGAAAGAAGGTTGGTTTGCACAATTTGATAAAATACAACAGGCTTTCAACTTGTCGTGCTTGGAGTTTTGTGAATAATTATCAAACAGTATATACAACCAAACTGTTTTAGTACAGGTATACAGGCCCCTGCTTAAACCCTGAATCCCAAAGTCTGTTGCAAATCAAAGATCTCCAGTCACCACTGTGTGACCCATCACAAGTAAGCCAGATCCCCATTAGTTATTGTCAAACTTTTTATTGGCCTCGCATGTTTTCGATCATGTGAAAACACTTCCATTAATAGACTAGAAACTAGTGAAAGGTTTTTACTCCTTTAAATTGTTCACAATCGTATCACACCATTATTCACACAGGAACTCCAGCAAACACATGGCAGTGTTCTTCTCAGGCAAGCTAGCTCTCCTGCTAGCTCTGGAACAATGAAGGCATTAGCTATTAAGGACTTCATTAGTATTCACATATCTATATACAATGTTAATCAAAATCCCTAGAAACCATTCTTCTCAAATCTTGATTTATTGCAGCCATCACCTGGGAGATGGACCAAAAAATCAATCAAGCTAGGGCAAATCATTCATCATCTAGTCAGTGCCCTAAGAGTAAAATATGTAAATCCCCACATGTCTGTGGCAAGCTCATGACTTGGGCAGTAACCATCCTAAAATCACCAAACACAACATTAGAATAAATACTGGTAAGAACTCATGCTGGACAATATTTTAATATGTATTAAGTCTCGCACTACAGAACTCCAGGAAGAAGATGATGACCCAATCCTTATTAGCAATTGTTCTATTTATCCATCAAAAAAACCCGTATTTTATTACACTTATCAAAATCTCTAATTATCTGCTATTGATGTTGGTACATTATTTTATAACGTGCAGGAGATTATTATCTGCTTTTGAGTGAAATTCACACACAACAGTCTCCAGGGTTTATACAGAATGGCGGGGAAATAAAAAACTGTGACATTTTTGTCAGTTAGAAAGGCATATTGGTGTAAAGTGCCAGAAAGGACTTTCAGCATGTAGACCCTTTGCTTAAATATTATTTTTTATGTTACCAGTGCAGCCTTCTTAACTGACAGAAGAGGAACCTGACATGGTCTGCTGCTGTTGTAACCCACCGACCTGATGGTTTAAACATTCTGAGATCCATTTCTGCTCATCAGAATTGTACAGAGTGGGAATCTGAATTACAATAGCCTTTCTGTCATGTCAAACCAATTCTGCCATTCTCTAATAATTTCTCTCATTAACATGACATTTCTATCTGCAGACGTGCTGCTCACCAGATATTTATTTATTTTTCGCACCATTTTAAGTAAACTCTAGAGATTGTGGGTAAATATCCCACTTTCAGAACAGAATCAAACCAGACCACACAAGCAACTATGCCAATTTAAGGTTCACAGAGCTCTTGAAATGTACCTGTTTGATTTTTTCGCATTGCACTGCTGCAACATGATTGGCTGATTAGAAACCTGCATGAATGGCTACAGCCAGTGTACAACAATGTTAAAAAACTCTGACCAAAAACTAACAAAATTACTGTGGATTGTGTTTACATAAATAAGGATCCACATTGGTGTGTAACAGAACACTGACACAGAGTTGGCTTCACTTCTTCACCGGCACTTTTACTTTAATGCTTGCTGAACACTGTCAGGCTAATTGCATTAAATGTTGTATCCTCTGTACCTTTAGTGCACTGTAAATCTCGAGGTGTGTTATCTAGGATGCAGGTTTAAAGCTAATGCTCTTTAATGGTTCTCTAGAGGTTTAATCGGCCCTAAAAGGGGAATGAATTGATATTTTAAAATGTTGCCCTACTGATTCTAGGCTTCAAACTACACCGTCAATAATCTAAGGGATTTTGTCCCTTTCTGACCTTATTCATGCTGTTTTAATGTAATTATTGTTAGCAGGATATTATACACAATATATACATCTAATTAATGTGTCTTTTAGATTTTGTTAATGCAGTTTTGCTTCTTATTTTACAATAATTGTATTGTTGTATTGTGACATGTTTACGGAACGATTTTCTTACACGTCTGTGTGTGTTAACAGCATGAGAGAGAACAGATCATGACCACTAACGTCTGGCTCACTCAGGTCAGTCTCTACTTACAAACACATCAATATTCCTCCACCTTTACCACTGTTCATTGTTTGTGCTCACAAAAATACACACACACACACAACACACAAGCATGCATGAATTAACCAAGTGTCAGTAGCACCTGAGCTTTGGTGGGCAATGTCAGCTATTTGCTCACACACTTCAAATACACACACACACACACACACACACACACACACACACACACACACACACACACACACACACACACACACACACACACACACACACTTAAAGCTAAACAACTTGATTATGTTCTTCATGGTTAAAAATTCGGCTTGGCAGGATTGTTGCCTGCTGTCAATAAAGCACTGCTCCACTGCCTCATAGCAGTGATTGTCATCTATGCTGCTCAGCTCAGATCTGTGTGTGGGTGTGAAAGCTAAAATCTGATTATTTTAATGGCTCTTTTTTGACAAAGGACAAGCAGGCTGTATGCTAAATGATTACTAAGAATAAATTAGTATTCATAATAATAAATGGTACTAGAAATTTATTACCATGCCCAATTCCAGAGTATCTATGACACTATTGCTTCAGGGAGTTTTGTAGTCAAGAGAATATGATCATCACTTTGTAAAAAAAAAAAAAGCAATACTGATCATATCAAGATTAGATACAATTTAATTTAGTTAGTTTAGATTAGATCAGATTTGACTCGTTTAGATTAGATGATCATTACAAATCCAATTTACCATAATAGACAGTGTAGCATTGGGTTATGTAGAATTGAATTGGATTGGATTAGATTAGATTAAATTAGATTAGATCAGATTGGACAATCATTACAAAGCCAACCTAACATAATGGACAATATAGCACTGGGTTAGGTAGTGTTGAATTAAATTGGATTATATTAGATTCGTACAGATTGGGCAATCTTTGCAATTCCAGCAAAACATAAAAGACTATGTAGCACTGAGATAGATGGTGTTGATTAAGATTATATGAAATTAAATCAGATCAGTGATTTGGATTAACATTACAAAGCCAGGAAACCATAATAGATAATATAGCATGGGGTTAGGGAGTGTTGAATTAGATTAGATCGTTTACATTTATGAAGTTTGAGGGTGGTTTTTGGCATACCAAACCTCCAAATGTTGGACTTTTTTCCTTTAGGCCATCCAGTCATTGTTGCTGGCCTACCACCATTTTGACATTGAGACCATCCTTTACAATACCTGGTGATGACAGGGGTGAGGATGATAGGAAGGAAATCATTGAGGGTTGTGGCTATGGCAGTGACATGTTTAAGCAGAAACTTGTTTAAAAGGCTTTTTCTGTTATATTTTACGTATTACTTACCTTAGAGATGTTTCAGGGAACTATCAACCTAAACATATTGTTTATTCGAAGTACTACCTCTGCCAAGCAGTCTGCTGGTATGAGCGTCACGTGAGCTTCAAGTGTTTAAAAATAGACTGTAGAATGTTGATAAATTTTCATTCTGGGAAGTTGTACCGAGACACTAGAGATTCTACACATACCTACCAAATGGCCATTCAATATCCTGTTTCAGAAAAACACTAAGATGAAATCAGAATCAATCACATTGGACCTTCAGTGACTTGTTTGAAAGGTTGTAAAGAATAACTAAACTCAAAATCATGTCGAGCAAGCACACTAAATCTGTCCATGAGCAGTTGAACAGCTTTCTTTGGATTCTTTTTAATCTGTACTATTCTTTCTATTTGATTTTAAGTAAATGATGGTGGATTTTGATTGTTTTGCTCAGGAGTGGCAGGACTACCGTCTCACATGGGACCCTGATAAATTTGACGGAATGAAGAAGGTCCGCCTTCCCTCTAAACACATCTGGCTGCCAGATGTAGTCCTCTACAACAAGTGAGTGACTAAATTTCTGTCGTCTCTGTGGTATGTGTCCATTCCTACAGTTTACTCTTAAACGCTTTTTACCAATATGCACTCACATACTTACTGTTTCCAAACTCACATCATCTCATCAATTGAAACACAAAAGCATATGAATATGCGCTGCATTTAAATACCCACAATACGTAAATGATTTAAACTGGGGGTTGCCAGATACCAATTCTTCATACAGTTCACTTTTGGACAGTTGCATCAGTATATATAATTACACATTGGGAATAAAGGATTCAGTTTTTGATTACTCAAGAAATTCTGGATAAAATCTTGCACCATAATACATGTGGTGCAGGATTTCTATAAGTACATGTTCTTGCAAAAAATAAATCATCAGTACTATGACAGTATACTGACCCATGGCTTGCCCAGAAAAAAATTCATTTGCATAGGCCGCCTCTCTTCACTTTGCTGAGAAAAGTTCACCCACATATTCTCGTTTTCTTCCAGTGCTGATGGGATGTATGAAGTGTCCTTCTACTCCAATGCTGTAGTCTCCTATGACGGCAGCGTGTTCTGGCTGCCACCAGCAATTTACAAGAGTGCCTGCAAGATCGAGGTGAAACACTTCCCGTTCGACCAGCAGAACTGTACACTTAGTTTTCGCTCGTGGACATACGACCGCACTGAAGTGGACCTGGTGTTGAGAGCCGATGTGGCCAGCATGGACGACTTCACACCAAGTGGAGAATGGGACATCATTGCACTGCCTGGGCGCCGCAATGAGAATCCATCAGACCCAGCCTACGTGGCTATCACCTATGATTTCATCATCCGCCGCAAGCCACTGTTTTACACCATCAACCTGATAATCCCATGTGTGCTGATTACGTCACTGGCTATTCTGGTGTTCTACCTACCTTCAGACTGTGGTGAGAAGATGACGCTATGCATATCCGTGCTGCTAGCGCTCACGGTTTTCTTGCTGCTCATCTCCAAGATTGTGCCACCTACATCTTTGGATGTGCCACTTGTGGGAAAGTACCTGATGTTCACTATGGTGCTTGTTACCTTCTCCATTGTCACTAGTGTGTGCGTGCTTAATGTGCACCACCGTTCACCCACTACCCACACCATGCCACCATGGGTCAGAGTGGTCTTCCTTGATAAGCTCCCTGCCCTACTCTTTATGAGACAGCCCAGGAATAGCAGCGAGCGTCAAAAGCTACGGCAACGCCGGCGTGCCAACGAGAAACTCGGCATCTCTGGTCAGGAGAGTGGCGAGGCATGTACGTGCTATGTCAATCGGGCTTCGGTCAAGCAGTTTGGAGGAGAGGCAGGTGAAAGTGGTGGCGAGTCCACAGAGGGATTGAATGGTCTAAGGGAAGGAGGGCGTGAGGGCACCTCGGCTTTGCCACGGGCAAGGCAGCAACCTCCTGCTGCTCTTCCTCAGGGCCTCCTGGGCCAGGCATGTCCAGGCTTTGATGAAGCTGTAGAGGGAGTGCGCTTCATTGCCAGCCACATGAAGTGTGAAGATGATGATCGCAGCGTGAGTCATGATCTTATATATTGCTTCACTTTGTTACATCTTTCATCACTGTTTTAATTTAGCGATCCTTTGCTAATTAAGGCTTACATATAACTTTTATAAATTGTTATTATTGTATACCCTTCGAGAACTAGTCCCATTGATCACACCTTACTATGAAAGTGCTACATCTGATGGGGCCTCACTTAAGTGGATACATGTAGAATGTATTCCTTGGATAATAAAAAGTTGTAGATTGGAAAGTGGTTTTACAATAAACTTTCCTTTTTTTTTTTTTTTTCCTATGGTTTGCATATGTTAAATTTCACACTTCAGAGATTTTTGAGAGCAGTAATATCAATATCAAAATATAGTGTATTTGCAGTACTATCTCTGCCAAGCAGTCTGATGACACAGGCTTATATTTAGTGCTTTGACAGAAGAGCACTTAGAAATGGAGATTGAAAACTTAGAAATAGTGTGCATAGCAACCAAATGATCATTAAAAAGCCTGTTTTAAAAGTAAACAAACAATAAAATGAAATCAGTATTACATAAAACACATAGAATTTTCAAGAGATTTGAGAATATGGGAATTTAATGTGGTAGATAAAATATTTTTTATAATAGAGTAAAACTTTCTTTCGGCTTCTACCATTAGGGGTCGCCACAGCGGATCAGCCGCATGTTTGATTTGGCACATTTTTACGCTGAATGCCCTTCCTAACGCAACCCTCCCCATTTATCCGGGCTTGGGACCGGCACTAATGCTTGTGCAACCCTAATGGCTGGGGTTAGTTCCCTGACCGGGGATCGAACCCGGGCTGCGGCGGTGAGAGCACTAGACCACCGAGTTCACACCGAAATTCTGCTTCGGCTCTATTAATATTTGCAGTGAGAATTTACAAAATATAAAAACCTTTAATCATCTAAAGAATTTTTAAAGGATCTCGTTACTTTAGAGCTTCAAAATGCTCTGGGCTCCATCTGCTCTATTCCTGCCAAAACAGATTGCACTGGAAGGAGCATTGTTCTTATCAAAAGAGATGAGTTGGCAATGATATAATAGTGCATAGACCAAACTCTTGTAGGTTTTGGGGACATGCAGTAAAATGATATTGCAGTAGCTTTTGTCACTACTTAACTAATTTAAAATGTTTTTCAATCAAGAATTATTTCATCATCATTCCAATAAAAAATAGTAAACTGGACTATAGATACAGTTGGAATTAATAAATTATTAAGACACCTGACTTTTCCATTTGCATGTGGATCTTCCTCAAACTGGTACAATGCTAGATCATTATATTTTACTTCCAGAAACCCAAACCTGTTCCAGCCTGACAATGCCTGACTTTAAACAATAAGCCTGCACTTATAGATGAATGAGCACAAATTTTCCACAGCCACACTCCAAACATCTTTCCATAAAAGTGGAGGATATTAGAATAGCAAACCGCGAGTAAATGTGGAATGGGACCTTTAAAAAGCACATACAAATCCTGTGGTCAGGTGTCCGCTCACTTTTGTCCAAATAGTTTATTTGTTATTTACAAAAGTATATTATTTATATGCAAATAATAACAAAGATAAAACAGTATATTGCAGATCAGTCACAAAATATCGCAATACATTATATACTTATTGGAATATGGCCTTTTGTCTATACGACATAGCTCTAAAGAATTTACAAATGTTAAAATGTATACACACACACACAAACAGAGAGTTTAAGGGTGACAAGAAGACTAGACACACAGGCAAGAAAAGAAATGACAAAGACAGTGCCAAAGAAATAAACATGGGGGAAAAAAAGACTACTCTATGTTAAATTTTGCCAAGGCGATTTCATTTGCAGAATTGCTTACCTCAAGGTTTTTTTTTTTTTTTCCCGACTCTAGAGACTGTTCTTGGAAATTCTAGATACTGAGTATTTTCTGAACTACTCAGTCCAGCTTATTTAGCACCAGTAGTCACAGGTCAAAGCCAAACTGCCAATACATTTTGTCCCATATTACTATTTAATTTAAGGATCAAAATTAGCTAACAATCTTGACCCATATATGTAGCATTTTATGCATTATGTTGCTGAAACATTGTAGCCTAGAAAAAGAATTGCTAAAGCTCCAAAAAAAAAGTAGGAGAGACTAGAATGAGAGAGAGAGAGAGAGAGAGAGAGAGAGAGAGAGAGAGAGAGAGAGAGAGAGAGAGAGATTATTATCATTTCAAATTATTTAATTAAGAAAAGGACTTACTGTGACCAGGATGAGCATGCTGCAGACGTAAACAATGATCAGCTCAAAGTCAGTCAATTTTATTTCTTAGAGACTCCTAAAACTTCTAAACCACACCCCTCAGTGCCACACACAAATTATTATGATTGGATAATTGCATGAATAAAATGTTGCACAGGTGCTCCTATTAAAGTGGTTAGTGAGTGAATGTTATAAGTGCACTAATTTAGGCAATATCCATACTAATTTTCTTTCTTTTGAAAACGCATGTTCCTCTCTGTTTTGGCCTTTCATCCACATCGAGACGAGTTTTTCACATCAAGTTTTTAATTAATTAAATCTTTCAAAGATCTTCCAAAAAGGGATACATTTGAAAATCGCCGGTTCCGCATCGTAGTGTGAACGGTGAAAACGGAGGTTTACAAAATGATGACGCATTTTTTAGTCACGTGACATTGACTTTCCTCAACATTGCAGCGAAGTTCCGGAAATGTAATAAATGTTTGTCTGATTTGACGCAGGTTGAAGCACCACCTCTATCACACCGGTGATCTTCATCCCAACCCGTTCTCAGCCATATTCATGAATATAGTATTTTCCTTCATGATATCATTGTTGTCCTTCCCCTGATCTTTTTCTCCTACAATTTTCTCCACCAGTCTATCTCTCGTTCACTCGAACACTTCCCTCAATCAATGTGTAATCATGTAACCTACCCTCTCACTCTTTTCATTTCATCTCAACATATCTGTCATTCTACACCCTTTCTTAATTTTCTTTTTTTCTATTTAAATTCTCTTTGGAGCTTTCTCTTCATGTGTTTCATCCCATTTTTTACATTTTGTTTCACTTCTTCATATTCCCCCAAATCCCCTTGGGTTTACTCTGCTGTTATTCTCTCTTCCACAGGTGAGTGAGGACTGGAAATATGTTGCCATGGTGATCGATCGCCTCTTTCTCTGGATCTTCATCTTTGTGTGTGTCTTTGGCACAGTGGGAATGTTCCTGCAGCCGCTCTTTCAGAACTCGTCCAAAGCTATCATCAACACTCCTGGCTGACCAGTCAGACATTGCCACCTCACAGAACGAATAGAGGAGGAGAGAGCGAGCACTCGTGCCCGAGGGTGGAACTTAGACTGGGACTTTTCAGCCATAAATCCTCTAAGGTTTTTTGGAGACCTTTTTGGAATATCTAAACACAATCAATAACCACTCAGCAATTTTTTTTAATGCAAAGCACCTAGCATTCAATTACCCTCCCTCTTCTCTTTTGAGTGACAAAATCAGGAAGAGAGACAGACTGACAGACAGACAGACAGACAGACAGACAGACAGACAGACAGACAGACAGACAGACAGACAGACAGAGAGAGCACACTTCACTCTGCCAGCAAACCAATGTTATTCTCTGCAAGCAGCCTGCTAGATTGAGCCATCTGTACCCACGAGCTCCACCATGCGACAGCAAGCGAGCATACAAACCATTTATGAGACTAGTGACTGCTCATTACTGCAGGAGAAATGGGTTTAAATGAAAACACCTTTTATTTATTCTGAAATTTTGCCAGTATGATGGTATGATTTGCCAGTATATTTTCTGAGTTTATGGTCAACATGTTATAGTGCATTACACATCCAAGCCTTCCAAGTCATTGTTTCTGTACGAGAACACACCTGAATGCTTATTTTCTGTCTGAATGCAATATTGTATTATTCTATTATCATAGCGAGAATGTGTTTTAAAATGAACCGCTCATGACCATTACGCAATGATCGCGGGGAAAATGGATTGTGACGAATGATAGAGCGGTGTAGATTCTCCATTCACAATTGTGATAAAAAAAAGAAAAAAAAAAAGAAAGCTGTAGTGAAATATGAACTGTTGCCGAATGTTGCCGGGGAAAGAGTTTTGAAAATGGAATTGGAAGAAAAGTGTGTAAGGAAGTCTAAATAGGTCAAAAATATATCAGATCCATTAAAGTTGATAGGCATCTTGGATTCTATTAGGCCTTTTGCTCTTTTCCTTCTCTTCTATAATCTTTCCATGTTTTGATTCCATGTGGCGCTTACATTTGTGTTGCCATTTGCTACGAATGAACGCCGAAGCAAACACAGCGTATTATTAATGTTTTCAGACTCTCTCATTTGCGGTGGTGGGGTAACAATACACCCCTGCACTATGCTTGTACCATAACCTTTGTCTGCACAGCTGCCCTTCTATACATTCGACTAATTCTATCTCATTGCTTCATTCGTATCCCTGTTTTCAAATTTACATTAGAGAGATATCCTAATGTCATTATACTCTGTATTGTGAAAAAATATCAATAAGAATTTTAATCACTCACTTGCCTGTGACGTATGATTAGGATTCGCCTACAGAAAGTCTCTTGAGCAGAGTGGTTTTTACACAGTAATAGTCTGTTACTGTTTTTCAGCATTTTCTAAGCCTGGTGTTTCTTAAAAGCTGAATATAGAATGAAGGTGGTCAATGAAAAAACATATCTGACAGCATTTACAGAAAAAGAAATCCAATTTAGATGATTCATTACATTCGTCCTCAGATTTTACTGCTTATATACATTTCTGCATCATCGCCTTAGGGATATGAGGCCATGTTTCCAATCTTCTTAATTAACCTTAACCTTCCTTAATAAAAAAAAGTATATTGAAAATTCTATTATATCGATATTTTTAATTTTATTAACATTAGCAACCAAATACTTCCAAGAGAAGTGTTATGCTGCCAAATAAAGATGCACCTCTACGCATTCATTAAACACATTTCCACTTACCTACAATTATGATTTATGAATACGTGTGTCCTACTTCAAAAGTTTATAAGCTGCTTCTTGGAATGTAGTGAGCAAAGACTTTGTTTCCCTAAAACCTTTTAGTTCCTGCATTAGAAAAAGCTGCACTAGTAAATGGAAATGTGCGTTGAGGTTCAGTATTGGAACTGCAGTGTGGGTTGATCCATATTAATATAGAGTTCACATGTCACAGACTAATATTTAGCCAACAATAGATTTTAGCTAGTCCATAATGTTTTTTTTTTCTTTCATATTTTTATCTAAATGCTTCTTATATAAACCCAATAGACAAAGCAAAGAAAAATAAGTGGAATTTCACATAACAAGTATAAACAAGAAACTTAACACTAACCCTAACTACCCTTCTACCCAATCATTTAAACTATCCCTCCTCCCTTAATGGCCCAAACCACTTAAACTCTTTAAAAAAATCATAAAATTACTGTAATTCAACTGTACTAAAAAATAGAGCTAACCTTCTATTCAAGTTCAGTAATAAAAGTTGTTCCCCCTCTGGGATTAAATCTATTAGCACTATTGTATTTGCACATACACTATATGGATAAAGTTTTAAGACACCTGGCCAAGATTGGTAAGTGCTTTTTTAGCATCCCATTGTACTACATTTAATTCCCATTTGCTTTTATTAATACCTTCACTCTTCTTGGAAGATGTTTTGCAAGATTCTGGAGTGTGATTGTAGAGATTTGTGCTTATTCAACTACCAGGCGTATACAAAAGTCAGGTACTCACTTGTGTTTAATAGGGTTGAGGTCAGAGCTCTATAGCAGGCCACTCATGATCTTCTATGACAACCCATGTAAACTATATCAGGAGCATTGTCATGCTGGAACAGGTTTGTGTCTCCTAGTTTGAGTGACGGAGAAATATATATATCTAAAGACATCCTATACAATTGTGTGAAAAGAAAGACAATTGATTGGGATTGGGAAAAAGTGTCCCAATATTTTGTTCATAAAGTGTTCTTTTTCCTCTATGTGTTTGGAAGTTGTGGAGCCTGTTATTCTTAGTCTGTGAAGGAATATTAGAGATATAACAGCTGTATCTTCTGCCAGTTACAAACAAAAACTTCACCCCTAAGCATTTCACACAGGACACTAATCACAGTGAATTTAAAATGTGATCTTTATTATAATGTTAATAAAGATGACATGGCTTGGTATTGAACAGACACAAAAAAGTTTTTTTTAATAAAAATGAAAGGAAGAAGTCCAATATACAAATTTTCAACAATGACCACCTTTAAAATTAGTTTTTACTCCTCAAATTTTCTTCCGTATGACCCAAGCTCACCAACAGATGTGTTTTGTGGACAAATATGTGTAGAATTATATATATTTGTGGTGTTAGAGAGCATATATATATATATATATATATATATATATATATATATATATATATATATATATATATATATATATATATACACATATATATATATATATATACACATATATATATATATATATATATATATATATATATATATATATATACACATATATATATATATATATATATATATATATATATATATATATATATATATATATATATATATATATATATATATATATATATATATATACATATATATATATATGTGTGTGTGTGTGTGTGTGTGTGTTTGTGTGTGTGTGTGTGTGTGTGTGTGTGTGTGTGTGTGTGTGTGTGTGTGTACGGGTCTACATATACCATTAACTGCCAGCTTTTCTCTCTCTTTTTTCATTCAGTGGTCATTTGTTAGTTTTAGTTTAGAGAGAGATGAGACAGCACCTACTCCTTTTTAGCACCTTTCTCTGTATTGAACTCCTGAAAGAAGTCATTGCAGGCCACGGTGAGCGCACCGACCAGGATGACAAACTCTGTAAAGTCCACCTCGCCATCATTGTTCGAGTCCAGGTCACCCATCACCTTCTCTACAGCATCCTTGTCCTGTGCATTCTGTAAATATGTGAGAGCTCTAGTTAATTAAAGTTAAAGTTTTTTTGTATAGTATTTTTTTTTTTTAACAAAGCCTTCACATTATACATAAAATCGTCTTACCCCCAGATAGTTTCCTAGCTCTTGGGTAAGCAAATCTTTGAGCTCACTCTTACTAAGTGTGTATTTGTCCCCTTCATTACCAGAGTACTTGTGAAAGGTCTGGATCATCAGCTGCATGGCGCTCTCCAGGGTGGTGGCGTTCTCCGAGTTCAGGTTAGACATTCTGGGTCAAGACTATTTAGAAAAAAAAAAATACATATAGATTTAGGTGACATTCAAGGAAACTGAAAAAGTTAAAGTCTCATAAAATTCTGTTTCTGGGCTCTACGTAAGTGTCAAAAAGGGTCCAAAATTTTTATTTGTGCTAAACAGTAGCAAAAGGGAACGATGGTGCCAGAAGAGGGCTTTAACTAGATGAGGGAAATGTGAGTCTGCTGATAAGAGTGAAATCTTAAACTGAGAAACACACTTTGAACCTAGAGAGCAGAAGAGGAAACTACACGGTTGAGTGTAAGGTGAGCTCAGTTTAAGCTTCACTGCACTGGGGTCAGATAAGAAGGCTCACCCACACACACACACACACACACACACACACACACACACACACACACACACACGAATCACAATTACACCCAGGGCAAGTATATTAGTCAGATTTGCATTGTAATTGTGCTATTTCGTAATAAAAAGTATTTCGAATAGCAAATCATTATAAAATGTATTAAATATAAAAATATTTCAGATTGTAAGAAAGCAGAAAACCTGATCTAATGCTAATCACATGTCGTTCAGTATTTAAATCCATTTATATTACATCCCACCAAACTTAATCATTTAAATATATAACTACATAAAGTATATAACTATTGTATGGAGTTATGTACAAATACATCAACTATATATGCATATAACGTTATTATCAGTGCCACATTTCTCAGTCTCTGTCATTCATTTTACCATCTATCCATCCATCCATACATCTATCCATCCATCCATCCATCCATTTACCTGTGTGTCGAAAGAGTTTTGTTGTAGAAAAAAAAGGAATCTAGCGGCTTTGTAAGGGAAATAGATGTAGACTCTGCCTTATATACCTCTCGTGCCCTCCTCTCATTCACGCCCTCCCCTCCTCCTCTGTCTCCTTCTCCCCATCCCTTCAATGCCTCTGCCCACCTGTCACTATTCTCTCCTCCCTCTCTGTTTACACTCATTCATTCATCCCATGTTCTTGGCCTCTAAAGACCAAAAACACATCATTAAAACATGAGGCTCAGATCACAGGCTCGTCTTTATTTTCCATCACTACTACGGCCGTAAATAGATTGTTTCCTTATATGGAAAGCGAAACACGTCACGAAGGTGTAGTTATACATTCCAGTGCTTGTCGCATTAAATTTTTAGAATGTGATAGTGCAACATGCTGATCTAAATGATTAAGAGCTGTAATCAATGTCTTAATCACAGGCATCTTTATTAAAACCAGGCCATAAAAACAAAGGACAGTTTGAATTGATGGGTAATAATTCTGTTTAATTTCTGCATTTCTAATGAACCAAGTAGAAAACTGTAAAACAATCAATCTAGATATCAAATTGAAAAAAAAATTATCAAGTAAACAAAACTCAGATATACGTGATCAATTTTAACTAGCCTAAGGGCAGAATTGTTTTATTCTCTGAGCTGTGGCCAAAAAAAAACCTTATATTCTGTAATATTTCATTGGACCACCCTTTGCTTTGATTATGACTTGAATTCACCAAGGCATCCTTTAAATAAACGTATTTACCCTTGCACTTGTTCTGTCCAGAACTGCATTCAGTTTTCACCAAGATCTTGTATTGATGATGGGAGGGTCTTCTCCAGCACATCCAAAACATTCTCGATGGGGATATGGTCTGGAGTCTATGGAGACCAATCCATGTGTGAAAATAATGTCTTGTGCTCCCTGAACCACTCTTTTACAATTGAAGCCTAATAGGAGGAGAAGAAAATTGCTTATTCGGTATATTCAGATAGTCAGCTGACCTCATTTGCTGAGCTACTTAACTTAACTTAGGCCGAACCTGACCAACTAAGGCAACCCAGATCATAGCACTGCCTCAACAGGCTTGTAGGTACCAAGACTGATAAGTGTATCATGGTTTCTGCCTATCACTCTAAAACAGGGTAAATCTGGACCCATCACACCAAAAGATCTTTGCCATTGCTCCAGAGTCCAATCTTTATGCTAACCAGCAAATTGAAGCCTTTTTTTATTTATTAGTCTCACTGATAAGTCATTTTCTTAAGGCTACATTGGTGTTGAGCTCCAATCCCCAGAGTTCTCTTTATATTGTGCATGTAAAAGTATTTTTAATTCATTATTAAACGCAGCCATGAGTTCTACTGTTAATCTTGTTGTTTTTGTTGTTGTTGCTTTAACAATTTCCCTTTTGAAGTGATATCTTATCATGATTATTCAATATTTATGTCTGACCTCATTTCTTCCTCAAAGATGATGGTTCACTGTCCAGGTTGCAATAATGCATTAAACAGTTCTTAACCCAATTTTAGTAGTTTCAGCAATCTCATACTTATTCTTATACAATATTTTGGCCCTTCTAAAATAGAGTAACACCTTTTCCACGCCCACAGGATACGTCTTCTGACAAGCTACTCACTGAATCAGTTAGGGTTAAGTAACCAGTTACAGCTGAAACATATTAATCACTGCAGCAATTATCCCACTGATGCTCTTACTTATTTGCTCAGTTAAATCCAAACAGTGACTTCTTGGCTGAACAGTGCACGTCACCTACTTTTCCCCCCAAAGAGGATCAGTCAAAAATCCCTACAAGATCACAACTCCTGTTCTATGAAATGTAATTTGAGTCCCACCAAAGTGAAAAATAAGCCCAAGTTAAAAATAGAAGATTTATGACTTTAAAATGTACATGCAACATCTACAATGTGCAAAATAATAATTAAGGCATCATATTGAAACATCAGTGCTCTGTCCAGATATTGAAGGATTGTGAGTGATGGCTTTGTAACAATGTTAAAAACACTATATCAAAATATTGAACCGAACCCAAAGACACACAAAGCAGCACAGATGAGGTGGTGTTTAATTTAAAAGTTGTTTATTGTGATGGCTGGAGGTATCAGGTAGCAAGAAAAGATATGGATTGATAGCCTGTTGCAATACAATAAGTGTGTTTGTGAATGTGTGTGTTGGCACATGCCAAAGTAAAGTCTCCAGATGCTAATGAACAAATGAACAAAAAAATAAACAACACAGTTACTACATTTATGGCAAAAGTTGTCGTGATGGGTTTTTTTATTGTTGCGACTAAATGAATAATCATGATGTTAACATTTTTTGAAGGGTCAAAGTTTATATGCAGTTATGTAGTCTATATAAAGCTTTCTATCGTGAATATGTTACGCTTAAAATAAAAATGTAGCTGCAAAGTAGAAGCAAATTAAGCTTTTAAAGAAGAAACTATGAATAAACTAATGCCAGACGTTCAAGCTGAATAACTGTATAAAGGTCATGTAGCATTGGTCACAATTTGTTCCCAGAAAAGCGGTGATTTTTCGTGCAATTAATCATTTTGCATGGATTATATGATTTATTATATATATCATTTTCACCTTTTTCCACATTTCCACAAAAACAACTTTGATCAATAACCTTTTTTTTTTTATTTTCATGCAATATCTCCAAAGTACAAAACAATAATTAAGGTTATTGAAGCATCAGTGCTCAGTCCAGATACTGTAGGACTGTGAGTGATGGTTGAGGGCAGTGTACATCATTTTGGCATATAGTATGTAGTAAATTAACACTGGATCTATTAACATTTAATCTTCACAGGACGGTGTGTTAGTAATGATTGTAGACATGTCAGTTCTGAATTAGGCAGCTGTGTAAAAAGAAGCAAAAAAAAAAAAAAGAAAAACATGCACACAGTGAGTTTGCTTTGCCACATTACTAGCAATACTGGAGTACACAAAGATGAAGTTGGTCAGCTGTAGAGGTCTTAGTTGGTGGTTTGAGGTTTAGCTTTACTTTCACTCAGAGAGTTAGCCAAGTAGCCAATGAGGGTCATGTACTCCTGGAAGCTGACCTTCCCATCCTGGTTCTCGTCCAAACCTCGCATCATATCCTTTACTGCTGATGAGCTGTCTGTGTCCTTTGTTAAACAGAGGAAATAAAATTTAAATAAGAGTTAGGAGACTGGCATAGATGAGAAAGAAACTTCAGGAGAACCAGTAGTAGAGATACTACGTCAAAAATGAGTTGTAAAAGTATTCATCTACAACAGTTTCAAGGGTATTATTAATAAATAGTGTATCATGAATTAATTAATAATGAGTGGCTAATACCGTAGCATAAAAAACTCCTCTCACCCCCACCCACAAATGAGATATACCATAGCTTTATTCTGTATTTAGTAAATTCTGTGAAGTGTATATGTAGTTTGTAACGATCTAAAAGTATGTAAACATCCAATTTTGTATGAACAGAATGAAGAAGCACCGTATCCACATTGTAAACATTATATAAAAATTCTTCCATGTGTAAACACAAGAAACCATCTTACAGACATGATGTTCCCCAGTTGACGCTGGACCAGCTTTTGGAAATTGCCCTTATTGAGGCAACTGTCTTTTCCAGCTGAACCCAAGAACTGTGTAACAACGGTCTTGATAGCTGACTCCATTTCTAATGCAAAAAAAAAAAAAAAAAAAAAAAGGATTAGGGAAAAGAACAGGAGAACAGAAAATAATACATAAACTGACCAAGACCGGTGATTGACCAGTAGGTAGCATAAGTATTGGGGGAAAAAATTTTTTTTTTTTTTTAAGATAAATATGTTTTTTTTAGAATGTTTTATTTAATTTTGCAGTTTTTAGTTTGGAGATAAATACTATAAACTCACCCACACCCCTGTATATATATGGACCTCAAACCCTATTCATTAGACTGCTATATATTGCAAATAGACCACTTAGGCACTTCTGGTTAGATGCTAACTGCATTTTATTGGCTCTGTACATGTGCCTTGCACAATGACAATAAAGTTCAATTTAATCTAATCTAATCTAATCTTCTAAAATCTAAACGCCAGCACTCTTCGTCTTCTTTTTCTTCTTCTTCTTTCGGCTTCTCCCATTAGGGGTCGCCACAGCGGATCATCTGTCTCCACACCCCCCTGTCCTCTACATCTGACTCTTTCAACCCAACTACCTGCATGTCTTCCCTCACCACATCCATAAATGCCAGCACGATGAACATCTGAATGGATATTTGCAGAGGCTCTGAGTAGCTTATAGTAATAGGAAGGTATGGCCAAAAAAGTCTGTTTCATAACGATATCATGTGATGTCTTTTTGAGTTCATAAGTATATTGACCAGTTTTAAAAAAAAAAAATACTGTACTTTAACAATTTCTTATGGAATATAAAAAAAAAGTACATCAAGACAGACCACCACCATATTAAATAAAGAGTGCTTCATAATTTGTGGCAATAAAAAGAAAGCAGTGTGTTTCAATTCATAGGAAAATTGAATATTACATTTTAAAATGGTTTCTCCATGTGCTGAGAGTGAGCCAAGTATTTCTCCACTGTTTAAGCAGGAAAAGCCATCACATTGGTTGCATTCTTTAGCTTGGCCTCAGGCAGGCCGATCCATATACATTGTTAAAGAGAATGACTTGCCAGCACGAACTAGACAATGGTTTAATGATTGGGGTTTTCCATAACAAAGCTGGACAGCCTAGAACCGGATCCACTGGCCCACGATTAGTCATCTACTGTGTACCTTTCCATATCTACCACTGCCTATTGTAGCACAAAATTCAGAAACTAGGCAGTAGCAACCTTTTTGTGGCCCTATGATGGTCAGCAATGCCTTGGTTTCTATACTTGTTCTCTTTTGGAGTCTATGAATGGCTAATGCATGTCAGGAATCGGATTGTGATCTACTGGATTATACAATAAACACTTCAGTTGCACTTACTGTGCCTTTCCTGGTATCTGGCAAAACTTGGCAGATCTGCTAGCTCAAACAAATGAAAAATATTTGGTATTCGCAAAGGCAGCACGCTACCTGTGCATAGCTTTTTTGCCAGTATGTACCCTATAAGCACTATTTGGAATGATTTGTCACTGAAGACAGATGCGAGTCTTTTCCTTGTCTTCATGGTCGATATGTGAGCTGAGTTGGTTTTCAGTTAAAGTCCCATTGTAAAAAGAAATCCAGTGCTGTTTAGTGTGATACCCTCCCCCTATCATGACATGCCATGCCATAAGAAGCTTGTCCTCCTCAAGGGGATTACTTAGATGCGTTTTACTTTAGAAAGTCTCCTCTGCTGATACCAGGGGGTCAACTTACACTTTCTCCATTTCTACCTTGCCTCTCTTACTGTCTTAGTGGGCAATGCCAAACACCTTTCCAGTGACCCATACACATCATGACATTTTGAAAGTAGGTTATTCAGGTGATTGTCAGCAACCCTTTTGATTATGTTATGTAATAGGATTCTAGGAATGACCAGGGTTCCTTGTCATTCAGAATCAACACCGACTCGGAGGTGCTATACAAATAAAAGTCAAGGCATTCAGTTGATTCTCAACACCCCAGGGGAGTCACAAAATCCACAGTGACACATGTAACTAGGTTTGGAGCGTCATGGCTTCAGGGAGGCTTGTATGTGAAAAATGAGAGACCAGAGGAGTTCAGTGATGCTAGGATAGTTAAGAAGCCTGACGGAGGTTGGGGAAAGCTCAGCAAGTCCGTACTGAGACACAAAAGAACTTGTGATCTTGAACAGACACTCAATCCTCTTGGGCCACCAGCATGCTATGAGCTCATGTTACTTGAGGAATTGCCCGTTGCCTGTCTATGTTACTGTCTACTTTTGACAAAACACACACACACACACACACACACTTAGTCTACTTTGGTGCTCATCCTTGGAAAAGCAAACCACACTCACTTCTTACCTCGAACAGAAACACAGAGACCTAGAGACCCAGAAAGACAGACACACACACTCGCACACGCAATAGAAACACGGAAACAACAGACACCTCACTTCATATCTTTAAAGCATTGTATTTTATTCGCTAGACCAAGCAGATGCACAAATGACTGCATTGTGGTCAAACTTACACATACACACCATTTTATTATAAAATATATGCACTTTATAGTATAGTGTGGAATGCATTTAATTAATTTGCACTTCATATGCAAAATGAAAAATATTATACAAATTGCAATGCCTAGAAAGCCATAAACTTCTAGTTCTACTCAATAATGCGTGTATGTACGGTCTCCACAAAAAGTATTGAAACAACAGGGCCAGTTCTTCTCGTTGTGCTACACACTGAAGACATTTGTAGTCGAGATCAAACGATGAATATGAGACGACAGATCAAGATTTCAGCTTTCACTTCCTGCCATTTTGTATTTGATCTCAAACTGTACCGCAAAAACCCAAGCGCCTCGACGTTGATCATTCCAATACTTTCGAAGGGGACGTGCACATACACACGCAGACCTAACTCGATAACATGTGTGTGTATGTGTGTGACTTTGAGGTAAAATTCCACCTAACAGATGTCCCCACATGAACACTGAACACTGAACGATTAACGTTAACACGACATAGCGGTGCCTGCCAATTACTGATGCACCTCTATTAACCTAATTAGAATTAGTGGA